>NC_140955.1:131854471-132454471 GCF_014529385.1 Adiantum capillus-veneris | reverse complement strand
GTATTGATGTGTTGCTAGTAGGATCATACCTACTTGCTGGGTTGATTGTTTTTGACAAGGGATTATGCCATCCTTGGCTTGCTTCTCTATATCCTTGTTATGTATGATCAGATGCCGTTGTATTGTTAAGCTGATGTCTTGTGTATATATATGCTACATAAGGTCCCTAAGCTTCGTTTCTATGTGTTTTGCCATATGTTTTGATGCCATCATAATGCCAGAAGTCTCACTTGACTATGTGCACTATGTGTGAGGTCCCTAAACCTCTTAATTTAGGGTGGTGCCCCCTTTGTTTTGATCTTTGCGTGTTTGCATGAGGCATGGTTTGTGGAGTGTGCACGAGTACAGAGGTCACCCGATTGCACTGCTCTTTTTCCCGCTATCAGCTATCTGATTGCAAGAAAACGTATAAGATAAGATTGTAGAATTTGCAAATTATATATGATGAGGATTGCAACTAAGGACAAGAGAGAAGTTTCACAATCATACTTTCTCAATATTAAGCAAAAAAGAATGCTTGACAAATGTTCAAAGATGACGAGAGACAACACCCAAAAAAGCAAGTAAAAGGAGACATCAATAATAAAAATAGATACATGAGACTCAAGATTGGCATCCACATCATGAATTGTAAAACACTTAATTGTGCAAAAATAATTGACGCTAAGAATATCAAAACGATAGAGGATGCTTCATCTTGGTTGACTCGAAGTTGAGGGTGTCAAAACACAAATGGAAAGTAAATGTAATAAATGATAAAACACATTGATTAGCAGTAAATATCACACAAAATACTAATTTATATTTCTCTTAACACAAAATAATCACTATTAACAAGTATCTATCCTTAAAATAAAAGTTGTATCAATTATGAATCTTCCAAGCAAATCACATACACATACTTTGTTTCTTCACCATCAGTTGTATCGTCACATAATCATTATCGCTTTGATACCATGTTGAGAGAGAGAGAGAGAGAGAGAGAGAGAGAGAGAGAGAGAGAGAGAGAGAGAGAGAGAGAGAGACAATGTACACTCCCAAATATTGATTCATACTGAGGATATGATACATATATATAAGTGAGAACAAGCTGAGTAGAGTGAGCCATATAGCTCCAACATAGTATTGTTGTTGTTGTAGGTAGCACCATTGGTACAGTTGGTGAACATCCTACTCACCATACTTATTTTTTTAATAAATCACTTCATTGAGGATCCTCATATGACACTCTTTTCAACTTTGGCCTTCCAAAGGAGGAAGTGGATAGATTTTTAAACGTATCCAAAGTAGGGTATAGAGTTAGTTTGCCTTTTTGTCCTTAGCTAAAATTCTAAAGTTCTTTCTTCAAAGCCAAAAATTTTATATCGGTGGGTAAATTAGATTGTCAATGAAAAGAATACAAGGTGAAGGATCAAGTGGCCTACTAGGGAGTACAATGGAAAAGTAGACGAAGGTTGTGTCTGTAGAAGTTATTACGTTTTTTTAACTACAAAAAGAATTTTAAAATATGTAGAGAGGGTGTTTGATTAAAGGAGTGACAGATAAATAGAAAAATAAGACTAAATAGGTCGAGTTTGTTTGAGTGTCAATCATGAAGAAGTTACTAGTTGTTGACCAAATTTGGTGTGACTTGTAGTTTGCATTTTTTGAATAATTGTTATAGTAAACTATGTAAAGAAATCTATGTGATAATTTCAATGTATGCAATAATTTTATAGCTAACATTGAAATTAAAGAAACCTCAAAGTATGATTAAATGATAGTGATCACAAAATTGTAGAAAATGTTTTAAGGAATGATTGGGCTAAGTAATTTTGTGTGAAAATCTAAATTAATACCAATAATATTTCATGAAGATGACACTAATGAATGATTTTCTTTTCTAGTATTCTCCTTATCAAGTGTTTCTTTTTACATGTATAATAGTATATATGGGGGGTATATGAGTTTTCCAATTTTACATGTTACTTCACAATTCTATAAGTTCTAAATTTCTAATGATAATACATATTGGACTAAAGTAAGGAGGTGGAGCAAAAAGTTGAAAATCAATTCTTGAAGTTCTTGAACGAAATGACAGTTCACAAAACCAAAAGAATACATTTCAAACCAAGCAATGAAAAGATGTTAAGTCCTTCAATGAAGGGTCTTTGTAAAGACAAAAGAAAAAGAAAGTCAAGAAATATTGAAATGGTGAAATGGAGAGACAACTTACAACGAAAGTCCCTTCTATAATATAAAAGGACGATATAATTTTTACAAAACATTATTTCTCAATGAAAGAGGAATGTGTCCATCATTGGCATGATTTGCATCAAAGGCTCAAATTTTGCAAGCCAAAACAAGTGAAGAGAGAGAGAGAGAGAGAGAGAGAGAGAGAGAGTGAGAGTGAAGCTGTCATCTGTTAGGCTGAGTCAGTGGAATGGCCAAGAAAACATTGAGCAAGCGGAGAACCCTTTTTTGTTTGCCAATGGTAGAGGGACGACAAGGGGGTGGGCCAGGTGATGACAGAGGAGTCAAGGGCCAACATATGAACATTTGAAAGGAGAGTCTCTCTCTCTCTCTCTCTCTCTCTCTCTCTCTCTCTCTCTCTCAGACGGCGTCTCTCTGTGTCAGGAGCCAGACACGACAAATGAGCTGGAGCCTTGAGTGAAGGGAGCAGGCTAGACACCACAAACAATTGGTCCTCAGTACCGATATTGTAAACGCAACTACTGATGTTTTTCTTTGTGGAGTTGTATAAAATCATGTAGACACAGCTAATTTGATGAAAAAAATGTTTTTGGTACTCTGCCTGTATAGAATAATGTATTCGAATCCAAGAGATGTTTTCTCTCACAAAAGCAATATGTACCTTGCATTTCAAATCATCTGAAGCATAACTGATGAATGATTCAAACAACACTCTCTTTCATGCTTCTAAGCTTAGCCGCTGTTTTGCAACTTTTTGTTTCATCTCGCATTTGAACCTGCGCAGCAGATCAGCACAAAGGTGAAATAGTAAGAAAGTACCGCGAGAACTGGAGACAGCCAGGTAGACGATCGCTCCATTGTTTTCTTTTTTTTCACGATTAAAAACTCTTCTAAGCGGATCTCGCTGATCTGGACTGCATACGCGACGTTGATCTGGACTGCATTTCGAATTGCTTAGCAGAATTTGTGTAGATTCGGGTTAATAAGGGCACGTAGGCCCAGTAGTAGGTATGTACCCAGTGGAAAAAAAAACATGTGTGTGTGTGTGTAAAATTTACTAAAATTATACAAGGTGAAGCTTCACTTAAGCATTCTAAAACAATAGAATGCAAGAAAAGTAAAGACATGTCATATGTCGGATGTGAAATGAAAGGTAAGTTTCCATCATGCACTGAAAACAATGAAAATCTCCTTAACCCAACATAACACTAAGGGTTTCTTTTAAAAAGCCAAAAAATCCATAGGCCACCACTCTCATAGATGTGAGATATAAAATGAAAGGTAAATCTCCATCATGCACTTGAAAACAATGAAAATCTCCCTAACCCAACACAACACTAAGGGTTTCTTTTAGAAAGCCAAAAAATCCATAGGCCACGACTCTATTGACCCAGACTTAAAATTAAATAAGGATACAAAGCTTTTTAAGAAAAAATTAACTTTTCTTTGTAAGGATTCGTGTGTGGACAATGATGTCAAATCCCGTAAAGGGTTGCATGCCCATTGAGAGAACTGTGTTGTACTGGGTGGAAATCCCTATGCAAAGGAGATAATACATTTATTTTTTATGAGATAATACAAATCTAGCTCAAATGAGCTTTTTTTTTTGAATAAAAAGAGAATTGATAGAGGGGATGGTACGCTAGAGAGATGGTCTTCCTTTTAAATCTGCCCATACATTTTAGTTTCAAAACCTTTTGAAGCAAAGACTATGGACTTTTGAAGCACTTTCTACACAAATTGAGAAATTAAAATAAAATGCCTGTTGATTTGATCAATTGCCTAGCTAATTCCATAATGATAGGGACTTTGTGATGTGAGTTGAGATAACATTAGTTAGTTTGTTAAAGAGTAATTGTTCTCTCTTTTGGTTCTCTAGAAAGAAACGTGTTGGTTTTTTTTCCAAGATTCTTTGAAGCATTCATAATGGAAATATTCTCTTTTGTCTATTTATGCAAATATAATAAATTTGGTTTCAACTTTCATTCAATATCATGCACCATTCCATTTCAAATTTAATTAGTTTCTTAATCCTACATGGAATTTAAGTCACATCTTGAACTTAATATTTTATGCTCTCTGTATTATGTTGACACCTCTCGTGTATTTTGTGTATCAATGTTTGTGTGTGTGTGTGTGTGTGTGTGTGTGTGTGTATATATATATATATATATATATATATATATATATATGTGTGTGTGTGTGTATATATATATATTGTTGGGGTTTAGGCGCCTGTGTTTTGTCCGGTCGTCCAGAGTTTGAGCGCCCACTGATTTGTATATCTTATACATAGCATAAGTGTATAGGGGGCTGCTCACTCCTTTGAGTCTCCCCACTCAAATCTGTGTGTCGTGTGTCTCCTTCTCTCTCTCTCACTCTCCGTCTGTGGTGCTCCCCGATCCCCTTTCAGCTTTCCGAGAGCGTTTCCACCAGGTGTCCTAGCGTTTTACCCCCTTTTCGAAGCCATTCGAGCCATCAAAAACTTCATTCGAGCTACAATTGAGGAGATGCATTTTCAGCCCTCTTTTGGCATTTTTATGCTGCGTTTTTGGGTCGAAACGGAGGTTTTTGGCATAGCTTTCACACCCGGACTCAGATACATGTGATCCAGGAGTCTACCTTGGGATTTTGGCACGCTCCGGACGCGCTCGTCATATTAGAATTTTAAAATTCTGAACGCTGAATTTTTTGCAATAGCAGTTGTTTATTGTGTGTCGAGGATTCCACACATGGTTTGCTCTCAGATGTGAGAGTGATATTTGCTGCAAGTTTCCTCACAGGTGGGAGGATACGATGTATGCCTTATGTGGTTTGATGCTCAGGGAGACTAATGTGATTGCATTTTGAGCTCGGCAATGTATGCCTCGAGCATGTTTTTTGGCAGTCACAGGTAGAGCAGATATTTGTGTACTAGATTTGCAGGTGTTTGCAATGATGTATGCAAAGTGTGGAGATTGGTGCATGCATTTGGAGTGTGGTTTGATGCACTTTGGTTGCTCATGGTTTTGAGCGTGCAGTCAGTTTGGTTACTAGTTTTGTGGCCGTTTTACTGACGAAACTCTGGCAAAATTTTCCCAGGAGTTTTATGCGTATCATTTATGCGATCTAGGTAGAGATTGGGGGTTGCACTCAGCATTTGCGTGCGGTGCTCTCTGCAGGTGGGAGATTTGTGCGTGTGTATGCATCGATACCGCATAGTGTGGGCTTGGTGATTAGCTCACAGATTGCAGTGTGATACTAGAGCAGGTGAGGCTTGTATTGACATTGCGGGAGCTCTATTTTGGAGTGTGTCTCACAGGTTTTACATTGTGTTTCTGGCCATATTTGTAGACAGTTTCCAGGTGTTGTTGGTGAGGTGGTTTTGCTTTCTAGTTTGCTACATTGTGCTCATGGCAGAGACAGGTGATCGATCGGATTGTGACCTCTCACAGATGCGCATGTTTGATGGGTCAGACTTTGCGGCATGGAGAGAGTGTATGCTTGATGCATTGACACAGCGAGGGTTGCATCGACCATTGAGTGGTGATGTAGGTAGACCTTCAAACATGTCTGGCGATTAGTGGCAGGAGCTAGAGAAGATGGCACTATCTACACTCTCTTTGCACCTTGTGGAATCTGTATATGCTCTTGTTATGCATGAGGCTACTTCGAGAGCACTTTGGCGCAGATTACATGATATGTATGATATATGTGAGTCATCACGGAATCGTGTGAGATATGTGCATTCACGAGAACACTGACAGGTGACATGTTGGTATTGTGGTCATTCTGGACACATTAGACGACACTGTTTTTGTCGTATGCGACATCGTAGAAGACATGGCAGTCTCAGAGATGTATGTAGTGATGCCATGGACTCAGTTGCTTTGACAGTTGAGGCAGATGTAGTGTCGGAGTATACTAGTGACGGGGATGTCACTTTTACCTCGAGCTATGCACGAGATGCTATACATGTGGATAGTGCACTCCCTTCGCAGTGGTTGCTAGACGCAGATGCTATGTTTCATGTCACGCCGCATCGTGCATGGTTTTGTAGCTATTCTAGCAGGATGCTTGGCAGTGTACGTTTGACCGATGGATCGGTGCATGCGATAGAAGGTGCAGGAGATGTGAGACTATCATTACCGAGTGGTGCATCTTACTTGTTACGACATGTGCGCTATGTACCAGATTTGACAGTGAGTTTGATCTCGATTGGTCAGCTTAGAGATTGTGGATGTCAGATTTCGCTACGAGAGCGAGATTTTGTGATGCGTTTGGGTTCGCTAGTGATTGGGAGAGGTGCCAGGAGTGGTACAGGTTACCCATTGCATGTGGATCACGGGAGAGACGGTGTTGTCTCTGTGATCATGCAACCAGAAAGAGAGAGAGAGAGCAGGCGAGTCTCTTTTGCTCATGGGTTGCAGGGTACTTTGCATGGAGTGCAGAGTAGTGAGCTCGTTGTACACACAGTTGGGGCACGACTTGAGCAGTCACAGAGAGAGGTGACAGAGTCAGACATACATGCTTTGCTAGTGACTGAGCAAAGCAGAGAGTCAGTTGTGGGAGATACTTCTATGCAGGATAGGCAGGTAGAGCGGTCTTGCTCTAGTGAGTCACGACAGGAGGACGTTGTGCAAGAGTCTATGCATACGGAGTTAGAGCATGAGAGCTCTAGTGAGTCACAGCAGATTGAGTGGTCATGTTTGAGGTGGATGATTGCAGAGGAGGCTGAGACGTCAGCAATTATGCAGTCATTCCTTTCTATGCTCGACAATGAGCATGGGGATATAGTTGTGCAGGATATGTCTTCCAGCAGACACCTAGAGCAGCTGGTTTGCTCTGAGGTTGCACGACAGGTTGATGCGTCTTTTGCGGATAGTCAGGAGATGCATGTGGCTGACACGCCTTGTCAGTCAGAGATGCCTATTGCCAAGGATATATATGTTGATGCATGCTCCGTAGAGCTAGCAGAGCCCGTTAGCATTGCATCGGCATTCGGTGGTCTCATGTATGAGATGTTGATCTTGAGACCGGATATCGCAGCTGCAGTGGGAGCATTTGCAGTTGGGGTTGTCAGTCGTTTGTTGAGTGATGATGGTATAGTGCACGAGGGAGATATGCAGGTTTGCGTACATACTTGCAGTACGTGTGCGGTACGTCTGGTGGTGTATGGACTTACACGAGAGCAGGACAACTGGATGCACACGATCACAGCCAGCCAGTGGGCATCGGTTGAGAGCGGTTTTCTCTCACCTTTTGTAGTCTTTAGACTAGGTTCTCTTGCTTAAAGGCAAAATCGCCTTTAAGTGGGAGGTTGTTGGGGTATAGGCGCCTGTGCCTTGCCCGGCCACCCAGAGTCTGGGCGCCCATTGACTTGTATACCTTATACATAGCATAAGTGTATAAGGGGCTGCTCACTCCTTTGAGTCTCCCCACCCATATCTGTGTGTCGTGTGTCTCCTTCTCTCTCTCTCTCTCACTCTCCGTCTTTGGAAATCCCTATGCAAAGGAGATAATACATTTATTTTTTTATGAGATAATACAAATCTAGCTCAAATGAGCTTTTTTAAAAAAAATAAATAGAGAATTGATAGAGGGGATGGTACGCTAGAGAGATGGTCTTCCTTTTAAATCTGCCCATACATTTTAGTTTCAAAACCTTTTGAAGCAAAGACTATGGACTTTTGAAGCACTTTCTACACAAATTGAGAAATTAAAATAAAATGCCTGTTGATTTGATCAATTGCCTAGCTAATTCCATAATGATAGTGACTTTGTGATGTGAGTTGAGATAACATTAGTTAGTTTGTTAAAGAGTAATTGTTCTCTCTTTTGGTTCTCTAGAAAGAAACGTGTTGGTTTTTTTTCCAAGATTCTTTGAAGCATTTATAATGGAAATATTCTCTTTTGTCTATTTATGCAAATATAATAAATTTGGTTTCAACTTTCATTCAATACCATGCACCATTCCATTTTCAAATTTAATTAGTTTCTTAATCCTACATGGAATTTAAGTCACATCTTGAACTTAATATTTTATGCTCTCTGTATTATGTTGACACCTCTCGTGTATTTTGTGTATCAATGTTTGTGTGTGTGTGTGTGTATATATATATATATATATATATAGAGAGAGAGAGAGAGAGAGAGAGAGAGAGAGAGAAAAGACTATTCACTTTTCACATGTTACATTTTATTGTTGAACGGGACTAAAAAAAAGGTAGGTTTGCTTCATCCAAAACTTGCTCAAATCAAAATTTGGCCAAACTCAAATTTCAAGATATTTAGTTGAAAAGTTCAACTGTATATATAGCTTTCTTGGTTGAATATGGTTTTCACCTTTACAAAAAGGGGAGAAATGGATCCCAAGCGGGCTCTATAAAATCATTTTCCCAAGCCCCAAGAGGTATTAGGAGATACATTTGACTTTTTAGCTTTTTAATAGAAGTCCTACATGAGAAGAGAATTAGGTATACATTTGATTTTTTATTTTTTTTAATTGATTGATTGATTGGACCTTGAAATCTTATTTTGTTTAATTTGTCAATTGATGAGTCCTTTCATTTTACATCCTCGTATGACTTTGACTTTTCTTTCAATTTATTCTTTAGAATACCAATGTGAACCTTCACCTTGTTTTTTTCGCCGAAGAGGGCCATAGGGGGGTCGTAGAGAGATGGTGCAATTTTTGAGCCGGCGCCATTTATGCATAGCTTTTTGATGGTGACTTGTGTCCTCTTGGCTTGAAAATGAAAGTATTGTAGATATTATATCTTTCTTTCAAATTGTGAATGGATCTTCCCATCATTGTAATTTTGTACCTTCATTTCAAGCTCCCTTGACTTGTTTTTGGCTTTCTAAACGAAGCCTTAGAGGAGTGTTGGGTTAGGTATACTTTCAATGTTTTCATGAGTGATGATTGAGACATACTTTAAATTACCTTAAATGTTATTTTAGCTTTAAAATAGTACATGGATCTTTTTATTTCACCCTTCATTTCACATCCCCTACATGTCTTGAATTTTCTTGCATTCTATCGTTTTAGAATGTTAAAGTGAAGCTTCATCTTGCATAATTCTAGTAAATTCTATAGATACACACACATACACACACACACACACATTGATGAGTTCTGCTAAAGTCCTTAGTATCCATATGGTGAAGGTCGTTTCGAAGTGTTTGACATGTGTCCATCAAAAGAGCCTCAAAAGTCTTGAGCAAAAATAAGTCATGTCCTTTCAAATGCTATTTCCCAAAGGTGTATTCTTTTTTTTACAAAATCTTGGAAAGACATAGATGTGATGGGCCAAAAGAATTCTGTGGAAATGTGAGTGCTCCCAATTTGCTTTCCTAGTAGCTCCATGTTTTATTGTTATTCTGACCAATGCCAAGTGCCATGAGAGAGAGAGAGAGAGAGGTTATCATGCAAATTCTTAGCACAATCATTGCAGCTTTGTGCTTACTGGTGGGGGCATATGCTTCTGGCCGAGGAGTTATGGCATGTGAGGAAGAGGATAAGAAAGCCCTGCTCTCATTTTGCGCCAAGATTGTGAAGGACCCTATGGCATGGTTATCCAGTTGGGATGATGAGGCCGCCCTCAACTGCGAGTGGAGGGGAGTGGAATGTGAGAGCGGAAGAGGTACTAATCGACGCCGCATTGTGGGGTTGATTAAATGGCACGGGCATATCAGGCTCCCTTGCTAACATCTCCATAGTGAGATCCCTAGCCAAGCTTGCAGCTCTACAGACTCTAGATCAACAACAACACTTTCACAGGATCTGCCACAAGTTGTTTGCACCAACTGAGCATACATTGCACCAACATGACCTACCTCTCCCTCAATAGCAACTCTCTCACTAGCTATCTGCCCGCAAGCCTTGCTTCCATGCCTCCTCATCTTCAGCATGGGGATGTGCACTACAATGTTAGCTTCTCTGGTTTTCTGTCTTCTCAGATTTGCAGCCTAAGAAAGATTCTTCTCCTTGATGTCAGCTCCAATAACCTCTCTAATTGTTACAAGATCGCTGAAAGAAACTCAGAAAAGTAGCATCTTAAAAATAGCTTCTAAAAGCCTTAAAAGTGTGTACAACTTTTGATAGGCAGCACGTCTATATCACTCCCTCCAAGCAAGCAATTCCAACAAAACTTAAAGCTAATGAGCTAGCATTGGGACGTTAGAGGGCCGAACGGCCAAGTCTTCCATAAGTGGGGAGTTTTTGGAAGGAAATTTAAAGTACCACTTACCACATTTTTAAATTCTCCATGGTTCTACTCACCTGGGTTACAACTCTCGTTACTATTTTGGTCGTGGCAAGGACTTCCATTGTTATTTTGTGGTGTGATAAATGCATCATCTTCATAGTTTGATACCAATGAGACATGGTAGATCAAAGCTTGTAGGTCTATCAATTATGGCAACTTTCTCAAGGTGACCATAAAATAGCTAACAAGGATAGAATTAGCAATAAGTTGTATTACTTGTTATTGCCTCAATTGTTTGCATGGCTATATTGTCTCTCATGTGGCTATATGACAACATAATCGTTTGCATGTGGCTATATTGTCTCTCATCTAATTTGATGTTTTCTAAGGAGGCAATGGACCAAGTTACACATATCCTTTGTCAAAATGAATATGGAAAAATTTTGTTCGACATACAGGTAATTATTTTCAAGGCCTTAATGATGGTTTACGGGATAAAAATTTGAGTCTCTTAGAAAGAGTTGTGCTTAATGCTCCTTGTGTTCCATTTGTGATCATTTCTCATCATTAAAAAGACCAATGGAAATGTAATCAATTTTACTTTAAAATGCACGCCATTGTCAACCTCACCTTGTTATTTCACATTTCATTTCAGAGGTTCAAATGGCTTAACTCTTCTTGCATTCTATAAATTAATTCTAACCAATGATCGAGAAAGTCTCTTTTATTAAGCAACCGTCGATTAATTTCCTCCTCATCACAAAGAAGTGATCTGGAAATACTAGCATAAATTTGCAAGATTTTTGAACTATTTTCTCACATAATTCACCATTTTTCTTCCCTTTACCATGGTTTGCAACCGGCTAGTCTTGATTTTCAACTGGCTCAAGGCTAAGCTGAGGCAATCCTTTCCCGAACACCAATTCCAATTAAACTCAACCTTAATGACTTTAACACCTTAAAATTTAGAAAGCCAACATGACCCTTTCACTTGTTTCATTTTGCCTTTGTTTATTTGGGCTTCTTAAAAAAGCATTAAAGAACAAAGCATTAGAAATACATTCATAGAATTTTGATCCCATGATGTGAAATATTACAATATTTTGATTTATAAAAGAGTCTTTTTATTTAAGACCTCCTAAAAGGATATTTCATGGAAATGATTTTTTATTTTTTATTCTTATTAAACCTACCTTTTATTAAGAAATTATTTTATTATTATCTATGTTTATTAAATCTACTTTTTAGTTTGTAATGGGGTCTCTTTATTTTACTTGTTTTATTTTATCTTATCTTAGGATGCCCATGTGATCTTTTCATCTTGTTGTTTAAGCGGGCCCATTGTAACATCATAACAGACAAGGCATCTCTACTACTTCTTTATGAATCTTGGGAAAAATAAGTGTCAGCTTAAGGGTGACTTCACTTTTTTCATTGGGAAGGTCATAACTCCCCTTTTCTTTCTCCATTTACACAGACTTTAACCTCGCTATTTGTTGACCATTTCACCTCTATGTAAATGGATCACAATCTCTTCATGCCTTATACATCTTGCACACATACCATCTCAGACCCCCCGCTTCTTAGCTTTAGCTCTTGTCCAAAGCCCCGTGTTTAATTGCCAAAGGGTAGGCCCATAGACATTTAAATCTGTATTCCCATTGTTTGGCTTGCCACTAAAGTCCCCACCTTCTACTAAGGTTTTCACCAAGTTTAAGTCCATCCTATGGGGTCCACCACTACAAGAGGTAATTCACATTAGCGACGCTTGCAGTGCGACGCTCAAAAGTGAAAATCCACGGCGTTGCTATGAGCTTCACTATTCTATTTGTTGCATAGCGACGCCTATAGCGACGCCCATAGCGATGGCGATAGGGGTAAAAAAATAAACCGAGAGCGCCAGAAACTCAGATCTCATATCTGAGTTTTCAGTGCTCAAACGAAAGAGGTAACCCGCGCTCTCCCTCCCTCTCTCTCTCCCCTCCCCCCCCCCCCCCCCCCCCCCCCCCCCCCCCCCCCACACACACACACACGAGGAGAGGAAGGAGAGCCAGGTATGCTCCTTCCCTCTCCTCTCTCTCATGTTCCCTTCTCCTCTTTCTCTCTCTCTCTCTCACACACACATTGTGTCTTTGAGAGAGAGAGAGAGAGAGAGAGAGAGAGAGAGAGAGAGAGAGAGTAAAGAGAGAGAGAGAGATATATATAAAACAAAGAGAGAGAGAGAGAGAGAGAGAGAGAGAGAGAGAGAGAGAAAGAGAGAGAGAGAATAAAAAACCAAAGAGAGAGGGAGGGAGAAGATGAAAGAGAGAGGTAAGGGGAGAAAACAAAGAGAGGGAGATTAGGTTAAGATTTAAATTAAATTTAAGATTAGGTTAGATTACATTTAGATTTATGTTTATGTTGAGTTTAAGATTATGTTAGATTTAGATTTACGTTAGATTAAGATTAGGTTAGATTTAAAATTAGTGCAAAATTTAAGATTAGTTAGCTATGTTAGATTTAAGTTAGATTACACTTAGGTTTAGGATTTAAGATTGGATTAGATTCAGGTTTATGTTGAGTTTAAGATTAGATTAGATTTAGATTTAAGATTAACACAAGATTTAAAATTAACTAGATTAAATTTAGATTTAAGTTAGATTACATTTAGGTTTAGGTTCGATTTAAGATCAGATTAGATTTAGGTTTATTTTGAGTTTAAGATTAGATTAGATCTAGATTTATGTTTGATTTAAGATCAGATTAGATTTAGGCTAGATTTTAGTGCATGTGAATGAAGGCGTGCTTTGACCAAAGAGCAAACACTAGTTACATAACAATATGTATATTCCCATCAAAATCTGACACCTATTAACTCACACACTAACCATATTCACTTAGATGCGAATCACCACATGTTCAATTAGGTTAGATTTAAGATTAGATTTTGGATTTAATTTCTATACTAAAGTCTACCTTCGGGATTACGGTAAAAAAATTAGAGTTAGGCGAACGGTGATCCCTCTCTTCCTCTCCACGGATGCGACCTTAAGTTGGAAAGCTTTCAACGGCATGATACTCAGATTGGATGTCAACATGTAATGTGCTAAGTAATCCCTCGAAGAAAAATTTGTTGTGAAGAGATGTTAAGATGCTGTGAATTGCTACAGCTAGAGAAGAGGCAAAGGGGTTTTGTCCACTACATGCACTATCATGTAGACGTGGGTGTGTAGATTTCTCGTACCCACAAATATAGGCAATGACCAATAAAGACGAGATTATAACCCTGTGGTTGCTGATCTCTGTGCACCTCTAGACCGAGGTGTGTGGGGATTGGACATGACTAGAGAATGTGAGGTAGTTTACAATGTGAACAAAGAGAGAGAGAGAGAGAGAGAGAGAGAGAGAGAGAGAGAGAGAGAGAGAGAGAGATAAAAGACAAAGGATGCCAATAGAAGATTAAATTTATGTCCAGGTTATAAGGTTTTTACCTTCAGTAACGAGGATGTGGGGCCATCTAATCGAAACACCTATCTCTCAACAAGGATCTTATGTCCTTGTAATCAATGCAAGCATGTTGTGCAACGAACAAGACGCGTTTCTTTGTAGCACGTTCACAAATTTGGCGAGTTTGATCCATTTATTATACATCGATTTGTTGCCAATTATAACTCGTTGGACTTTGACATTGGCCAACAGGCAACAATCTTGCAACCCAATAGACGTGTTCGCATGCGCTTTGGTCAAACAACATACGTGAGGCCACAAGATGTAGCCTCTGACAACTTGGAGGATGATCATGCAGACCACATTCCCAACGAGGCAATGTTTGAGCCCTAGATCGATGAAATGATGGAGACAATCATGGATTCAGAAAGTCTTATCTATGATGATATGAAAAGTGAAGCCGATATGCCATTGTATGATGGAGCACGTGTGTCTAGATTGAAGGTGCTCCTGGTTCTTCTCAGCATGCAGGCAAATTTTGGATGGAGTGACACTAGCGTCACAGTGCTTTTCAGGTGATCTATTCTAATGTGTTTACTTTAATAAAAAACTATAGATATATAATGATCTGATAGATTACTTACACAAGTGTACCGCATTTTTGTTGTTGTGTAGATTGCTCAAAGAGCACATACTGATAATGTGATGCCAGATTCCAAAGAGGAAGCAAGAAAGATCTTGAAAAACATAAGGATGTATTACAATTTGATTCACGCTTGTCCTAACGACTGCATTCTTTTCAAAGGGGAATATATAGCGAGCTCGCACCACTTGGGGAGCGACGGGTGGGCATCATTTGAGGCCGATTTTGTAAGTGTTTTTGCATTGCTCTTTAGAATTGGTAGTTACGTCTATTTGTACTTCTAAATTCTAACATAATGGATCATTTGTATGTTTTGAATAGTGGTCGATGTGGCAGGACATGACCCCACACCGTACGAGCGCAAGTATGCAGGCAAAAAGGGCTTAAACGCCTTGATGGACATTCTAAGTTCTTGTGGCGGCATGGTTAGTATTAGGGTTTACTCTTTTCTATTTGTTGTATTGTTTTGTAAAATATATGTTTATACTTATAAAAAGCTGTCTTATTGTTTTTTTTTGCAGAATCCGACAGATACGCCGCTTAGACGCGATGAGACGTCTGATTAAATGACGTCAGTCTAGCTATAGCTAGATAGCATTAATTTCCTTTTTTCATAGCATGTATAATGAGATGACGTATATACGTCTTTTTATAACTATTGGAAACCCATGTATATTTTCTCAATAATGACAATGGTGTTGTAACTATTACATTTTCAAAGCTTAACAATCAAGTGATTTTGCCTATGATGTGTACAATTGTCGAATAATCTACCCAATCTCATGTCATAAAGACTCTGTAAGATAAATTCCCATTCTATTCTATCATAGGCCTTATCAAAATCAACCTTAAAGAAGACATCATTTTGGCTAGACTCTTCTACGTGCTCCATTCCTTCCTAAAGAGCTATGATGGCATCCAAAATGAATCTACCTTTGATGAACCCTTTATGTTCCTTTAAAATGAATACATCCATAAGAGGACTAAGTCTCCTTTCTAGAGCTACAACAAAGATCTTATATATAAAAGCTAGACAGGTTATTGGCCTCCAATTAGACAAGTCATCTCTTGAGCTTTTCTTATGAATGAGTTTCACTACATCAGCATTAATGGAGGAGGAAAGATTTCCTATGGCTAAGGCTTCTAGCCAAATCAATAGTAGGAAAGGAATCAACAGGTCCTGAAAAGCAATATAGATTTCATTGGGCAAACCATTTATGCCAAGAGATTTATCAACTTTTAACTTTCCAATAGTTTCTCTAATCTTCCCTTCAAAAATTGGTGAGTACAGCAACACAAGTATGCGTCTAGGCACTATTTTTTTCTTACTTGGGTAATCATTGCCCTTGCATTAGTTATATCATGGTCTCTTAAGGGGAGAGGAGAGAAAAGAAGTATTTCTTGGTTGTCTCCACATTTTCTTGGTGAGAGACTATATGACTGTCTTGATCATTTCTTAATAAGGGAATGAAATCCTAAATTTCTTTTTTTTAAGTAGGAAAAATTTCTGTTTTTGGGCTTGTCATTTTTTCCAGCCCAATACTGTCTGGTCCAAGAAAGGGCACCTTGAGCTACAAGGAGATCCTCCCTTCTAAGTTGGTACTTTAAGTTAATGAGCTCAAGAGATGACTTTTCTAATTCAGGGTTTGTTTCAAGCAGACCTATCTCCTTATTAATCATCACTCTTCAGTTTGATCTTATTTCTTTAGCTCTTTTTAAAAGCAGGAATGGTCTTTTGGATGTTCTTTATTGCCTCATCCCAAGCTGAAAAAGTACTTCTCTTCTGACTAAAGAAAGTTTCAAAAATTTCTTTGACTTTAGACTTGACAAAACCCAAATTGAATAAAGAAAACTTCAAACGTGTCCAACCAGCTTTGAAGGAGTGATCACCTTTATGGAGCTCAAACAGAATTGGTTTATGATCAGAAATTGGGATAGAGGAGTCCACCTTACAATCAACTAGCCAATGTTTATGGAGAATATCTATAGATGCATACAATTTGTCCAGCCTAGCAGCTCTAAAACAAGATCCTTGTTAATTATTACACCAAGTAAGAATTGTATGTTTTGAAGCACCAACCAAATTATGCCTGCCAGTTAGTTCGTCCCAGCACAAATTTTCATTACCTTGATTGATTTGACCTAAGGCATTAAGTCTGTCATTAATAGTAGTAACCATGTTAAAATCTCCAACAATTAGAAAAGGGGATTGAAGGTCATTAATCTCTATCCACTTGTGAGTCCTATGAGAAATGGAATTAGAAGCATATAGGCTAGCAACTTTATAGTTGAAACGCTCCTTTAAAGAAATTGCTATCCATTGACCTTTTTTATTTTGCTTTAAATCAGTAATGGTATGTTCATGCTTGAGCTATATTCCAATGGTAGCACCACCTTTACCTGCAAAATAGTTAGTGTGAAACCATTTATGAGCACTACCGAGTCTCTACAGATTAGCATCTAGTGCAAAACCTTTGACTTTGATCTCCTATAAGCATATAAAATTTTCTTGAAGGTTAGTGTCAGTAAACAATTTTTTAATACTTATAGCTCTTAAAGGATCAAATAGACCCTTGCAATTGTAAGAAAATTCTCTGATGAACTAGGTCATTTTTTAGAAGATTTTAAGGGTTTGACAATTCCACTAATAGATTGAGAGAACTTGCTCATCTCAACATTATCCTACTCTTACAATTCTTTGCTGAAGTGGTTCCTATCATCTCTCTCATCTACTGCATAGCCAGCTGATGACCAGAGTTCTATAAAATCTGAGTTGTAGCTATGCTAAACTCGGTATCTGAGGTTTTTGAATCTAAGGAGAGACCTCTGGCTTTATCCATTGTACTCTCTAGAGGGATCATTTTCTTTGGGCTATTGGGGGATTTTTCTATTTCATGTTGGGATAGAGATTGATGATCATCATCAGGGTTCTGAGATGATGAAGGATGGTTTTCTGATTCCCTTTCCATTAGGGAAATTTTGGACTCTCAAAGGGTCCCTATAAGGATGCTTGACTTTGTCTCTCTTGTCCAAAGTGGGCAACCGAGTGAAGTACATGAACGATTTGTCAAAACCCTATCAACCAGCATGTCATTGGAAAGATCTTAGAAAGTAGGTTCTAGATCCCCAAACTCTGAAAAATTTGAAGTTGATTTGTAGAAGATATGGCCTCCTAGGGAGAGATTTTTATGAGACAGAGTTGTCACATCAAAAAATGGAATCTTCTAGAATATAAGAAATCTGATTGCATGCTATGTACCAATGGATAGATCTCAATGAGTACATTCTAAATGCAAAAGGTCCGACAAGTTTTGGTTTAATTTGCAAAAATTTACCATGCATCCTTTTGGACAAGAGAGAGAAAGTCAAAGTCCTTATAGGGCCCCTTTGAGAGTCCAAAATTTTCCTAATGCTCTTCTAAAAGGGATGAGTCAAACACCTCCTCAAGAAATGCTCCAAACTTATCTACATTCCTATTATTGTTGCTTCTAGGGGTATTTCTATTTCTATAGATACCCCTCCTAGTGACTGGTTGAAACCCTTGTGAGTTGTCTTTAGCCTCCTTGTTTTTTTCATTTCCCTTATGTAATTGCGCGCAAGTTTTGGCTCAGAAGGGTCATTTAATAATTATGTTATTGTGTGGGATGGGTGTCTAATCTCATTCCTATCTTATTGCAGATGTAGTGAGAACCACAAATAAATTGTCAATCCAAGGGACAAAGCTGACTTGACTAGTGCATAGAGGCTACAAAAGGTTGTCAATCTCTTGGCAAACAACAAACAACTCGCATCTAATTGACACTCAAGTGACTGAAATCACCAAAAGCCAATCACTCATCAACAAACAAATCACATCCGTTACAGCATCAAATGACATCCAAATGTAATGAAACTTCTAGGACATGTTTATAAGACGTAAGCACACATGCTTATGGTCTCAAATCTCACTTTAGGTCAAGTGCAAAAATCACGATTATTAACAGCAGTGAGTTTTTGACCTAGTCGTTTTCGACCCAGAATGCATCTAAATGCTTAGCAATGATGCCCCAATACCCCACCTATATTTAGTTTTTCATTTTAAAGCGTAAATTTCTACTTATGATGAAATTAGTAGGCCGTAGGTCGGCGACGCCAAAAGCTACGAAATAACATGAAATGCTTACGTCAATGCCTAGAGCTCTTACCTATGGTTGCAATGCAACAAACGACACTGCAATGTGACAATTGAGAAGGGAGTAGGAAGCGTGAGAAGGAGAAGAATTGAGCATCGTTAGCTCACACTGTGTTTCTATTATCCAAAACTTCATGATAACTTTACAAAATTGGCTTTTATACCTTAGCCAAGGTTTTTGGTGGTCAAAACTAATAATCTGGGAGCTCTAACTAAAGATAGGTTGATACAATCTGGAAGCTTGTAGCTCCCAGCTCATCAATTACAAAGTTTATCCGGAAAATAGGAGTTACAATATTCTCGATTCATCAAAATAATAATTGGTTTTACAATGAGAGATCTAAAAAATGGTATCCGAGTTAGCTTGCTGCTAACATTCCCCCCCCTCGCCTATGCCGTCCCTTGACACAGCTTTATGGGCTGAAATAATCTTTGGGTTGATGGTGGCTGGCAAGGCGGTCTTTAAGTGCATGTAAAGCTTTCTCATATCTGATCTTTCTTTCTTTGTCTGGAACCTGCAAAAATTGCATTGGTGACTCTAATCTTGATCTCGATGACTGAGTAGTCTACAAATCTGGAAGTTAGGTTGCTGATCACTGGCCCAAAAATCTTCGTTCGCCAAGTGAAAAACCCTGTATAGAACGCTTCCTCAAACGTCAACTTATTGTGAGATGGCAAGAACATGCAGCGGGTCCATAAAGTACTTCTTCGGAAGTTTGGCTATTGAGGTCGTAGCAAAGCCCTTTATTTCCCTCAAGGAATGACATCCACGGTGCTCTTGCTTGCTCTGGCTCATGAAAAGCTTCAATGCATGTGAGCAGCATTCAGTAAATTTTCTAGAGCATAGCACATGAGAGATCAGGGAGACTTTTGAAGAATGCCATGGTGCTCGTTAGGGTTTTCACCATGTATTCCTCTGTTGATGTTACCTTTTTTGGAGTTGGAAATGTCTAATAATTCAGCCATGTAGGCCGCTTCTTTGTTATTGCTTTATGTGCTTGCCACGTCATTACTCTTGATACAGGACAAAAAGTCGGGTCCTTCTGAAGGGCTGCAGGTGCTCTTGTGAATCAAGTATCTGGGATTCTTGTTTAGTCAGCTCTTTCTCCACTTGGGGTGGACTTCATCTGTGCCTTCTGTTTGCATGTCTTTATATAGTCGTTCCTTAACCTGTAGCAGCTCTACCTTGATCAAGGGATATGGCAGTGATTGTTGATGCCATTGTTCATTGATTTGGTTGAGTTGAGTAACATTGACAGAATGAATAACTCTCAACTCCCAATCCATCACTGATTTCCATTGCTCATCCATTTCCGGAGCAACCTGCTTCTTAAGTGCATCTTCTTCAGCTTTTGACAGTTGGACCATTGGCACTTGATCGGCATCTGTTATTGGTATCTGAAAATCTTCTTCTCCACCTAGCCCTTCTGCCGGATGTGTTTCCATCTTAGCAAAAGAGACTAAGGGAGTTTCAATGTGGGGCTATTCTAAAGTACCTGCTTCGTCTTGCATCTCTTGTTGTCTGTCTTGCAGTAGCTGATTATTAACTCTCTTGAGCTCTACGATCTCCTTGAGCAGCTCTTCTTCTCTTTGTACCCTCACTAATGCAAAGTCTCTAGCCTTGGTCGAGCTCGAGATCTTTATTCTTCTTTTCTAGTGCTTTATACACTTCGTCTTTACCTTTGATCGAGGCAACTGCGGGATTTTCTCTTATTTCTCACAAGAAGGTTGCTTGATCATTGATCCTTTGCTCTTAATATTGTAATGAAGTGTTTTCCATGTTGAGCTACACTTGGATCTTTTGAACTAACAAAGTTGTAGTTAAGAGTTTGTTGGTAAACTCTGTCAGATGTTCGTCTTTGGTCTTACATGCATCTGTTAACTTCGTGAGAAGTTCACCTAGCTCTTCCATTTCCTTTTGTTGCTTTTCTCTAGACAATTGGTGTTGTTCAGCTTCAGCTTTCAACTCTTGGATTTGTCTCTGCAAATCGGTGATGACAGTCATTCTATCCTCTAGCTCTCATTGGAGAGCATCTATCACCATCTCCAACTCTCTAGCCTTAGCATTGTGGCTAAGTGTTTCTGATCGCATTTTCTCTATCATTTCTTGCATTTGCTTGGCATATTTGTTTACTTGGAGAATTACTTCATCATTTTTCCCGCCAATCTTCTTGTTCTCTGAGCTGCCTAGATGTTTCAGCACTCTCTTGTGGCCATTTGGGTGGGGCTGTGGTTGCTTCAACTGCTCTGTCTCCTTGAGTCTTTATGGATGCCTCGGCCGTTTCCTGCTGGGTGGTGGTAGACGGGGTGGCCTCTGTTTCTTGTACCTTAGGTTGCTCAAAACTGGCAGTCTCTTGTGGTTCAAGACTTTTTGCCCTTTTCGGTTCTAAGCCTCCGAGTCTGGAATATTCCTTTTCGCCGGAATATTATGGCCGGACGGCGGTCGGAAAGTGGTCGGAAAACAACCGTCAGTTGGACGGTGGTCGTAAGTCAATGGCCGGTGGCTGGTGGCTGAATTCAAAAGCGGACTTGTCTTCTCAAGGGCGGCCACACATGGGCGGATTGGAGGATCCGATTTGGACTTATCTACACAAGGGCGGCTACACATAGCTGCCTCTCATGAGAGAGGGCAGCCCTTTTGGCCTATAAAAGGAGGCCATTTCTACACACATTTCATATAGTGTGAAGTTGATGCAACAAGGTGAGTGTGAGGTGGTGAGAGTGAAGCAAGGCGGGAGCTCCATTAAGGGTATAATCCCTTTGTGAACTACTTCTTGTTTTGAAGTACTAAAGCCATTGAGTGGCTGCTTTCCCGTGGACGTAGCCCTAAGCGGATCCCCAGTCTGCATTGGTTCAGCCGGCCCTTGGCCTAGGTCCCTGACCCCCTAGGTTGGGCCTTGCCCTGTAGGACCCTTGTCCTGACATTACTCCCCCCTTAAGGAAGATTTTATTCCTTGAAAACACAAGTAGTAATATCTTCTTAAGAATATTGATGTTCTCTTTATTGACATCCCAAGAGTGAGCCAGTTGTCTGTATGACCGATAATTGGTGCAACGAGGAGGTTCAATGAAACCAAGAACAACATCTTCATTTTCAACATTGTTGTCCGTTTGCAACCACTTGGGTCTAAATGGTAACTCCATTTATGACTCACTTGAGTGCTGTAAAGGAGTAACCACAACTAAGAGTCACTTGTGTCTAAATGGTAACTCCATTTATAACTCACTTGAGTACTGTAAAGGAGTAACCACAACTAAGAGTTTTCCGCAGGCATAACCAGTTTTCAAATCTTCTGAGGGTACTGGAATAATGCAAGGAAACCTTGGCGTAACTTTCCATGCAGTTGTGAGCCAAATTTCCTACTCGCCTGAGTATCTTGAAAAGACCGTAGATAGAGAGTGTCCTCGTGTTAGAATTCTGAATAGTTTGGAACACAAAGAACTACATGTTCATCCCTAATGAAGGTTACTTGCCAACATACTTTGTCGGCACACCTAGTAAGTCCTTGATGTATGAACGTATTGACACAATCTCCAACCCCACCACAAGAGGTGTTCAAAGTCGAAAATCGTACTTAAGCAAATTCCAGAATAGGGAGAAAATCATCTATTCCAAAATGCATTGTGCTAACGTATTCTCTTAGCAGATCCTTTAGCACAAGATTACTCTTTGTAATCTACCTATCCCCTTGGATAACTAACAGTACTGAGGTGTGTTTTCCTCACGGTTACAGACAGTCATCCCAGATGACTGGTAAACGGAGAATCACAATAGTGTACAACCATCGTGGTTAACTTGAGAAAATCTACAAACGCCCAAACCGAGCCATGACCTCTATTGGTGATTAGTAGACCAAAAAGTTATCTCATAGAGATAGTTCACGTAGAGTGCAAAATGCTTCATAAGCAGCAACCTGAGGAATATGCATGCCGTTCCAAATCAGCCTTTGCTAAAAACTAGGGCCCATAACACCTAGTGTGCATGCATTTAACAAAAACTAACCCGAACCTGTATATCCGTAATGATTTTTGCCAATACTTATGGCAATTGTGATGCGCCTAGCACGCATTAAAAGAAATGTAAATAGTTCTGAAAAGAAACTAACTACTTTTAGTTGCAATCTTTTGCAAGCCTTGCTGAAACGTCTGAATCACAATAGAAGGTGAAACATTGATCACTTCTAGGTACAGACAATGAAACTTTTTCATTAACAACTTATAGCCTTGCTATATGTATAAACAACTATCTTTAATGTTGTTTAGCAGTACATGTACCTTAACAAGTCATTCTAAGTATCCGACAATTTCTGGCCACGAAATTGCTCATGATACGTCGTGCTAAAAATGGTCTAAAAAACAGATGTGACCAGCACCTAGGAACTTTGTCGTGACACATAATTGAAATAATGGCACCAGTGTCAGTCCAGAGACTCATATTCTCCATATGTGGAATATGTCTCATGTAAGGATGTGTAAGAAAAAAACATCCTTCAAGTACAAGATGTACCTGTGTGTGGAGGTAACTGCAAACACTCTACGACGGGAGTGAGAGGGACCCTCATTAGCCTTGCTCCACACTAGCTAAACCAAACTCCTTGAGTTCCGAGACCATGTTGTATCCCATGTGAAAACATCTGCCAAATTGAACCCTACAAGTAGGTTTGTAACAGCATAAAGCAGAAAGATAGATTGGACACTTGGCCCAAAATACTTTGTGTCGTCATGTCCTTGGCATGGCTCTGTAACATTCAAGCGTACTTAGACTTCTTGAAAAAACCAAGCAAAGCATACTAAAAGTGGAATAATACCAAACCAATAGATGTGTACTTGGAGATTTGAACGTAATTACCTGTATTCGAATGGAGAGGAGCACGTCCCCTACGTGAAAAAAACAAACAGCATTGCACTGGAAACCCGGGGTGTTGCCTTTGCAATCCAAGCCCTTGTATTAGAATCTACGTAGTCAAACCCCTTGGTAAGACTCTTTGTAGAAACTGCTCCACTAACAGAATGATTGGAATCAACTTGAAAAGTGTGTCCGTCCGCTACCGTGTGTGGTAGATTACGGAATTCTTTCCTTGGAGAGATCAATTGTGATCCTTAATGCAGACCAAACTGTGATCCTTAATGCCTATGGGGTGATGTAACAATCACCCGCTGGGTCTTACCCCAAAATAGTGGTACCGTGACCACAAAGCATCATAACCACCTGAGGCTATAGAATGCTATAGACAAGATGTCGTGACCTTGATCTCCCGACTAGGACTACCTTGATCTATCATGTAGAAAAAGGACACTATCTCTGAGGCATTGAGAAGAGAAACACCTCACAAGAAAACAGGAATGACTCATAGGCATGAGAGTTGTATCCAAGTGACGTACCACAGTGTAACTCATAGTCAAAACTATGGTAAAAGAACCACCAAGACAAAGTGTCATACATCTGCCGAAACTGATCCTCATGCCTTGCATGTAAGGACAAAACACCTCAAGTGTATACTACACTTGTAACTTGGTAGACATTCTTTAAATCCCAAAACTATAGTGAAACAACTAGATGTTCACAAGAGAAGTTCATGGCTCCTAGCCTAGCTTGAAGTCAGACAAGCCTTGCTTACCAAATCCTAGTTGTGTCTTGAACAAGTCAAGAAATAACAACAACTTAAGCAGCTATATTGTTGCATTTTACAACTCCCCACATGCCGTAGATGTGGTGTATACATAGCATACATATTTTGCTCAATGAGAGGTTATCTCGAAGACAAGAGAGTTGAACAAAGATGTGGTGTATACATAGCATACATATTTTTCTCGATGAGAGGTTATCTCGAAGACAAGAGACTTGAACACAACTCTTTTTTCCTACACAAAGGAGAAACCGTGTCTCACCAAAGTATCAAAAAGTCTCGAATGGACAACCACTGGAATTATGCCTTGCATATTCCCTATTGAAATCTCGAACACACGCTCGTAGCAGTGTGTCATGTAGCTCTGGAGCAAGTAAACCATAGTACGTGCAATCATAAGGGAGCGAGCATCTCCATGAATCAAAAAGGTGTACCCTCACTCAACATACGAGGTCATAATCAACTCGCAGAGTATGCCTTGTCATGCGAGTAGGGTGGATACCAATTCGGGCAAGCAAGAGAGTCCCAAGAAACATGTAATGAGTCTCAACCATATCATGCGAGTGACATGATGGTTAACTTCAGACCCTCATGCATGCCATGCATGCTAAATCTTTGCCAAGCCTTCATGCTTTGACAAGCGACTTTACCTGCATGTGATTACGGAATGCTATCACAACCGGCCTTGCCGTCATGGTAGTAGGATTTTCGTTACCTTGGGATATCACTCAAATCTTCATGGATTCAGAAACCGGCCTTGCTTTACCTGTACAACCTTGTAAGGGAATACCATCAAGAGCTTGTATATGCCTTGCATATATGGCTCATTGGCACACATGAAAAATTCACAAAGAGCATGAGCGAGTAGACCATGGCTCATGCAATAACTAGGGACATGCCCATATCATGAATCCAAATGCATACTTGCCTCAAGGATACAAGATTATGCCAAATCCGTGAGGGCATGTCCTCCCCATGCCTGCAGAGTAGGTCGAAGTAACCTTCCACATACAATAGTTTACTCTGACTAGAACAAATAGTGCACCTGGTGCCACAAGCATAACATACCCAGACACTCACAACCATGCCGTAGACACTTATTGATGAGGTCCAAATCCCTTGGAAGCATAAAAACATGCCTTGTATGCATGGATCACACTGTTAGGAAATAAGACGTAGCTAAATAGATAATTGAGTAGATTACTTAATGGAGAGAGACAGATTTACATACACGAGATTATAGAGTAGAGAGAGAGAGAGAGAGAGAGAGAGAGAGAGAGAGTACACACAATATACGCGGTTCACCCAATGTGGGCTACGCCCACGGGAAAGCAGCCACTCAATGGCTTTAGTACTTCAAAACAAGAAGTAGTTTACAAAGGGATCATACCCTTAATGGAGCTCTCGCCTTGCTTCACTCTCACCATCTCACACTCACCTTGTTGCATCAACTTCACACTATATGAAATGTGTGTAGAAATGGCCTCCTTTTATAGGCCAAAAGGGTTTCCCTCTCTCATGAGAGGCAGCCATGTGTAGCCGCCCTTGTGTAGATAAGTCCAAATCGGACCCTCCAATCCGCCCATGTGTGGCCGCCCTTGAGAAGACAAGTCCGCTTTTGAATTCGGCCACCGGCCCACCGGCCATTGACTTCCGACCACCGGCCAACCGACGGTTGTTTCCGACCACTTTCCGGCCGCCATCCGGCCATAATATTCCGGCAAAAAGGAATATTCCGGCGAGGGGAAAAAAAGACTCGGAGGCTTCCGCCCCCGAGGCCCCTGAAGTTGCCCCTGATTTTTGGCCATGAAAATTTTGGTTTCCGGCGAGTGATTTTCCTTTATGCACGATGGCTTCTCCTCATAATGGGGGCCTTACAAATGTGCGCTTTTACCACAGAAAATTACAAGGGTAAATCAGGCTCCATACTTAACAATCTCCCACTTGGAGACTGGTCTCCAAACCAAACATGTGACTTCTTTCCATCCTGGCTTCTTATCCTTGAATGCCGATTGAAGATGAGCAAAAGCTCAACTTCTCCTTGTTGACCACCTTTGTAAACATGTCTGCAGGATTTTTACTTGTATGCACCTTTCCTAGCTTTAGTTGTCCCTCTTCCAAAAGAGTGCTTATGAAGTGATATCTCACCTCAATGTGATTTGTCCTTGAATGAAAGGCCGAGTTCTTTGCAAGATGGATAGCGCTTTGGCTATCACTGTACAAGACACAATTGTCTTGTTTGAATCCAAGCTCTTCTAAGAATCTGTGAAGCCACAGAATTTCTTTGCTTGCCTCCGTCATTGCTACATACTCTACTTCCGTGGTAGAAAGTGAAACCACTTTTTGCAGTTTTGAAGCCCAGCTTACTGCTGTGCCTCCAACCGTAAACACATAGCCAGTAGTGCTCCTTTGAGTATCTTTGTCACCTGCCATATCTGCATCAGCATACCCTTCTAGAAAAATATCAGTTCCTCCAAAATACAAAGCATTTGTTGTTGTCCCTTTTAGATACCTAAGTATCAACTTCACAGCTTTCCAATGCTCTTTACCTGGGTTGTCCATGAACCTACTCACAACTCCCACTGCATGTGCAATGTCTGGCCTTTTCCAGACCATAGCATACATTAGAGAACCTACCGCTGCAGCATATGGAACTTTAGACATATAGGCTATCTCCTCTTGTGTCTTCGGACACATATCCTTCGTTAGTTTAAAATGATTAGCCAAAGGTGTAGAAACTGGTTTTGCAATTTGCATTGCAAACCTTTCTAGTACCTTCTTGATGTAATCTTCTTGAGATAGCTTTATTGTCTTCTTCGTCCTGTCCCTTGATATTTTCATACCAAGTATCCTCTTTGCAGAACCTAAATCTTTCATTGAAAAATATTTAGACAGCTCCTCTTTTAGGTCTTTGATGTCTTGCATGTTAGCACTTGCAATCAACATGTCATCAACATACAACATTAGGATGATGAATTTTCCATCTCCCAAATTCTTCGTGTAGACGCAGTAATCCGAGTTGCATCTTGTGAATCCATGATCCAACATCCATCGATCAAACTTCAAGTACCATTGTCTTGATGCTTGCTTTAAACCATACAAGCTCTTCTTTAATCTGCAAACCATTTTCTCCTTACCTTTTACTTCATACCCGTTTGGTTGAAGCATGTAGATTTCCTCCTCTAAGTCACCGTGAGGGAATACCGTATTTACATCCATTTTCTTGAGATTTAGATCATGAGCAGCCACAAGGCTTAAGACAAGCCTAATTGAGTTCATTTTTACAACAGGAAAAAATATTTCATTGAAGTCAATACCTTTCTTTTGAGAAAATCCTTTTACCACAAGCCTAGACTTGTACCTTTTCTTCCCACCTTCTTCTTCCTTCACCTTGTACACCCATTTTTTTTGAAGTGCCCGCTTACCTTTTGGCAACTCAACCAATTCCTATGTTTGGTTGCGATGTAGTGAGTCCATCTCCACTTGCATGCTCTTCGTCCATTCTTCTTTGGATTCATGTTGCATAGCTTCTTCGTATGATTCTGGCTCTCAAGAATCTGAGATCAAGAGATGGTTGAAGGAAGGAACAAACCTTTTTGGAGGTCTACTTGCTCTTGTAGATCTTCGGGGAATAGGTTGAGGCTCCTCATTTGGTTGACGTTGTTGCACATTGTCACCGTTTGCAGTCCTTGAGTCTTCACCGTCCTCAAGCTCCATGTACTCATCACTTGTTTCTTTTGTTTGATTTCTTTCCAAGTAATCTTTGTACAGATTTTTTTCGTTAAAAATTACATCCCTACTCCTTAAGATTTTACCATCTTCAGGATTCCATAGGCGATACCCATAGCCTATATAAGGGGTGGTAGGGAGGAGGATCCCAGGTTCACTTACCCTGAAACCTTCGTCGACCAGTGCCAAATCTAACTGGTGTATTGCATACGACACAAACCAGATTATTGGCAACTCAACTTTGCTCCGTGCTTTCAAGTAAATCATCGACTTTTCCCTTTTGTCCGCACAACACAGATTCGCCATGAGTGCGGAAATTGATGATCAACACATGTTTGACTTTGAATATATCGAATGGGCTCCACCTGTGGATGTCATGGGGCCGGATAATCTCACGGAGAGTACCCTCGTGGCAACAGGGATGGATGGTGCAAACCCAGGTGATCCATCTCTGTCCCTTCGTTTGTCAACCCCTCCTCCACAGAGCGTGTTGGATATTCTAGAGGATGACAGTCAATTGCCAGATGCCAGGGAGTTTGTCACTCGACAGGACTGGAAAACTTTTGATGCCCGATTTCGCAAGCTCGCTGTCAGGGTTCAAATCTTGGTTACACAAGTAGAAAATCTTACACCATTAATTTATAGAATGCTACCAGAATCAGCTCTCCGCTTGCCAACAACCTAGGGGGTTGCCAATTTACTAGTTATTATGACCAAAGAGGTCCAACATGTCCACAATACTTCGGTTGTCGGAACACATCGGGGCACGACCAACGTGGTCAAGAAGCGCCTATCACCATCCGAATTTGAACGTGCAAAAAGTCAAAAATTATGCTTTATTTGCTTAGGAACACATCAAAAAAAGCAATGCCCACATGTCGAAAAACTATAGCATGAAGCATGAGTTTGTGCTTTGACATAAACTCTAGTTTTGGTGCATGGCACAATAGTTATATGGCTTTTTGAATATGTTATACGTAGCCACTTTCTCATACTTCAATATGGAATTTTCAACGTATAGTACGTTTTTTTGAAATTGGGTACTGTTAAACCCCAATTGTTTTCTGCCACAATCATTTTTGGTACGACCAGTCACATCATCTCGGCTTATATGATCTGCTGAGAACATTCTGAGATGCATGCAAGATCACTGAATTAGGGTGTATAGGATACACGTGTCCTACAACTCACACTTTGCATTTAGTTTGGACAGTACCCAAGTTTGGGGCACCTACATTATTCAGGATATCATCTCATCGAATCCTTACCATTCTAACCGGTGCAAGGTACTTAGGATGTTGACTTCAACGGTTATCACGGGCTTTCATTTTTGTATGCAAGTCATCCTACCCAGATGGTATACAGTACGCTCTTACAAATCACTCTGTCAAGGACACTATTAGTTATGCATTGTTTCCCATAATTTTTGGTTGCTATCGAGGCACACAAAACAACCTCAAAACTTCAACTGGATTCACAACCCATATACGATAGACAGTCAAGATCTGACTTGTGTTCCCTCTTGCGATGCAAGCATCATACAGTCAGATGGTTGCATGCTTATAGGATAAGCTGCCAGTCAGGCATAAGATGTCTAAGCGCACACGTTCTAGGCACAAACAAACTAGACATTTAAGGAAAGTCCCTCAGCCCAGCATGTTCTTCTGTTCGTTCTTCACCTCTTTTTCTAAGGTACAACATGAAAATTTTCTACGAAGTTTGTTTCATGTTTTCTATTGAGCCACGATGCTCTACAATTATCAGCTACAAATTGGGCAAGGTGCCATTCACATTAGTTTTCATCAGTTTATCGATTGAACACTAATTTCCGTAGGGGCTAGGAGCCACATACAGGCTGGCTAAGAGCCATTGTCAGATTTTGGGTATGACCCAACTATTGACATTCCTTGAGTGATTGTTCTTAGGATCGAACAGATTTGCCCAGTGGAGTACACATCAAACCTATTGACGTTAATGGACAAGCAAGAGTCTTGTTATTTTGGAGGATTCGGGTGTCATTTTTTCACTACATGTTTCTAGTGCAATTGAGTTTTTGACACTCTTACACTTACATAAGATGATCTCTACCACGGAGTATAGACGCAAAAATCAGGGGTGACAACATGGTTGTAAGGGATAGGTAGTTCACTCGTGTGCGTCTCCTACACTCTCTATAGCATTATGAAGTATCTATGGACATACGAATTTGGGGTAAGACCCAGCGAGTAATTGCTATATCACCCCATAGGCATTAAGGATCACAGTTTTGCATTGAGGATCACCGTTGATCTCTCCCAGTTATACTTTCAAGGAAAGAATTCCGCAATCTACCAAGTGGTAGCCGACAAACACACTTTTCAAGTTGATTCCAATCAACCTGCACGGTTAACTGTGTTGGTTACCGTTACCTGCTAGTTGAGTAGTTTCTACACAGGGTCTTACCAAAGTGTTGGACTACGTAGATTTTAACCAAAGGGGTGGGATTGTGCAGGCAACACCCACGATTCCTAGTGCAATGCTGCTTGTTTTTTCAAGAAGACGTGCTCCTCTCCATTTGAATACGGGTAAGTATGCTTGAATGCTACAGAGCCATGCCAAGGGCATGGTGGCACAAAGTATTTTGAGCCAAGGGTCCAATCTACCTTTTTGCCTTATTCTGTCACGAACCTACTTGTAGGGTTCGATTTGGCACATGTTGTCACATGGGATATAACATGGTCTAGGAACTCCAGGAGTTCGGTTTAGCTAGTGTGGAGCGATGAATGAGGGTCCCTCTCACTCCCGTCGTAGAGTGTCTGTAGTTATCTCCACACACAACTACGTCTTGTACTTGAAGGATGTTACCTTTCACACATCCTTATATGAGACATATTCCACATGTGGAGAATATGAGTCTCTCGACTGACACTGGCACCATTATTTCAATTATACGACAAAGTCCCTAGGTGCTGGTCACATCTGTTTTCTAGACCATTTTTTAGCACAACGTATCAGGAGCAATTTTGTGGCCAGAAATTGTCGGATACTTAGAATGACTTGTTAAGGTACATGTACTGCTAAACAACATTACCAATGGTTGTTTATACATATAGCAAGGCTATAAGTTGTTAATGAAAAAGTTTCATTGTTTGTACCTACAAATGATCAATGTTTTGCTTTCTATTGTGATTCAGACGTTTCAACAAGGCTTGCAAAAGATTGCAACTAAAAGTATTTAGTTTCTTTTCAGAACTATTTACATTCCTTTTAATGCGTGCTAGGCGCATCACAATTGCCATAAGTATTGGCAAAGATCATTATGGATATACAGGTTCAGGTTAGTTTTTGCTAAATGCATGCACACTAGGTGTTATGGGCCCTAGTTTTTAGCAAAGGCTGCTTTGGAACGGCATGCATATTCCTACGATTGCTGCTTATGAAGCATTTTTGCACTCTATGTGAACTATCTGTATGAGATAACTTTTTGGTCTACTAATCACCAATAGAGGTCATGGCTCGGTTTGGGCGTTTGTAGATTTTCTCAAGTTAACCACGATGGTTGTACACTACTGCGATTCTCCGTTTACCAGTCATCTGGGAAGACTGTCTGTAAACCGTGCGAAAAACACACCTCAGTACTGTCAGTTATCCAAGGGGATAGGCAGATTACAAAGAGTAATCTTGTGCTAAAGGATCTGCTAAGAGCATACGTTAACACAACACATTTCTAAATAGATGATTTTCTCCCTATTCTAGAATTTGCTTAAGTACGATTTTTGACTTTGAACACCTCTTGTGGTGGGGTTGAAGATTGTGTCAATACTTTCATACGTCAAGGACTTACCAGGTGTGCTGACAAAGCATGTTGTCAAGTAACGTTCATTAGGGATGAACATGTAACAGACTGTTCAAGATACTCAGGCGAGTAGGAAATCTGGCTCACAACTGCATGGAAAGTTACGCCAAGGTTTCCTTGCATTATTCCAGTACCTTCAGATGATCTAAAAACTGGTTATGCCTTTGGAAAACTCTGAGTTGTGGTTCCTCCTGTACAGTACTCAAGTGAGTTATAAATGGAGTTACCATTTAAACCCAAGTGACTCTTAGTTGTGGTTACTCCTTTACAACACTCAAGTGAGTTATAAATGGAGTTACCATTTAGACCCAAGTGGTTGCAAACGGACAACAATGTTGAAAATTAGGATATTCCTCTTGGTTTCATTGAACCTCCTCACTGCACCAATTATCGGTACTGGCTCACTTATGGGACGTCAATAAAGAGAACACAAGTATTCTTAAGAAGATGTTACTACTTGTGTTTTCGAGGACGAAAACTCTTCCTTAAGGGGGAAGTAATGTCAGGACACGGGTCCTGTACCCTAAGAACTAGGCTAGGCAAGGACTACGGCCAAGGGCCGGGCTAGGCAGTGTGGACAGGGGATCCGTTTAGGGCAAGGGGCTAGGAGCCCACCTATAAAGGGAGGTTGGGAGGAGGATCCAGAGGAGACTAGTTGCCTAGTTTCTTACATCTACTATGGCAAAAGTGTGTTGATATTCAATCCCACAGGAATTAGCTATGACTTTTCAAGCAGTCTTAAGAGTCTTTCGATATTTCCATCATCCAATTGCAATTTTAGTTGATTTTTTCTAATGAATGGTTGTCCCCAGGATTCCCATACTGCTTTCATGGCTATGGCTATGTCTGCCCCACTATCCAGTATTGCCATGTTTTCTATGTCATTATATTTCACTGGAAGGGTTGTGTTTCCTTCTTCTCCTTCGTAGTATTCTCCGACTTTGTTCATTGGAACGGATCTAATCCCTTTGTTGTCCATTTTGTGTTTCAACTTTCCCAATTTTTTTGCGATTGACCTTATTATTCCCACCTTCTCTAGAGTTTTCTGTAGATCATTACATAAATATGGCCTAATTTTCAGCAGTTCTCCTAAAGTAAGAGTGCATTGGATGGGTGTAGACATCATTGAATGGATGTTGTCTAGTTCTAGGGTCTGTTTTGCTCTTTTTACCTCAGTGGTTTTACACACTATGGATTCATCTTCATTATCTCCTTAGTAAGAGGGTAGTGTTTACAAGGTCAATGCCTTAGACATTCCTGAAGCTTTAGATCCGCAATCCCCATACAAGGATTGTACATCCATGTCCCTATCAGGAGGTAGATTGTCTAACCAAACCTCCTCTATAGGAGCTGACTTTAGAGTTAAGCTCCCATCATTAATCTCTCTAACTTTTTTCCATAAGTTTCCTAGCCAGTCTTCTTCTACAAATGGAATTCCGTCTAAGGCATCTTTGTTGTCCGGCACTATAAATTTTGGCTCCTTTGTTTTGAGGTGAGGTGCTACCACCACTTTGGAATTTTCTTTATTGTTTCCTACCACAAACTCCTCAGGTTTTGCTATACTCTCGAGCTTTGGATTTTTGTTTTTCCAGTATCTCTTGCGTGATTCTTACCAAATTTTGATAAGCTTCAAGCTTAGCTGCTTCCATGTCTGGAGAAGGATAGTTTTTCCATTTGTTTTCCATGTTTTGGCCTGCTTTAAGTCCCACTTGGTAAGCTTCCAAGGCTGCATTAATTGGTTCAAAGATTTTGTCTACCGAAATTGATCCTCCAGATTTCACGTTGGTTTCTTTGATTTTGCTTCCAATTTCTTTCACCTTTTCTTGGAATAGCTTCTTTGCTTTCTCCTCGATTTCAGCCCGTTGTTTCTGGTTTCTCATCTCATACCTTTTGTTTCTGCTTCTCTTGGTCTTTTCAGAGGAAATTTTTGTATTCTCCGAATCATCAAAGGAGTTATGTTTCTTTTTCTAAGCCTGGGATCTGGTGATTACCTTGATTGGAACAATTGGTTCACTCTCAAATGAGCTACTAGGTATCACTTGGACTACGTTCACTATTGTTTTTCCCTTGTTCAAAGGATTTTTAGGGCAATGTCCTCCCTTTTTGCAACATTGTATGCAATAAGCTTCAACTGGCTTGAGATTTTTGTTAGGCTCTGGGAATTTATTTTTCCGATGATCATCTGTACCACAGTTATGACAGTTTCCAGTTCTTGGCTTAATCATGGGTCTTACCATAGGAGGTCTAACACCTTGATTAGCTACATAGTACATCGGTGCAAGCTCTAATGTAGTATAAGTCACAGGTTCCTCCATTGGTGGTGGATGTGAATTATACCATTCTCCTTCTACCATTACTGTAGATGGATTAGGCTCAACATAGCGTGTAACAAGCACTAGTGCTTGTTTATCTATAACTCCCTTTGGATGCATGTACATTACAGGCACTGCATTCTGTCCTGGATATGGAGGTTGTTGACCCAACACAGGCTGAGGTCTTTCCATACCCATTGGTGGTATTTGAGTTGGGGCTATGTCAGGCTGATATCTGTACATGGGTTTCCCTTGTGGTCTCACAAGCATGTATTAAACATTCCCATCATACTTTAGTCGGTAGTAGCACTCATTGGTCTCATGGTTGGTCCATTTACCCTCGATGGTGCACCATTTTTGCGATCTAATTGGTTGTCCCTGTTGAGGTATCCCTTGCCCTGGTCCCCTCACAGGTGCTTTTTGTATGTTATTCATCATGTCATTATTCTTTTGAGCATGTCTTCTATGGTTGAAAGTGGTGCTGCAGCAGTCGTTCCCACTTGTGCTGGTTTGGTGAATGCTATTTTCTCGCTTTGGTTATCCTTAAGGACATCTTCTTCATTGAAAATATCACAATTGTCTCCTAAGTCAATAGCATCTGACACACACTCTTTTAGGGTCGTATGCTTCTTGCTATATAATATAGCATGAAGTTCTTTGTTTAGCAGTCCCCCTAGAAATAGTGACACTAATCGTTCTTCTGCAGGTATCTCTAGCTCTGGGCATCTTGCAATGTATTGCTTCATTCTAGTTGCACAGTCCCTAACAGACTCACCTTGTTTCTGTTTAAAGCTATAGATTTGAGCTATCATATTGTGTTTGATCCCTGTTTTGAAACAAGCAGCTACAAATCCTTGAGCTAATGTATTCAACTCCATGATTGACCTTGGTGGAATGTTTTGAAACCATGTCAATGCTTTTTCTTCTAATGTCATTCCAAACCCCTCGAATTGAGTATGGAATTCAAATATGCTTTTTGCTCTTAGCACTTGTTTAAAGCTTGCTAAGTGGTCATATGGATCCCCAGATCCACTGTATTTTCTGAACCATTTCTAAAAATCATTTGGTCTGACACGTCTATTTGATTCAACTCCCGGTCTCCTGGCAGTTGGTCCTGTTCTGAGTCCTTCAAACCAGTCTGTTGGAAATAGTGACTCATGTAGCCCTAGACTGGCCTTAGTGTCACCTGGTTTTCTTTATGATAAGGTGGTTTCTGGTTTCCTAACATTACTCTCAGAAGATCTCTCACGGTGTTCTTCTCTTGGAATAGTTTCTGGTCCTTGGTCCAATATCCAATCCCTTATGGAGTACCCTTGGTATTTGGTTTGTTCCACCTCCTTAGGAGTCATCATAACAAAGTTATTGTTATAACAATCCCTAAACAAATAGGTCGGTAGATCTGCTAAACCCTTATCTTTGATCTTCATGGGTGTTAGCTGTCCTGATTTGGCATGAGAAGTCCATAAGAGATTTTTTAAGTTTCTACCCTCCCAACAATAGACTCTAATCCTAGGATTATTCGTACTAAGCCGTTTCAAAGGCTTCAAATCAACTTGATCATATCCCTTGAATTCTAAAGTCGATGGTCCTTCCTTTGCTGTCATATCTAGAATTATGGTATTTACTTCTAACCCCCATTTGTCTATCACGTCAGGGTTTTCCACTTGTAAATATTGAGTTCTGTTTCTATCCATGTATATTTTTCCTTGTTTGTTTGCCCTGATCTCCTCTTCAAACTCAATACCATGGTCACCAATGCGAAAGCATACTCTTCGTTAGGATCCAAGTAAACCTGAGCTCCATAGCGATTAGTCTTATAAAAAGAGAGTATATTCTTATAGCGCACTGTTGTTCTGATTTTTGAGTGAGTCTAATAATAGGAAGACATTTCAAATGTTGATTCTGAAAAAGTGCCTGAGACTTCTTCAAGGATAGTGTGCAAGCGATTGCCTTGAATCACATCCATTACAGCATCAAACGACATCCAAATGTATATGACATGTTTATAATACCTAAGCACACATGTTTATGGTCTCAAATCTCACTTTAGGTCATGAAAAAATCACAATTATTAACAACACTGAGTTTTTGACCTAATCGCTTTCGACCCAAAATGCATCTAAATGCTTAGCAATGATGTCCCAATACCCCACCTATACTTCGTGCCCCCCCCCCCCCCTCTCTCTCTCTCTCACACACACACACACACACACACACACACACACACACACACACACACACACATTAGAAGTTTGCATGGAGCTCATGCATGCATACCCATACGACTTGACATCGTGGTATAGTAGCTGAAAATTGGCATTGTGGTTAAAGTGATGACCTCAAGTCAATGCATGAAAAGGATGAGCAAACTCCTTTTTCTCAATCTTATAAAGAGAATTATAGATGGCTATGATTGGTCTCTCTCTCTCTCTCTCTCTCTCTCTCTCTCTCTCTCTCTCTCTCTCTCTCTCTTTCCTTCCCATAGATATTCAAGTGTTAAAGACTTGTTATGTAACTTTAATGTCTTTTCAGATTGTTCTTAAACCCTAAAACATTTTATTCTCTCTTTCTCCATCATTCGTTGGACACTAAAACATTTTTCTTCTATGTGTGCGTGTGTGCGTGTGTGTGGTTGTTTTTTGATAGGAACCTTTGCCTATCAAAGTTTAGATAATTTATTGATTTTTAGGCATGGCCCATGGTTTAACTCTTTAAAAAAAAGGACAAAATATCCAAGAACTGGTAAAAGGTACGTTAACTCGATAATTTCTCTCCCTATTTGGGGTGCCAATGTGAGGTTGATTTTTGTTGGGCATTTTATCTATTTTTCATGGGTGAAAATGCTAGCTACCCTTTTGAAAATACACTATTACTCAAAGAATACCATTGTCTCTTGAAAATTTGAATCTGGGGGGGGGGGGGGGGGATGTCACTATATATAAATTTTGTATATCACGTGCAATGACTAGTTTTAAACTCCTTATCCGTGAATTTTTGATGCTTTATCTTTTCAAGAGGTTTTTTTCAAGACCAATATTGATATTTAAAATAAGAATTCTTTAAAAGAATGAGGAAAAAAAAAGCTTGTGTGGTGTCCACTTGGGGTAGTTTCACTTTGAGAAGATACATGCAAATGAAGAAGTAGTTAGCCATGTTATTGACCATGAATGAGAGAGAGAGAGACCGTTGCATTGCATGTGTGTGTGTGTGTGTGTGTGTGTGTGTGTGAGAGAGAGAGAGAGAGAGAGAGAGAGAGAGAGAGAGAGCGATTCTTGTTTCGAGCTCATAGGGCTCTGTCTCACCAAGGACACCCTTCAAGCCCTTCAAATTTCTCACGGGGGTGCCGCCCGGGGGGGGAGGGGGTCATTTAATATTTATGCGACTATTACGTGAGTACATCAGAAGGGGTTATTAAGTTTTTTCCTCACATTTTCATATACAAAAGGGTACCATAAAATGTATTGCAGATTTTTTTAGAGATTGAATTATTTCAAAAATTAAATTCTTTTTAAATAATAAAATCTCCACTAAATTTATCTCTTTTTTGTTATGTGCATTTAAACCAATGCATTTATTCTATGCAGAGTAGAAATTCTTTGACTTTCTATTACTAAAACACTTTCTACTACTAAAGAAAAGCTTTTGATTTTACATTACGACAAAAGCTAACAAAAGCTGAAAAGATGCTTGTTATTTCTTACACTCTCTCTTTTTTGCATTTTAGAGAGGTTTTCTTTTAAGTGAAGCAGTGAGTGACACATGGAGGGTCACTCCTTCCTTGAAAATTTTAAGATGCTTCATATATAGTATAGATGTAGCATTGGGAAAGCTCATGTGAAAGGCTTTCTCTTCAATGCTCTTGAAGGCTTTCAAGACTTTTAAGGATCCTTTGAGGGACACTTATCAGGTGCTCACTGATCTAATGATCAGGTTGTCGAACCACGGTGGAAGTCTTGGTTTGAGGATCGAGCATGTCGCAACCCTGCCACCTTTTGACTTTCCCAAGCGCTCCAATCCATGCAGAAAAAATGCCAAAAAATTATATAGCCCTGCACTGTTTACAACTACCGCCAACTTCCTTTTTTGACATCTTGTCGATCCAATGCCCGATTGACAAGTCATCACTTCCCATGGCCTTTGCTTGCTGCATAGACCACATACACAACCTTGCAACTCTTCAATAAACGTAGATGGAACATTTATCAAGGTGGCCAACCCGACACAAACCTGGCCCCAGGCAAAACTTCAATTGTCCATATGGCGACATCCAAGACTCAGATTGCCATTCTGAAAATACCAACAGTCTCCATAAATCAAGCACGACGCATCCATAACTTTAGATTGGCTCCCAACACCTGTCATCACCTGGCTTGTCCGTCTCAAATCTGTAACCACCTTCAACTTCAAGCTCAAATATCTTCCAGTCTACAACTCCATTTGACGAGCCGTGTAGACTTGTTCCTTCAACACTTCAAGCTCTACATATTCAAGCCAAGAAGCAACACCTCAAACATTCTTCACCTGTCTCCTTGTCATGCCCTATTTGGAGTCCTTTTGTCCTTTAAAACCACATAAAGCATACATCTCCGGTGCCACTTGCCTGCACAGGCTCTTCCCATCTTCTCTAGCCATCTGCATGCATCTATAAGCATACACATAAGTATCAGTGTCTTCTGCTACACACTTTGGTTGCACCATCATTGCCCAAACCCCTTGTTGAACATCCACTTTCAACAAAAAAGAATCTTTATTCACCTACCAACTATAAAAATTGGCAAGCACTATCCAAAATTGTGAGCAAACCAAAATTCCTAATGTATGTACAAAGTCCTATTTGCGGCTAGTAGTAATCCTATTCCGGTTGGTTTCCCAACCACCTCTATCAAAACTTGATGCAGTGTTGTCACCAACTCCCTCTCAAAATAGGACTTGAGGCGCACACCATTCACCCTGTTCTTGAGAAGGCAATCGTTCGTCCACATCAGCAAATAAGTACCATTAGGAATTTCATAAAATCTAATATCTAACCAACCCAAATGATTTTCTCATATTAAAATAATCGTTTAATGTGGGACAATAAACGAAAACAAGGGTTAGGATATAGACATGTGCTTATAGATCTATCTCAACACAAGGCCAATGGTAATGGGGCCCAAATAAGATATGGTCTATCAAAGAGCAAGGCTAACCAATGGAGCATAAGACCTTAGGGTTAGCTTCATTGAAGACCTCCAATAGTAAGTGTAAAATTCCTTTCACCTTAGGTAATCTAGGGCTGAGGTTGAGGTGGGATCTGACCCAATCTTAATGTGCTTGTCATGCTTGATGACTAAGGTGCTTGAGGTGCTTGATGATTGAGAAGCTTAAGGTGCTTGAGGTGCTTGATGACTGGGATGCTTGAGGTGCTTGTCATGCTTGAAATGCTAGGGTTGTACTTGAGGTGGGAGCCCGGCCCAACCTTGAGGGGCTTAAGGTCCAAGCTTGTGGTGGAAACTGGGCCCAAGGTTGAGTGGCTTGAGGTGTACAAAAGTCAACACCATTCCCTACAAGGAGGGGGCGAGCCCTACAAGAGGGGGGATGAGAGAGAACACCCACACACTCACTCAAGGCAAGCTTGGTACAAAGAAAGCAAAAGGGACACTTGTCAAGTTCCTCCTCATGTTGCCCTCATGGTGTGCCTGAAGCCTATTAGTTGGCCACCCAAGGGGTCCTCTCTCTCAAAGGGGAAAGGGGGGCACCTGTCCCAAGGCTACCCTGTTACTTGATTTACTTCCTGCTTGTGATTGGCTAGGCTTGGAGGAGTCCAATGAGCTTCAAGCATGAGATACAAGGGAGGGTCGACCAAGGAAGCTAAGGGCATGCTTGGGGGGTATACACACACACACACACACACACACACACACACACACACACACACACACACACACACTCATTGTGTGAAGTGCAAAGTGCAAGAGCTCCCTTTCCTTCTCGAAGCAAGTAGAGAGGTTGAGAGCCTACACTGACACTCTTGGCTATGGAATAAGAATCCAACCAAGAGACATGCTTCAGTGCTTAAGCTTTCCATCTTCTCCATTTTCATTACTATGCTATTATGTATGCTAGCAAGAAGAGTGATGATAAGTGAGGAACTAATTCTTTCTCCTATGAAATTTTTCTTCTTCCTCTTCCCTACTCACATTCCCTACTAGCTCTCTCCACCTTTGAAGGTGTTTGAGTTCTTGGGATAGTTAATGCTCTCTTCAAGGTTTATGTTATGCTCGTGATGCACGAAGCTTTCCATGTTCATTGCATCACCTAGGTGCCAAGGAACACAAAGATTCTATTGTAACAAGTCTCTCTTGATGGGAAAAATCATAATACAAATGCCTATTGGAGGAGGGACCGGCTCCACATAAATCCGGTCCTCAATTGTTGTCATGTTCTCTAAATCCTTGCTCTTGTAAAAGTATTGTTCATGCCAAGTTAACTAAATGCTATGTTTATATTGCTGCTATTAAATATGTTTACCCACTATGCTCACAAAGTAATTTCACAAAAGTACTCTCTGGGTGGATGCATGAATAGGTTGCCCAGTTTTAACCGGTTGAAAGTTGCTTTTGGAAGCTTAAAATTTAGGGGGTATGAAACTGGTGTTATGGGCAAGAATTGTTTGAATTAAATAATCGTGTCGAGGATACAAAATCGTTTGAATTTAAGAATTGTGTGGAGGATTCAAAAACCCGTGTGGAGCCCACGTCAGAGAATGTTCAATTGAATGTTTGCATGACTGTACTTCTCCATATCTCTGTGCCTTTCTCCTCCTGTGCCTTTCTCAACTCACTCTACAGTCCCTTGTGCAAGCTTCTTATCCTTTTCTATGGATAGCAACCTAAGAAAGAGCCCAAGGAATGTAGCTGGACAGGTCTCACCCACAAAGACCCGACATTCTCCCGCGAAGGTATGTCACCTCTCTCTGTCTCTCTCTGCGTTGTGTACATCGGACTTATATGTGTAGTAGAGTATTGAGGTGTGGATATATTGAGTAATGAATATGGATTTATTTTTTTCAGAGATAGAAGTTACAACCTCCCCCCAAAATCAGCCGCTTTGTTCACCCCAAGGATGTGGAGGTGCCATTAAAGGCATTCTGCACGATAAAGGAGGATTTTCACAGGGAATATGGGTTAAGTCTTGAGGGGAAAGATGTTAGGAAGTTGACAGATGCAGATGTGACCATATCCAACTGGATGAAATTTTTCATGTGTCTTCCAGTGAAGGAGAAAAAAGTGTAGATAAAAATAGCAAGGCCAGATCACTACAAGGCACTCTACCAGCTCTACAAGCAGGTGTATCAATCCACACCACCAAACTATCAGCTGGGAGTCAAGTTTGCATGCAGATATGTTTATTTCGTATGCACAGGTCCGGTAAAGTGGGCTGATTTTGCATCTGAGGTGGTGAAGAATGTGACGAATGAAGGTCACTTAAGTAGGAAAAGAGAACAATGGAAGTTAGAGACTTCCCAAGTATCCACAGGAACCCCAAGTGGTTCTTCCATCTTGTTAGTAAATACCCCATCTGGAAGTACACCAGCCGAAAGTGGGCTTTTTGCGACTAGTCAGTCTGCGTTTAGTGTTGAAGTATCCACTTCCTTGCAAGAACTACTAATTGAGGTTAGAAAATCTCATGACAATGTATCAGCCGAGTGTCAGAAGGCTAAGGATTTTGTGGTCAAATCTATTGCTGATGTGTACCGTTGCAAGGGTGCCCTTGACACCATCCGAATTCACTTCCCTGACGATGCCAATGTACCAACAAGCTTGCTTGACAGCCTCCAAGAAAAATTTGACCAAGCAAAAGCCACCCAACAGAGCAGGCACATGTATTCTTTTAACTCCATCTGATTGTAGTATAATACCTACAAAGTACTGGTTTGGATGTACAATATACTATAGTCTATATACTGTTGTGGAATGATTACACAATAATACCTATAAAGTAGATTGATTACTATAAATAATGGTAACATACCTGAAAAGTAACGGTTGCAATACCGGTATTGGTACTCTATTAGTGAACATGTTACTATAAGTTCTATCAATGATCACAATAACGGTATGAAAAAAACATAATACAGGTATAACGACAAAATAATACCGATATAGTAGCAAAACAAAACAGTAGTTTAACACTAAAGTAACGGTATGATTATAATAACCATATTGTATTGAAACTCTAATAGTGAAAATGGTATTATAAGATTTACAATACCGGTATTATGGCTCTATCATATCGGGATGGGTAGAATGTGGTACCACAAAACCGAATAATAAAAAAACATAATAGTATGACAATAACATCAATTCGGTAAGGGTAGATGAAAATACCGGTAAGATGTTATCATACCGGTATGATTACATCTTACAGGTATGATTATATCCTACCGGTATGGTTACATCCAACTGGTATGGTTAGATCCGACCGGTATGATTACACCCTAACGCTATGATAAAATCCAACCGGTTTGATGTTATCCTTTCGGTATAATGTCATCCTACCGGTATGATGTTACTGGATGTTATCCTTCCGGTATGATGTTATACTATCCAGTATAATAACATCATACCAGTGGGATAACATCATACCGATAGGATGTAATCATACCGGTATGATAACATTATTATACCGATCTTCAAGCATTCATACCGATTTTATACCTGTTTGACATTGTCTGATAACAAAGGTCTCTTGCCTACGCGAAGAATTATCCAAATACTTGGAGCATGAGGAAACCTTTGGTCTCTGTGTCACGTTTGTGACTGACATGATTAGTCAACCAATGCTACCTGAAACCATAGTCTTGCCTGCATGAGTTTCAGCTCCTGGACATAGTGATGTTCTCATTGATGTGTGCAATGCTTGTGGTGTAAAAATTCATGATCACAATTTCTCAAGACATGTTGTTCTATTGCCTTGTTCACATGCATACCATGCATTCTACTATGCTCACTTGGATGAGAAAGGAAAGTGTTTGCTTAAGGATTGCCCCGAAGTTATTTCTACAAAAGACCAATCCCTTCTAAAGAAGAAGCCATTTGAACCATGCCCAATAACAGGTGAGAAAATTGTTTCAACGGGTAAGAAACACACCATTGTTTTAATCAAGTGGTTGATTTTTGTCTTCTCTGATGTTTTTTCAGAGTCAAGCTGCTTCAGAACTACTGCCGGTAAAGACATAGGGAATGATGCAGTGACGCCTGCATACAAGACACTTGTGGAGGTTTTTCTTGATGAAAGTGTCCCTGGTAATGCTGAGAAACCTGTTTCGGAAACAACAAAAGAAGAACAAAACTTTGAGGTAAAGGAGCAGAGTATGACTGGTGCTGAAGGGAAAACCCAGAATGAGGAAGATGATGTGTTGCTAGACACTAGCGTGCTGGTGAAAAGATCAAAGACCCAGAGAAAATGAGGCCAACGTGGCAAGAGTAAGTTTTTTCATTGATTAAGGCTCTAATAAGTGATATTTTGCTGCACAGCTTTCTAAACATGATGGTCATGTAGATGTCAGGCTGGAAGGAAGTCCCGAGGAGACCCTTGCTCAGCATATGAGAAAGGCAAAAAATAAATAAATCGAAAAGACTGTAGATGAGAAGCCTGAAATGGAGCAAAAAACCAAGGAAGAGGAAGAGACCCAGGGGTAGCTAGAAGAGGAGATGGACATAGAAGACACTAAGGAGATGCAGAATACCGGCACAAGTTCTGACCCTAAACCTAGAGCCTGCAAAAGATTATAGTTTTCCCACCCTATGTTTCTTTTTATGTAACCACTTTTGAAATTAATATAACTTTCTTTTCCATTCGACGTCTCTTTCATCTTGTGCCTAATTTTTGAACATTGTGTGTTTTTATTGTATGATTTCAATCTGTAGATATGTCCTAATTGCATATTTAAATTTGAGTCTTGTGTAATTTTGCATCTGCAGATATGTTTTTAGTTGAAGAATGGCGCCTTGCAGATAGGTTTAGGGCTGACAAGCAGAATGGCAGGGCTGACATTCGTGCAATATGGAATTGGGTGCTGTCTCCTCCAGTGCTCGTGTTTCCTCTATAGTATAGACTATGTAAAAGAATCCCACTAATATGGCCAAGGCCACCACCTCCGTTGAGCGTCCAGCGTAGGGTTCTCATTTGGACCTTAATGGCTTACTGCTCAAGAAATTTGATGTAAAATATGGTAGAATTGCCCTACTAGCCAGAAATGCGCCATGTTGTTGAAGGAGATACACAGTTTTGGGTAAGGCCCAATGCAGAAGTGTTTCTAAATTTTTGTTTCAGATGGTTCGAAGTGTGGATATGGAGCTGCTACGAGATTGAGAAGCTCAAAAATCACGCTAACGACAGTGTTCCTAGACCACCACAAAAGATTTAATAGAGTGGTAAGTCAGGCGCAGTGCACAATGGCCCCTTTTAAAATGGACGGGACAGATAAACCGGTGTTCCACAAGAATCTCGAAAATTTTCCTGATCTACCACCTGACATACTTATCTTTGATGATTCTGGATATAAGCTAATGTTTAATTCATTGGGGTCATTTCTTGTTTTTCCCAAGCTAGAAAAGCAGTCTAAAGAAGTGTGCGCCTGTTTTCTGTCAACCACTGTCATAAACTAGCTAGCACACTGGTTGATCTCTAAGGATAGAATTGAGTATACAAAGAGGACTGTAATTTGTGAAGACGGACAACCTGACGACACCTATGTGCGTCATTTTTATTGGAAATGGCGGATTGACTTTTTCCAGAACAAAGGAACATATTTTTTTTGTAAAACAAAAGCTTCATAAAGTCTATGAAGTGGGAGACTTTTGTCGATGTATTTTTTTGTTGATGGATGTAAATGGAGAATTACTTAGCCTTTTTGTCAATCAATGTAACAGAATTCATGTATAATACATTTACAAGCAAGTTGCACGAAAATACGTTGTATTCTATATTTGAAGTATCTTGCAAATAAAAGGAGAGAGGGAGAGGGACAAAGAGAGAGAGAGAGAGAGAGAGAGAGAGAGAGAGAGAGAGAGAGAGAGAGAGAGAGAGAGAGAGAGAGAGAGAGAGAGAGAGAGAGAGGCTGATTAGGGTTTTTCAGAGAGTGCATCTTCTGGCGAAGGAGGAGGATAAGCAGGCAGCAGGAGGGTTGGCAAGCAAGTTGTCAATGTTGCATCTTTCCTGGTTAGAGTGGACTCACAGAAGCACATTGATTTTGCTCTGTCCAATCCTTTTTGGTGGTGGGCGACCTGGTCGTGTGAAAAAATGAGAAGAGTCAAATAGGGACTTGTATAATACCGGTATGATACTAAGAAGTGACTGGTTTCAAACACAGTTCAGTTTACAGTTAAAGGCAGAGTCAGAGAAAAGGATTCTGCCATCATGTTTGTACTATTATTGTACTTATATTGTAATCTCCAACTTGTATGATACCAGTACAAAACCATTAAATTGTTTCCTTTATAGAACCAGTTTATTTAAAACGTAAGGACATGTAGTGATTCAAAGGGATAAACAAAGACATTTTTTAATTTTAAAAAAGAAGTTTGGACAAAAAATTTAAACAAACTGATTGCTACAGCTCAAAAGGCATACTATTGTAGATAGACTCATTGACATCAAGTGATATTGTGTATAGTTTTAAGTTGCTGGGATGGGGTATCATGGGGATTTTGATTGCCCGAACAAGATGTGAATATATGAACACCTCTGGCTTTTTGTCCAAAAGCTCGTAGGTCTTCTCATTTATCATACAATAGTAAAACCCTTTGATAGCATAGAATCCTCGCCCAATGATATTGCCCCAGTCATCTTCAGCGTCTAAATGAAACTCCTCAATAGATGCAGTGCATTTCACAATATAGAAATCCACTTTTTCTTCATTGTCATTGGGTGCGGGAACAACAAAATTATCACCAACAATAAGAGCTTGACTAAGGGTGTCATAGTGTCCTTCATACGCTGCATCCTCATTTATTTCATTGTCATCGTCTTCCCCTTCTTCTGTAGGCTCCAAAATAAGGTATGTCCAGAAAGGATCGTGTGACTTGCTCACACATCTCCTCCACTTTTCCTGTTTACATGCACTACAGAAACAAGACAGCGAACGTGTTCTCAAAGAAGTTGCATCATGCTCTGAATATGCAGAAACAAAGTGCATTGAGCGGGTATTTTTTACAGCCTTCACATCCCAATTTTTTCCCCTTTCGACATCCCCCAATTCAATCATCCAAAAAATCCTGCTTACATAACAGGCGTGGGATGCATAGGTGGCTATAGCGCCATTTGACAAGGTCCGTCTCAATAATGCCACAACATCTGCAGCACAGTCTATCTTTGGGCAATTTGGCTGCAATTGGTATTGAGTTAAAGACCTTTTTATCACTACTCCCGCACCGTCGTGTTCTCCCTTACCATGGCCGGATCCAAGCAAGTTCCAAGACATTTTCCATCCCGTAAAAACACTGTATCTGTATTTTATTCAATGAATAGAAGAAGATTAAGATACTCTTGGCACGATAAAATTACCAAAAAAAATACGTATTATAATATTACTGATGTTAGACAAGCATTTTATTACAACATTAATGCCAATATTATAGGTCTCTATATTAAAACCACCTTCAGATAATGTTTGTTAGAACATGGTATACCTGGCAAGGAAATAGAATGGTCTTCTTGCTTTGAATTGTGAAGCTGCTCCATCAGACCATACCCAATGATGCCTTATGTTTAGACCAAATTGCTTTAGCCATTCTGCAGGTTTCAGAAAACAATGTTGAACAAAATGTGTGTCATGTTGCTTGTCATCTGAAATGAAGAAGTGAATTGTCTTGTGGATGTCACCTGCATAATATAAAAATCATAAATTATTGAAGGCTTAATACAAAAGAAATAATACTGATCTAGGGGTGATGTCGTTACCTGCAATTTGGAAATATGTTATGTGCACAAAAATAGTTACTTGACTTGAATACCAGTGCATAGACTGAATCTCATTTTGTTCTTTGAAACTATAATTTTCAGCAAAGTCAACAACTGAAACAACAACATCTTCTGGAAAGCTTTGCATACATTCCTTATATTGTTCGGCTTGCCATCTATACACAAAATTATGCATTATGTATTTCTTAAGATGGTCTTTGAACATGACTGAGAGATCCTGGCATGATATTTCCTTATGCGACAAGACTTTCCTTTTCTTCTTCTTACCGTCACGCGAAGTTCCTACTTCTAGGTCCTCAAAAATCTTCACCACAATCTTTTTAGAAATAAATGCAGCCTCTGCAACCCAAAATTCTAACTTAGCCGGGCCACACCTTTTACATAGACCACTCAAGCAGGCAAGGGCATGAAAGGTGGACGTATCTGATTTTGGACACAGTATAGAATCCAATAAGGCTGTTACACTCTTGATAGGGTTTTTTGGTGCCTTGCATCCACCATTGTCTTTGCATATGTTGCATTGACATTGGCAAGCTTTTCCATGCAGACCAAATACAGAACTTCGCATGTGATTTATGGAATCCTTTAGGAGGGACATTTGAACATGTGAAATGCAGCAGCAAGTATATCAGTCTCTCAATTTCCGCACAAAATATGGCTTCATGTACTCAAACTCACGCTACCTTATTACAATTTCAGGGTATTGTTCTTTGAAGTTGAGAAAAAGCTCCACCTACAATGAAAAACATATATGGTTAAAGAACATTGAAGAAAACTGTAGGTTTTTATTATCTTTGAGGAAAACTGTTACATTACTATACCCCAATATTTTTATTTCAAACTAGTATGTTTTTTCACTTAATTGGTTAGGCAAACCGTTACATATGAACACATGTCCTTGGTATGTACCAGTGGTATATAAGTGTCAACTAGTTCAAATGTTCTTACTGCTGATGTAAACCAGTCTTTTCATTTAAAACCGGTATGTTATTTACCTAACCAATACATGTGAGCACTTAACCACGATGTATACCATTGAGAAATAAGTGTTAAAAAAATTTGACTGGATATGTAAACCAGTATTTTCCTTTCAAACCGATATGTTTTTTACCTATCTGACATGACAAACAATACATGTGAATACTCGACCAGTACATGTGAACACTTAACCACGATGTATAACAGTGAGAAATAAGTGTTAAAAGTTTTTCACTGGTTATGTAAACCACCTAACTGGTATGACAAACAGTACATGTGAACACTCGACCAAGATGTTTACTTGTAAACGGTTTTAACTCTATTTACTGGTTATGTAAACCGGTATTGTAATATCAAACCGCTACTAGTTTTTATATAGCTGGTTAAGTTAAGTAGTATGTCTAGTACATACCACATATACACTTGACTGAGCTGTAAACTACTGTGAAAATGTGTTAACCAGTTGAAATTAATTTACTCGTTATATAACCAGTATTTTCATTTCAAACCGGTATTAGTAAGTGCATAATTGGTCGGGTTAATTAGTACATCTTTCACATACCACATATATACACTTGACCAAGTTCTATACTAGTGAGAAAAAAGTGTTAACCAGCTAAAATTAATCTAATGGCTTTGTAAACCAATTTTTTCATTTAAAATTGGTATTAGTTATTACATAACTGGTTAGGTTAACCAGTACATCTTTCACATACCATATCAAGAGTTTTTTTAAATGCTTATACTGGTCATGGAAACCCATATCCGATATTTATCTACTTTTAACTAGGACCAAATACATATTCAATATTTCCATTCATAGTTTTTTCATGCGGCAACCATACTTTCATACTTGACCTCAGCCACTTGTGTATTAGTAAATGCAAATTGCATTCACTCAGCCCTTCCGATATGTTGCATCGATTTCCACAGTGCAGATGTTCATGACCCATTGCATACAGAGAACCTAGTGCAAACCTGCAAACTGTATTTGTTCAGCCAGTTGCATACAGAGAACCTAGCACAAACCTGCAAACTGAATTCGCTACTAGTGCTGACTCGGAGCTATCAATATTGGGGAGCAACTACCATGTGGAAGAGATGAGGCAAGGCTGCGAAGCAAGGAAGGGCATACTATGAGCGCTATGCAGGCAAGAGCAGACTCGCAAAGTACAATCGTTAGGAAATTTGGGGTTTTTAATTTTAGTCCCGTTTGTTTATACATATCATACGCGTGTGCAAACGTATGTTTCAGCAAACATACGCGTATGATAAAAACTATGTTTTTACTTATATTCTCCTTCATATCCAATATTTATCTACTCTTAATCTAGGACCAAATACAGATTCCCCTTATTTCCATTTATAACTTCCTTCATATCCGATTTCATATCTGCTCTTATCAACCCAATTATAGTGAATATAGGTCATGAATGCAAATATTAGAAAACAAAAATGGATATAGTGAGGCAAGTCATTACCTGAGATTGCTCAAGAAGATGCACAGGATGTTTGACATATGAATTTCTTCCAATACGCTTTCTGTACACATCCTTCTTATTGGGGGAAACACGAGTGTTAGACATCCAAAAAGAGAAGATCAACTCTTTCTCATCAGGTGTTATGAAACCAAGATCCATGGGTTGTCGAGCGATTGGAAAATTTCCATCACCTGCCTCCCTCAACCGATTCTTTGCAGCTATGAAGTTCCTCTTGTGCAAATTTAGCAATTTAGATGCAGCTGAAACATTCACTTTTGAGGTAGATGTACACTCAACATTCATAAGCATTGTGGTGATGAACCTTTTAAGAAAGAGCTCCTGTTTGCTCTTGGGTAATTTGATTGCATATATTGTGTTGCGTATGGCTTCAATGAAGGTTTTTTGTGCCCTAGGCATTTCAAGGTCTCCAAGAGAAGGATGACTGACAAACTTGCACAAAATATCTGAGCGTGATGCAACATCGAGGGTCTTTGTACGCCGATTTAAGAGCATAACAAGGTCATGCAAAGTCTTTGATGCTTTGCATCATCAGCACCATTTTGATCATTACCTTGCTCATGTGCTACTTGCTCAAGCTTTTTCTTAGCATGCCGCTCCCTCTTTCTCCTAGTTGAGCGAGGTGATAGGCCTACAGAGAGCAAGAGCAGTATATGACAGCAATAGATGTGTGATAGGCCTACAAAGTAAAACAACAATTTGTGCTCCTACATACAGAGTTAGAGAGAGATAGGAAAATGAGAGAGCGGGAAGACAAAGAGCTGGCTGACGTGCATAGTTAAGAGCTACAAAGCCTTCTTCTATATTTGAAAGAGAGGTGTGGAAATAGTAATGGTGTAAAGAGCTGGCTGACGTGCATAGTTAAGAGGTGTAGAGCCGTCTTCTATATATAACAAAAATCTGTGGAAATTCTATATTTAATTAAAAATCTGTTCAAAAGAATATATCGAATTGAACTAATATACATGGTTTTATGTACCGATTATAAAACCTCTATCTAGGACAAGGTTTTTGGTCCACCTATTCATGCATCCACCCCTCTCTAATTTCCACTACTCTCAAGTTAATAGGCCAATTACATTACATTGGTATCAGAGCATTTGGTTTCTCTTTTCTTGATCTAGAAGAGACGTCCTTAAGTAGCCTATAAATGGTTGATTTTGTTGATTATATTAGGCTAAGTGGAACTGGGATCTACTATCGGTTTTGTCAAGCCCATTATGTGGGATATGGTGCACACCACGGGAGCTTTGGACTTAATAATGGAGTCTTTTTAGACTTGCCTATGGCTTTACCATTATTACCACTTTGAGCCGTGGGTGTAGATACTTAAGAGCCAATTTTCAAAGGCTAAGAGGAGTGGCAACTAAGGTTTTTAATTGCCAAAGCATACACTAAGTACGTACACAAATTTTGTTAACATGGATGACAATAACCAAGAGAGTAGAATGAATATTGATAGCTTTCATTCTGCACATGAAGGTGCTAATAATGATGCCTCCATGTTTGTTAATTATCTCATTACTAGGTTGCAACAAGCTATGGGCAACCCTGCTTTGCAAGCCGAAGTTACTCAACAACTTCACGCTTATGGAATTTCCCTTCCTCTTCAAGTGGAGAGAGAGCTTAGGAGGCCTCTTGAAGAGAACCCCAAAAGAAGACTCTCTCCCATATGAGAGGAGGAATCCAAAGAGTAGAGAGCAATTAAACTCTAAGTTCCTCTGAAGATGTGGCCCCATGAAGATGGCAGTCTAGACGATCGCCAACTCCTCCCAAGAGGAAAAGATCAACACACAGTCCTTCCCCTCGTCATTCCAAAAAGGAAGAGAGGAAACAAAGGAAGAAAAGGCAAGAAAGAGGTCACCCTCTTCTCCTTATTCTTCACCTTCCTCCTCTTCCAATGAAAGCTATGGCTATTCTTCTAGAGAATACAGGAGGGGACATTGTAAATTATACCCTGCATGGTGAAGGTCACAAAAGTTGAAGAAGTTCAAGGAGGGAGGAAAGGATATTTCTTTTCTCACCTGTGATGGAACCTTTGGTGCTACCAACAAAGTGTTGGCCTTCATCCAGTAATTTGATGCGTCCTTTGGAGACGAGGGCTTCCCGGAGTCCTCCAAGCTACACTACACCATGTAGCTATGCACTTCCAAAAATCAGCTCGTCAATGGTGGGCTAGCCTATGTGGCAACGGGGAAGCCCCAAAGACATGAAACACTCTACGATTTTCCATCATGAAGCAATTCCTTGCAAGCAATGCAAAGGAAAAAGTGCTCACCAAATGGTGCATCTTGAAGCTTCTCTCTCATGAGTCTATCCACAAGTATGTAGACAAGTTTTGGGATTTACATCTCAAGGTTGTACTGTCTTTCTAAAGATAGACTTTGCCAAGAAAAAGCAAGAATTCTGTGAGGGATTACCAAAAGATATGGCCGAATACATCAACTCTCAACGGCTTGGTTCTATCACCGAAGTAATCCATCACACCATGGTTGCTTCACACATCAATTTCCATCAAGGGGCTAGACATAATGTCAAACCCATGGAAAAAAAAGACAAAAATGATTCAAAGGGAAAAACCAATGCTCAAAATTCTTCCCAAGTCACTTCCAACCACAACAACAATAATTGGTCCAAGGAGAAGGGAGTTTACAAAGGCAAAAACAAGCTCTCTCTTAAAAAGCTTGAAGCTTTTCACAAGGACCATAAGTGTTTCAAGTGTGGGGAGCAAGGACATGGCTATCGTTCTTGCCCCAAGAAGAATGCTCTCAATGAGACTCCTAGGGCTTCCACCATCGAAGCTCCAAAAGAGGATGTTCATTGCAAAGGATCATCACTTTCCTATGCTTGGGAAAAGGTAAGAGAGAATAATGCCTTCATTTTGTTTGACCCTGGCTATACTCATAATTTCATATCAACGGAGTTGGCCACCAAGTTGGGCATTCAAGCTTTCGAGATGAGAGATATGGTAACGGGCTGACACAGCTTTCAAGGGACAGCAAGACTCCATTACTCCCTTGATTGGGAAGTTGAGGCTTCCTGTCCAAATCTATGTCAACAAAGAATAATTTTTCATCTCTCCTCTCCAACATGAGGATGCTATCCTAGAGGAGCCATGGTTTGATCGCATGGCTGCCAATATGAAGTTCCTTGAAAGAAAAATCTACTTCACCTACGGGGGAGAGAACACGTATATAGATGCTAGTGAGCGTGGTTGCACTATTACACTTGTAAATAATTTTTATTTTGATAAATCAATGAAGATCTCAGTTTCTGCGTACATGATTTTTGTCAAGGAGTATCTAAAAGATCCCAGTGTTTCATCAAATATAAATGGTAGGAATCAAGAAGAGTTAGCCTTTTCTAATTTTCTAAAAGGATTCCAAGATGTGTTCATCGATGATATCCCTATGGACTTACCTCCAAACGAGGGGATGATGACCATTGCATTGAGCTCCTTCCAGGAAGCTCACCACTTAACAAGACTCCTTATCAAGTCTCACGAGCTCAACAAGAGGAGATCATGAGGCAAGTACAGGAATTGGTAGACAAAGGGATGGTGAGGCCTAGTTCCACTCCCTTTTGTTCTCCATTACTTTTAGTGAAAAAGAAAGATGGTACATACAGTATGTGTGTGGACTATTGAGCACTAAACCATATCACTATCAGAAAAAGATTTCTCGTGCCTCAGCTAGAAGATCTGTTTGATAAGCTACAAGGCTCTACCTACTTTAGTAGGATTGACTTTAAAAGTGGCTATCATCAAATAAGGATAGTGGATGAAGATATCCTAAAGACCGTGTTTTGCATAACGTTTTTTCTTTTTGAATATCTAGTCATGCCTTTTTGCTTGACTAATGCGCCAAATATGTTCAATCGTATAATGGAGAAAGTTTTTAGACCTTATCGCAAATTAATTGGAGTGTTCTTTGATGATATTATCATCTACTCCAAATTTTTGGAGGAACATAAGCAACATCTCCAAGTGATTTTTCAAGCATTGAGGAAGAATAAGTTTTTTCTCAACCAAAAGAAAAGCAAACTTTTCCTTCAAGAGATTCAATACCTAGGTCATATTATCTCTCAAGATGGTATCCGTATGGATCCATCAAAGTTAGAGATAATAAAAGCATGGCCTTATCCAAGGAATCTATATGAGCTACAAAGCTTTATTGGTATGTGAGCATACTATAAACGCTTCATAGCAGAATTCTCTCAAATAACAGGACCACTACATGACTTAACTAAGAAGAACATTAAGTATGTATGGACTTCTAAAGAGCAAAATACTTTTGATAAGCTCAAAGAAAAGCTTACCTCCCAACCAGTCCTCATGCTTTTGGATCTCTCAAATCCAATTGAGGTCCAATGTGATGCTTGTGGTGATTGCCTTGGAGCAATTTTGCTTCAAGAAGGGCATGACATAGCATATGAGAGCCGAAGGCTCAATACTGATGAACAAGTCTTGGGCAGTTATGAGAAAGAGATTTTAACTGTTCTGCATGCCCAAGTCACATGGAAGCACTACTTATTGGGGACTTCATTTATTCTACAAACCAACCACCAAAGTCTCAAGTGTTTCATGATGAAAACCAAGCTTTCCAACAAACAAATGAGGTGGGCTTTTTTTTTTTTGCAATTTAATTTCTATATATCTCACATTGCTGGTAAGCACAATCAAGTGGTTGATGCACTTTCACAACCAAAAATTAATGCGGTGTCTGTAGCTACTCACAATGATCTATTTTCTATGATAGATGAATATGCTACTGACCCTGGCTTTAGAGACATAGTCAACCTTTGATTTGGGGAAGAAAGAGGAACCATTCACGCTGCAGGATAGTTATCTTCTCCAAGGAAATAGGCTATGTGTTACCCATTCCCTTCATGAGAAAGTTATGTATGAATCCCATGCCCCTCCCTATGTGGGGCATAGAGGTATTCAACCTACTCTTCGAGGAGTAGAGACGTATTTCTATTGGCCTACCATGAAAGTGGACATACAAGAGTAGGCTTCAAAATGTGTAGTATGCCAAAATTCCAAGTATGATAGAGGGAAGCAACCTGGGTTACTCCAGCCAATTTCCCATCCCAAATTCACCATGAGAGAGTATATCCATGGATTTCATCTTTGGATTGCCCAAGTCTATCCATGGGAATACAGGAATATGGGCAATAGTCGACATGTTTAGCAAGCAAGCACACTTTATTCCTGTCAAAAAGGCTATTAAGGCACACCAAATGGAACCTCTCTTGTCTCTTTGAAACCCTAGGAACAAGACTAAATTTATCTTTGGCCTATCACCCACAAACGGATGGACAAAGTGAGATAGCCAATCTTATGATACTCGATCTACTAAGGACTTATGTTACAGAAATAGATTAACGCTCAGAATGGGAAAAGTACTTACCTCTTGTAGAGTATGCCTACAATAATACTGTACATACTTCTACGGGAAAAGCACCTTTTCAGATCATTGAGGGAAGACCTAAAAGCCCCTTGCTACTCAAAGTACATGGGAAGATCTTCACTACCGATGAGTATAGCCGTGACCTACAAGATTCTTTTCAAAAGATTAAGGAGGCTATATCTATCTCTCAACAAAGGTAAAATGCTACTGCTAACAAGCACAGAAGGGACTTAATGTTCAAAGAAAATGATTGGGTCTTACTTAAGTTTTCTAAGGCTCAATTAAGGCAAATGACAAGCAAAAATCCTACGGGCCACCAAAAGTATCAAAAAGATACTATGGTCCTTTCCAAATCTCGCACCCATCAATGAGAGATCTTACCAACTCAATTTGTCCAACCATCGGCTCATACACAATGCATTTCAAAGGAGATCCACTAGCTGAACCAGTTATTGAAGACCCTCTCAAAGTTGAAGACCACAAGAAGAGGTGCTACAACGCGAATCCATCCTTCAGCATGAAGACAAGGTACTATGACATGGTAAGATTATCCGACGGTATCTTATTAAGTTCAAAAATTATCATTTTAAAGATGTTAGACAGATGCAAGGAATACAGCTTAAGGATAATATGAACCTTGTCAATGCTTACAATGCTACATTAGAGTAAGCAAATGTACAAATTTCTTTTAAATGAACCATGTTTTTGTCTTATAAGACTAGTTCTCTTTTTTTTGTGCACAAATTTAAATAGTATGCATGCTTAGGATCATGTTTGCGATGACGACGTCTCTCAAACACCAAGTAGAATTTGTCACTCTACTTTGGGAGAATGAAATGGAGTAAAGACCAGACATGCTTACGACAGCTATGTCTCCCAAGCACCAAATGGATCAATCATCCATCTTCGAAAGATGTCGTAGGGTAAAAAGGGATCCTCTACTCGCTAATTAAGATTGACTAATGATGACTAAGGCTTTATCTCTTCTACCTCATAGTGGAGGACAACTATGATTTCAAGAGAGAGGTAATGTCATAAAATTTAATATCTAACCAACCCAAATGATTTTTTCATATTAAACTGATCATTTAATGTGGGAGAATAAATGGGAACAAGGGTTAAGATATAGACATCTACTAATGGGGCCCAATTGAGAGATGGTATATCCAAGAGCAATGATAACCAATGGAGCATAAGACCTTACGGTTAGCTTCATTGAAGACCTCTAATATTTAGTGTACAATTCCTTTGACCTTAGGTAAGCTAGGACTAATCTTGAGGTGGGAACCCGGTTAAAGATTAAGGTGCTTGAGGTGCTTGTGGTGCTTGATGACTAAGGTTCTTGAGGTGCTTGATGATTGAGATGCTTAAGGTGGTTGAGGTGCTTGATGACTGGGATGCTTGAGCTGCTTGTCATGCTTGAGATGCTAGGGTTGTGCTTAAGGTGGGAACCCAGCCCAAGATTGAGGGGCTTAAGGGCCAAGATTTTGGTGGGAATCGGGCCAAAGGTTGAGTGGCTTGAGGTGTACAAAAGCCCACACCACTCCCTACAAGGAGGGGGCAAGCCCTACAAGAGGGGAGATGAGAGAGAACACCCACACACTCACTCAAGGAAAGCTTGGTACAAAGAAAGCGAAAGGGACACTTGTCAAGTTCCTCCTCATGTTGCCCTCATGGTGTACCTAAAGCCTATTGGTTGGCCACCTCAGGGGTCCTCTCTCTCAAAAGGGAGAGGGGGGCACCTGTCCCAAGGCTACCCTATTACTTGATTTACCTCCTGCGTGTGATTGGCTAGGCCTGGAGGGGTGCAATGAGCTTCAAGCATGAGATACAAGGGAGGGTCAACCAAGGAAGCTAAGGGAATGCTTGGGGGGCATACTCTCCCACACGTGCACACACACACACACACCCACATTGTGTGAAGTGCAAAGTGCAAGAGCTCCCTCTCCTTCTCCAAGCAAGTAGAGAGGTTGAGAGCCTACACCGACACTCTTGGCTATGGAGTGCAAATCCAACCAAGAGCCATGCTTCAATGCTTAAGCTTTCCATCTTCTCCATTTTCATTACTATGCTATTATGCATGCTAGCAAGAAGAGTGATGATAAGTGAGGAACTAATTCTTTCTCCTGTGAAATGTTTCTTCTTCCTCTTCCCTACCCACATTCCCTACTAGTTCTCTCCACCTTCGAAGGTGTTTGAGGTCATGGGACTGAGGCTTGGTATAGTTAATACTTTCTTCAAAGTTTATGTTATGCTCGTGATGCACGAAGCTTTCCATCTTCATTGCATCACCTAGGTCACAAGGACCACAAAGATTTTATTGTAACAAGTCTCTCTTGATGGGAGAAATCATAATACAAATGCCTATTGGAGGGGGGACCGGCTCCACATAAATCTGGTCCTCAATTGTTGTCATGTTCTCTAAATTCTCTGTCTTGCAAAAGTATTGTTCATACCAAGTTAACTACATGCTATGTTTATGTTGCTACTATCAATTATGTTCACCCGCTATGCTCACAAAGTAATTTCACAAAAGTACTCTCTCTAATTTTCACTACTCTCAAGTTAATAGGACAATTACATTACAAGGATAAACTTGATGGAGTTTATAAGGACCTATCAACTTCTTCTGGAAGGTAAAATCCAGATAGATTTCATACTTCATCACTAAATCCCCCTTCTCCAATTGCTTCGCCACTCTTTTCTCACGTTACTTCACATAGAAATCTGTTGCCGCTGTCCATCTTCAGAGCTAAGACTGGTTATCTTATCCTACAAGACATCTTGGTGAGACTTATTAATCCTCCATATACCTGATAGTGCACCTAGATGCACATGAATTGGCAGCATGGCCTCCTTGCCATAAACCAACTCATAAGAAGTAAAGTTGGTAGCCACTTTGGAAGAGGTCTTGTATGCCCACAAACAGTTATCAAGGTTAGCTTCCCACTCTTAGACCAGCTTGTATATATACTTCGTGAGCATTTTGACTATCTGTCCATTTGCACTCTCAACCAAACTGTTGCACTGAGGATGATACGAAGATGAAAACCTATGTTGAATACCCAACTTTTCCACTAGTGCATGCACCAGCCTGCTTCTAAACCCTTGAGCCCGATATGAAATGAGCACCAAGGCACTCCAAAGTGGCAGCATATGAAATCAAAAACAAACTGAGCAACTGCATGGGCATTTACCTCCTTTACCGCGTTTGCTACTAGTCTCCTTTTGCCAATTGTTTGGCACGGATAGCATGTCTTGCACTAGTAGTGCACATCTTGCACAATTGAAGGCCACAAAAAACCACCTCTTAAAATGCAAAAAACTACCTGATCCTTGCATTGATGACCGCTTTCTTTGTGACACTACTCCAATACCATGCCAATCTCTTCTTTGTAAAGAACTCTCCTCAACACTCAATCTCTTCCGTATGTCATCAAATCTTCCCCTATCAGAGTGAACTTCTGCCTTTTGAACAACCCTCCTCTTCTGCAACTTTGGCAACCCCTTCAAACATTGACCTATGCTCAAAAAATCATTAGCCTCCTTGAGAGTTTCCCTACCTGCATAAGTAGCCGATGCTACATATAAACTTGATACTTGAGTTTGCACTCGACTTATAGCCAACCGATTGGACTCTTGATTCTATTCTCTCCTAACATGCTTGAATTTCACTTCTTCAAAGAACTTTAACAACTTCTTTATGGAAAAAGCCAAATTTTGCGACAATATATTTTTACATGTCATTGCTCTAAAAGCTGCTTTATAACTAGGAGGGCATCACCCTTAACTACCAACCTAGAGATGCCAAACTTCACACATTGTTTGAGTCCCAAGTGAAGCGTCAAGTATATTGCTTCGTTATTTGTGTAAACACCCTCCAAATCATAGGCCCTGGAAAAAAATACCATACCTTGGGGATCTTGAATGACCACACCTCCTCTCGTCTTCTGTACAACTCTTTTATAAGCGCCATCAAACCGCATGGTAAAAGATTCCTTCAAATCTAGCTCCTCTGCAACATCCTCTTTCACCACCCTTGGGTAGATGGTAGGTACGCATCCTTGTTGACCAAGATATCTGCCAAGTGAGACCTACTCATATGATCAATTTTGAATTTGAACTCAAACTCTTGCAACTCCAGTACCCACTTCCTTATTCTTCTCCCTAGCTAGAGATGAAGCACCACTTCAGGTAACAAATTGTTAGATGTGAGCACATAAAATTTCCTCTTGATTAAATGCACTTTGAACTTGCGGGAGGCAAAGACCAAGGTCATCACCCATTGTTCAGCCTTTGTATATGATCTCTCTCCTTGACTAATCACTCTGCTACCAAAATAAATTGGTTTGTAGCATTTACCCACCTTTTGCATTAATACCGCACCTATAGCAGCCATACCCACCGTCATGTCCACATAAAAAGCATCCTCATTGCTAGGAGGACACAACGTAAGCAACTAACACAATATCCCCTTCACCTTGTCAAAGCTATTTGTGCATCTTTAGTCCATTGGAAACCGTGAACTCGCTGGCTCAACTTTTGAAGGGGGTACACATACTGGGAGAGCATCCAAAAGATTTTGGCCAAAAACTTGAGTTTGTGCACAAAAGAAGCCAAACATGTCACATTGGTGGGAGGCTCCATCAAAACTAAAGCCTTCAATTTCTTAGGATCCGCTTCAATACCGTTCTGTGAGACCACATGGCCCAAAAGATGAGCCTGTGGCTGTTCCAACTTGCACTTCTTTGGGTTCAATTGACCTCCTTCCTCGTCTAGTCTTCGAAAACACAACTTCAACTTGGACAAGTGCTCTGCTCTAGAACTATAACAACCAATATCATCCATAAAAACTTTGACAAAATTACCCAGATATGGCTCGAATACCCTATTCATCCAATCTTGAAATGTCACATATGCATTCACCAATCCAAAAGGCATCCGTCGATAATCAAAGCACCCCCATGGTAAAATGAATGTAGTCTTTAACTGGTCCTCCATTGCGATACCAATTTGAAAGTAACCTGAAAAATCGTCCATAATAGAATACCGCTCATGACCTGTGACTTGGTTCGAAATCTCATCCTGAAATGGCAAAGGGTAGTGGTTTTGCGTGGTAGCAGCATTTAATGTCTTATACTCTACAAAAACCCTCCACTTCCCATTCTTCTTTGCTGTAATGACAATAGGGGAAACCCACTCAGCTTCTTTTATAGGATAGATAATACCTTCCTACAACAACTTGTTGATCTCCTGCCATAAGGCTTCCTTCTGAAAATCTCCCAGCCTTCTCAGTTTTTGTGTCTTTAGCTTGCATCTGGGCTTAAATAGAATTCGATGCTCCACTCCTTTAGCTCCCCGCAAATCCTTGTATTCTGTGGCAAACAAACTGGGATACAATGCACATAGCTCCACATAGCTTTCTTTTTCCTGCTTGGTCACGTCCTCTCCCAACATATTCTCTATTTCTCCAGCTTTTAGACCACAAATTAGAGCTTGCATACCTTTAGAGGGTTTAGTAGAATTTACAGTTAACTAAGTCAACGTCAAGTAACAGGAGCTGCTAAATACCAAAGACGTATGGATGCACATCAAGGATGAATACAAAGAAGCAGTGAAGATTGGAGTTACAGACTTTTCACATTTTCCAAAATGGCCATGTATTGTAATTTCTTGAATTATTTAGCCATTGTGATAGTTGTAACGTGTTACCGGCCCAATAAGAGTTCCAAGGTGTAAAGCATAGGTGAGTTAGTGTACCTAGGTTGCAGATACAATAAGTGTGGAGCCTCAAAGGTCTTGGGCGCTGGACATTATACATTTTAGACCTTGGCTAAGGTATAAAAGCCAACTTTGTAAAGATTTTATTAAGTTTTTGGATAAGAAATACACAGAGTGAGCTAATGGCGTTCACTCTCCTCTCCTTCTCGCGCTTGGGACATCATTGCTAAGCATTTAGATGCATTCTGAGTCAAAAATGACTAGGTCAAAATTCCACTATTGTTAATAATCGGGATCTTGGAACTTGACCTAAAGTGGGGTTTGAGACCATAAGCATGTGTGATTAGGTCTTATAAACTTGTCCTAGAAGTTTTGTTACGTTTGGATGTCATTTGATGTTGTAACGGATGTGAATTGTTTGCCCGTTAAGCGATTGGCTTTTGGTGATTTCAGTCACTTGAGTGTAGCTTGAGTTAGATGCGAGTTGTTAGTTGTTTTTCGAGAGATTGGCAACCTCTTGTAGCCTCTATACACTAGTCGAGTCAGCTTCGTCCCATGGTTTGACAAATTAATCGTGGTTCTCACAAATACTGCAATAAGATAGGATAGTGAGGTTAGACATGCGTCCCACATTTGGCGCCGTTGCCGGGGACGAAAAGATCTAAACTAGGGAAAACACGAGCGTCTTGTGTAGTTGTCCATTACTATCCTCTAGGTTCACCTAGAGTAAAACTTTCTTTTTAGAAACCGCATAGCTTAAGATTGTCGTCTTTTGCTGTGTAGAGGTAGCTTGGAAGTAATCAAACTTGCTGAGTGCCTTTAGGATTGTAGGATTGTAGAATTAGGTTAGTATTTTGAGAATGATTGAAAAGCGAGACAAGTCTTAAGATCAAGGCTCTGAAAACTGTAAAAAACAAGTATGAACACTTTCCACAATCCCATTGCATGAGAATCTAGGAGTAGGGTAAGTAGGATCCGAGGTGGATTTCAAAACATTGCTCTCTCTGAAAGAATCAAGTGTGAGTTGTTATTGGAAGTTGCAAAATTTCAGGTCTACGGCTAGAAATAGCACGAAAGGACTCCAAACCACTCAATCCGACTAGAGAGTAAGCCCAAAAGTTGTATAAACCAGTGGGTAAGCTCAAGGACACTTTGAGGTAAAATTTTCAAGAGCTGGCCAAAACTCAGATTATTTAATTTTTCTTGACATTTTATGCCAAATTAAGTTTTGACTTGATTTATAGGGTCAAAATAGATCATGAAAAGATTGTCTAGTGAAAAAGTTCAAAAAAGTGTCAGTTTTGGACCAAAAGCTAATAATTGTGATTATTAACTTTCAGCTCAGATTTGACCAAGGTTCATACCATTGACTCCTTGCATGTATACAAACAGCTTTTGTAAAGGCCCAAAAGGTTTGGATCACCAAACTGACAAAAAATTGGGTAAACACTAAAGTTTGTACTGACTTTTTAAGTCTTGAGTGTAAATTCAGAAAACATTTGTCCAAATTTGATGAAACTTGGCTAGAGACCTTAACTTGAGGTGCTTAAGAGATCTGTGTCAATATTGGAACAAAAACTTGCAAAAATTTAGCAGAAGTAAGTAATCACGATTATTTACATCTGCTCCAAAAATTGACAATCTTGCATATTTGGGCATACCACAAGGTCAAGCACATCAAGTAGATCTCGCAAATCCATTTTGGTGAAATTTGGATCACAAAAGTGAGACTTAAGCCAGATTCTTGAAATTAGAGTTTGCGGACACGAAACAGTTGATAAACTTGATGAATCTTGTCCATATTAAGTTTTAACTTGATTCATAGGCTCAAATTAGATCATAAAAAGAATGTTTAGGAAAAAAGTTGAAAAAATTGTTCATTTTAGGTCAAAAGTTAATAATCACGATTATTAACTTTTGGTTCAAAACTGATCAAGGCTGATACGAGAGACTCTATGCATGATTGCAAACATCTTTTGTGAAGGCTCATAGAGTTTGGATCACAAAACATGCTAAAAACTTGGTAAAAATTGAAATTTGTACTGATTGTCGAGAAATTGTATGACTTGATGAATCTTGTTCAAATTAAGTTTTAACTTGATTCATAGGCTCAAAATAGATCATAAAAAGACTGTCTTGGGAAAAAGTTGAAGAAATCGTTCATTTTAGGTCAAAAGTTAATAATCACGATTATTAACTTTTGGCTCAAAACTGATCAAGATTGATACCATAGACTCTAAGCATGATTGCAAACATCTTTTGTGAAGGATTATGACATTTGGATCACAAAACAGACCAAAACCTTGATAAAAACTGAAATCTGTACTGAATGTCGAGAACTTGAGTGTGACTTGGTAAATCTTGTTCAAATTTAGTGAAACTTGACTCATAGGCCTATACTGATGTGTTAAACAAGTGTACATGCTCAAAAAATGACAAAAAATTACCAAACGTAAATAATCGTGATTATTTACTTTTGAGGGGAAAAAAATCCACAAAAAAAACCCTATAGTAAATAATCACAATTATTTACATTTGCTCCAAAATTGAGAAATTTTGCACAAGTGAGTATACCATGTTGGAATTAGGGTTGCAGAGAAACCCACACAGCTTGGAGAAGACGAAGGAAGTTCAAGGCACACAATAGAGAGTGTGTTACTTAGTATGCAATGGAAAGGTAGATAGCCCTAGAGTGATGGGCGTATATATAATGCTCGGCGGAAAAAACCTCCTAAAGAGGGAAAAAATGCCCCGGCGGTCCTAGTGTGTTCACACACATCACAACCACATGTATATGGTAACAAATCCCCCCTGGAGTGATGCGGTGAACGAGAGCTGGCACATGAGTAAAGAGAAGTGCCATTCCCTGAGGACATGGTTAGTCCACAAAGGGGAGTAAGCTTAAAGCTTTGTTGAAAGCTTCAAGCTTCTCACGAGACAATGCCTTTGTGAAAAGATCTGCAAGGTTGTCCTGTGTTGGCACATAAGCCAAGCTGATCTCTCCTGCCGAGAGCCTCTCCTTGACATAGTGGTAATGCACCTGGAAATGTGCTTTGTGCGAGCATGAAAAACTGGGTTCCTTGCAATTTCCAATGCGCTCTAACTGTCAGTGTAGATAGTGTTGGCAGTTTCCTGTCCAACACCCAAATCAGCCATAAGGTGTCTGAGCCATACACACTCAACCGTAGCTATGAAGATTGCCCTGTACTCAGCCTCACAACTCGAAGTGGCCATAGTAGGTTTCTTCTTGCTCAACCATGATATACATGAACTGCCAAGCATGAAGCAAAAACCACTTGTGGACACTCGCGTGTCAGAATAACCAGCCCAATCTGAGTCCGAAAAATCATGTAAGTCTGGCGTCATTGATCCCTCCTTGGGATAAAACAAGCCAAGATGTAAAGTGCCACTAAGGTAGAGGAAAATCCTCTTGACAGCGTGCCAATGCTTAGAACCTGGGATATGCATAAATCTGTTGACCTGTGAGACTGCAAACTGAATATCTGGCCACGTGTTGCATACATAAATAAGGCAGCGAACAGCAGTTTGGTAAAGAGTGACATCAGCACGATCGCCAGCATCATGTAGACTCAACTTCAAACCTGTTTCCATAGGAGTGGAAATACCATCACACTGCTTAAATTGTATACCCAAGTAATGATGCAACAGCCCCAAATCTTTCATCTTGAAAGTAGCATTCAAATCAGCCTTAAATTTAGCAATATGTCTCTCATTTGGTCCAGTGATCAGCAAACCATCGACATAAAGAACCACAATGAGAAGTACATCACCCTCATGCTTTACATACAATGTGCTTTCTGTTGGAGTGTTACGAAAGCCTCGCTTAACCAAATGAGTGTCATCTTTCTCATACCAAGCACGAGGAGATTTCTTCAACCCATACAAAGCCTTCTTACATCTACACACTTTGTCCTCTTGTCCTTTTATGAAAAAACCGCGAGGATACGTTACATAAACTTCCTCAAATATGTCACCATTCAAGAAAGCAGTAACAATGTCTGATTATGTACATCCCAACCAAGATGAGCTACCAATGCACATAGAAAACACACACTAGTCATACGACAAGTGGGAGCTATGCATAACCCTTTGCAACAAATTGAGCCTTACGGTGATCGATCTCACCATCCGGCTTGTGTTTCAACATGTAAACCCACTTCATAGCAATGGCCTTTTTGCTAGGAGAAAAATCACATAAAGTCCATGTGTCATTTTCTATAAGTGCATCATATTCTGATTGCATGGCAGCCATCCAATTTTCTGAATTCGGTGCTTCATCAAAAGACAGAGGCTCCTCAACATCATGTAAGCTAGACACAGCCAAAGCATAACAATCTGATGCATAAGATGCATGGGGAGAGCTTGAACGAGTATGACTAGACAAAGGTGCATCCAATTTACTGTCATGCAAAGTGTGCACTAGACATTTTGGCATACCTTTAGCCTGCTCATTTTCAGCCCTTTCCTCATCAAGTACATCATGTACATCTGCATCAGTAATAGGCTGATCTGTAACATTTTTAGAAACCCCCATAGGCTGTACATTTGCCTCATTGGAAATAACATTCGTATTTCCACCACTGAAAAGAGGCAATAAAGTGTCATAAATGTTCTGTGATCTTACATTACTGTCTCTATTACATGACAGCAAGGGTTGAATAGAATCTTCCACAAACACTACATCCCGTGAAACCAGAATACGCTTTGTTTGCGGATGATATAACCTGTAACCTTTGCTTTCAGCACTATAACCAACAAAAATACATTTGACAGCCTTATCATCCAATTTTCTGTGCCGTGTTTGTGGCACCAAAGCATATGCCAAACAACCAAAAACACGCATGTGCTCAATAGAAGGCTTTCTATCATGCCATGCTTCATATGGAGTAATAGACTGCAAAGCTTTTGTAGGACACCTGTTAAGTACATAAGTGGCACACATGATGGCTTCAAGCCAAAAAGAATGCGGCAAAGCTTGACTTTTGACCATACATCGTGCCATTTCCATCAGTGACTTGTTTTTCCTCTCAGCAACACCATTTTGCTGAGGTGTATAAGGCACTATACATTGGTGTACGTTTTATCCCATGACTAGCCAGAAATGCATTAAATTCATGAGACATGTACTCCCCCCCTCGATCGGAACAGAGGGTGCCCATAGTACATTTTGAGACATTTTCAGCCATAGCCAGAAATTGTTTGAAGCACATAAAAACTTCGGACTTCGCTTTAAGCGAAAAGACCCATGCATGCCTAGAGTAATCATCAATGAAAGTCACGAAGTAAAGGTAATTGCCCAAGGACGGAGTTTGCATGGGCCCACAAACATCACTATGCACAAGCTGCAACCTGCATGTGGCCCGAACTGAACCATCCTTTGGAAACTTAGAACACTGCATCTTACCCAAAATACAGCCTTCACAAACATGTTTGACAGGTGCTTCAAGAGGCGACAAAGAATAAAACATATCATATTTTTGCAAACGCAGTGAACTGGCAAAATTCGGATGACCAAAATGTTCATGCCAAAGTTTTGCATCTGAAATAGCCCTTGAATCTGCAACTACATTTGCAAAATTTTGTCCACACTTTTTATATGAAGTGAGCTTATACATCCCACGGCAAAAAAGCCCAGATGCAACAATTTCATCACCAAAACTGAGATCATGAACTGTACATTTGTCATCCACAAATTTGACTACAAGTCCAAGTCTAGAAAGTGCGGATACAAACAAGACATTCTTCTTTACCCCACGTACATAAAGTGCATCGACAAGTGTGAACGAACTACCATTTGCAGCAGTAAGCACAATCTTTCCAACTCCCTGAATCAGATAAGAGGCATTGTTGGCACAAGTGACTGAATTCCCATGAGGACAGACTCCAGAGAGGTAAACAATTCACGATGTGAGGTAATGTGCTTTGTAGCACCACTGTCGAAATACCACACATGTGAATCTGCAGCAACTTACAAGCATGCATCATGGACAGCAAGTTTGTAAGTGCACTCTGCCCTAAAAGCCCATTCTGCATCAACATCAGCAACACAGTCTCCTTTCACAGAAGACTCAACAATGGCTGCATTTGTAGTGGAACCAGCATTTGTAGTGGAACCACCCTCTTTCTTCTTAGCCTCCACTACAACATAACCCAAAGTTATCGATGCCCGTGCCTTTCCACATCCATATCGACGTTCTTACCATTCGTCAATATCTGCATCGATAACTCCGTCGATATGCCTGTGGATATAAGCATAGAAAGGTAAAGTTTTCCAGGCGTATATCGACGCAGTTATCGACGCATATATCGACGGGCATATCGACGCAAAGAATTTGGGGGGAAAAAAGCCGAACCCGCGCGAAGGGGCCATTTTCGCCCTCAACACGCGCGTTCTCAGATCTTGGCCGAAACCTGCGCAGCAGGTATTATGCCACTCTCCCCCTCCCCCCCCCCCCCAACCCCTCTCTCTCTCCACATCGTGTGTGTGTGTGTGTGTGTGTAGGAAAGACATAGAGATAGATAGAGAGAGAGAGAGAGCGGTGTGTGTGTGTGTGTGTATGTAGAAAAGAGAGAGAGAAGCGGTGTGTGTGTGTGTTTGTGTAGGGGGAGAGAGAGAGAGAGAGAGAGAGAGAGAGAGAGAGAGAGAGAGGAAAGAGAGAGAGAAGAGAAGTGTGTGTGCGTGTAGGAAATTAAAGAGAGAGAGAGAGAGACAGAAAGAGAGAAGAGTGTGCGTGTGGGAAATTAAAGAGAGATAGAGAGAGAAAAATGTGCGTAGGAAATTAAAACTAAAGAGAGAGAGAGAGAGAGAGAGAGAGAGAGAGAGAGAGAGTTATGGTTTGCGTAAAAAATTAAAATTAAAGAAAGAAATGAAATGAAATGTTATATTAACTCTTCAAAAGGCCAAAGTGACCTATGAGACCAGAAAGTTACAATGTGGTAGACTGATACAAAGTCAGAATAACAAGCTGACAAAATGACAAAATAAAATATTATGGAATCCTATACTGCTGGGTGTGGACTAAGCAGCTAAAATAGCTAGCTGGGATAGGTAGATCATAGGAGATCCAGCATTTGTCGCTGGCGGACCTCATCAATCTCCTCCATGGTCAGTAGTCTGACCGGGCATTGTGCATGTCGAGCCAAAGTGACTTGGATCGTCTGATGCAGCCTATGACTTCATTTGACCAGCTCAAAATACATTCAAAGCTCAACTCTCAGCTTTACACATGAAAGTCCTCTAGGGAGCAACAACAGCGCCGTCGTTGCTCTTAGAGACAAGCTTCCTCCTCAAAAAAGGTTGGGCGGGGGCATATAACAAGCTGTAGGTCAAACGGATAGAAGAAACGCCCAAAATACAAGCTGTTTTTGAAGTTCGATTGGGTTTTTCTACGGAAAAACGTAAACGGACTTCATAAACGGCTTCTACGCCGTAGGTCAAATCCAGTTGCGTTTTTCTATGGAAAAATGCAAACGGACTTCGAAAATGGCTTCTATGCCTACCGAAACCATCCATAGTCCATTAGGTAGTCTTAAGGCAATGTCAAGAGCATGTATGGAAAGCCGTAGGTCAAACGGATAGAAGAAACGTCAAATACACAAGTCGTAGGTCAAATCCGGTTGCGTTTTTCTATGGAAAAACGGAGTTGGTCTTCGGAAACTGATTCTATGCCTACTGAAACCATCCGTAGTCCATTAGGTAGTCTTTAGACAATGTCAAGAGCGCGTATGGCAAGCCGTAGGTCAAACGGATAGAAGAAACGCCAAATACACAAGCCGTGGGTCAAATCCGATTGCATTTTTCTACGAAAAAATGCAGACGGACTTTGGAAACTGATTCTACGCCTACCGAAACCATCCGTAGTCCATTAAGTAGTCTTAAGGCAATGTCAAGACCGTGTATGGCAAGCCGTAGGTTAAATGGACAGAAGAAACGTCAAATACACAAACCGTAGGTCAAATCCGGTTGCGTTTTTCTACGAAAAAACGCAAACGGACTTCGAAAATGGCTTCTATGCCTACTGAAACCATCCGTAGATGATTAGGTAGTCTTTAGGCAATGTCAAGAGCGCGTATGGCAAGCCGTAGGACAAACGGATAGAAGAAACACCAAATACACAAACCGTAGGTCAAATCCGGTTACGTTTTTCTACGGAAAAACGCAAATGGACTTCGAAAATGGCTTCTATGCCTACCGAAACCATCCGTGGTTCATTAAGTAGTCTTAAAGCAATGTCAAGAGCGTGTTTGGAAAGCCGTAGGTCAATGGGTTTGAATTAACGCCCAATACACAAGCCGTAGGTAAAATCCGGTTGTGTTTTTCTACAGAAAAATGCAAACGGATTTCGGAAATGACTTCTATGCCTTTTGAAACCATCCGTAGTCCATTAGGTAGTCTTACAGCAATGTCAAGAGCGCATATGGCAAGCCGTAGGTCAAACAGATAGAAGAAATGCCAAATACACAAGCCGTAGGTCAAATTCGATTGTGTTTTTCTACGGAAAAACACAAACGGACTTCGGAAATGGCTTTTATGCCTACCGAAATCATCCGTAGTTCATTAAGTAGTCTTAAAGCAATGTCAAGAGCGTGTATGGAAAGCCGTAGGTCAATGGGTTTGAATTAACGCCAAATACACAAGCCGTAGGTCAAATCCGATTGCGTTTTTCTACGGAAAAACACAAACGGACTTCGAAAATGGCTTCTATGCCTACTGAAACCATCCGTAGACTATTAACAGGTAGTCTTTAGGCAATGTCAAGAGCGTGTATGGCAAGCCGTAGGTCAAACGGATAGAAGCAACGCCAAATACACAAGCCGTAGGTCAAATCCGGTTGCGTTTTTCTATGGAAAAAAGCAAACCGACTTTGAAAATGGCTTCTATGCCTACCAAAACCATCCGTAGTCCATTAGGTAGTCTTAAGGCAATGTCAAGAGCGTGTATGGCAAGCCGTAGGTCAATGGGTTTGAATTAACGCCAAATACACAAGCCGTAGGTCAAATCCGGTTGCGTTTTTCTACGGAAAAACACAAACGGACTTCGAAAATGGCTTCTATGTCTACTGAAACCATCCGTAGACAATTAGCAGGTAGTCTTTAGGCAATGTCAAAGAGCGTGTATGGCAAGCTGTAGGTCAAACGGATAGAAGAAACGCCAAATACACAAGCCATAGGTCAAATCCAATTGCGTTTTTCTACGAAAAAACGCAGACGGACTTCGGAAACTGATTCTACACCTATTGAAACCATCCGTAGTCGATTAAGTAGTCTTAAGGCAATGTCAAGACCGTGTATGGAAAGCCGTAGGTTAAACGGACAGAAGAAACATGAAATACACAAGCTGTAGGTCAAATCCGGTTGCGTTTTTCTACAGAAAAATGCAAACGGACTTCGGAAATGGCTTCTATGCCTACTCAAAACCATCCGTAGATGATTAGGTAGTCTTTAGGCAATGTCAAGAGCGCGTATGGCAAGCCGTAGGTCAAATGGATAGAAGAAACGCCAAATACACAAGCCGTAGGTCAAGTCCGATTGCGTTTTTCTACGAAAAAATGCAAACGGACTTCGGAAATGGCTTCTATGCCTACAAAAACCATCCGTAGTCCATTAGGTAGTCTTAAGGCAATGTCAAGAGCGTGTAAGGTAAGCCGTAGGTCAAACGGACAGAAGAAACGTCAAATACACAAGCCGTAGGTCAAATCCGGTTGCGTTTTTCTACGGAAAAACGTAGATGGTCTTCAGAAACTGATTCTGTGCCTACCGAAACCATCCGTAGTCCATTAGCTAGTCTTTAGGCAATTTCAAAAGTGCGTATGGCAAGCCGTAGGTCAAACGGATAGAAGAAACGTCAAATACACAAGCCGTAGGGGTGAAAGCATAGAATGGTGTCTAAAGACTTGGTGTCCATGGACACCAAGTATGATGCTATGGATGGCACCATAGCTAGGCTTTTAAGTCAATAATTTTTAAAAGAATATAGGTAAGATAACTGACTTCACGACTCCACTACTCAGATTGAAAGACATGGAGCGGTTAGCACGTGTAGACCTCTCCCTCTCTCTCCCTTTCTCTCTCTCTCTCTCTCAGATGGCCTCCAATGCCCATCTCCATCTCTCTCTCTCTCCTACTCTCTTGTTGAGAATATGGATGATGGAGACTCCCTTCCTCTTGCTTTGGTTCCAACTCATACCTCCTCACAAGCAGCAATGGAGCTTCTTGAACTCAACAATGCAGCACAACTGGATTTCAGTTCACTATTACAATCAGGAAGTTTTGTACGACTTCATTCATTTCAAACTACTGCAAACTATTCCAGGATGATGTACGACGGATTTTATGATGAGGCACATGGAATAGACACCATTCATACGCAGGTGCACTCCAAGAGAAAGGCTTGTCTAAATGAGGATGAAATTATTGTAGTGAGGAAGTATGAAGCACAGGCTAAACGTGAGTACAGAAAGTGATGTCGTGCAAGAAAGCAAGTATAGCCAAGCGTCAACATTGGAGCGGAAGATTGTCATAGGGAGGACGTCGATGTACACACAAAGGAAAATAAGAAGCAACATAATATTCAGAATATTGTTCAGCACATTGTGAGATAGTTGCATAGTTACGGGAAAGAAGATAAGAATGCAACTCTTCAAGGTGTTTTCAATGATGATAGAATCTTGCCATTCTGTAAAGATTTGTATCTTCCTGCAAATGGCCTTATTTCTGCACTCAAGGTCTCCTTACAGGAATTAAAGATTCCAAAATCTGCTGACGAGATGTTTTTAAAACGAATCACATTCAACATGCTGGTGAATGGATTACTGCATGATAATGGGAGCCAAGGTAGAGGTGTTACTCTACATAAAGTGGAAAAGCTATTCAATGTTCATCCAAGGAATTTATATTCAGCTTTGGGTAGACTTGACAGTGATCCTATGTCAAGTACGCTGAGGTTCGACTTATGCAAAAGGAAGTCTGGAAATGCTGGGTCCTTATCGGAGGAATTGAAGCAGACAATTATTACATTTTGGATAGAGCACAGTAGGGTGTCTCCAAACAAGAAAGATATTTGTCGAAAACGATTGGGCAGAAAACATTATCAAGAGCATCCCATACACTTACTTGATGAATCTCAGGTAAACATGTCTCATTCTTACAATGAATAACACTCAAGTTGAACATCTCACTCTTATGAATAGCTACCCATTGCGTGTTATGGAGTTGTGTACATCCTACTATATGTGATATGTAGCCAAGTAATGTGTCAAGATAGTCCATTGTCTCTACCTATGCTATTATGTGTGCTATATTGCACAAGTGTTGCCCAATGTCCCTGTCTATGCTATAAGTGTGCCATGTAAAAGGACTCTATTGTAGTAAGATAGCAACATGTGTGCTATACACTAAAAGTGTGTGTAAGAATAGCACTATGTTCTTGTCTATGATATGATGTGTGGTATGTGAAAGAGCTATATTACATATTGAGAGCACTATGTGTGCCATATAGCGTTAGTGTGTGTAATAAGAGGCCAATGTCCCTATCTATGCTATTATGTCATAGTATTTCTTACAGTATGAGTGCTATATAGCATAGCTATGTGTAATAATAGCCCAATGGTCCTGTCTATGCTATTATGTGTGCCATGTAGCAGGACACTATCAGAGTATGACAACATCATGTCTGCTATATAGCAATAGCACAATATACCTATGGTATTATGTGTGCTATCAGATTTTATAATATTATGAGAGCACTATGTGTGCTACATAGCAGATGTTAGTGTAATAGTAGCACGGTATCCATGTCTATGCTATTATGTGTGCTATGCAGAGTGTGATATGTGTAATAATAGCACAATATCCCTGTCTATGCTCTTTTGTGTGTTATGTAGAAGATCTGTGTTATAATATGAGAGCACTATGTGTGCTATATAGCAGACGTGTGTGATGTGTGTGTAATAACAGCTAAAAATCCCTATCTATGCTATTATGTGTTATATAACAAAATTGAGCATGTAATGAAAGCTGAGTTATCTATCTATGCTATTATCTGTGCTATGTAGCATAGCTATGTGTATTTATACCAATGCATCTGTAGCTATGCTATTATGTGTGATATATAGCAAAATGTAATTCTAATGCATTTTTTTTTCAAGCAGACAGAGTATTTCTTGAAGTTTAAAGATAGCCACCCACATGTGACAATTGGGCAAAGGTCCTTTGAGAAGTTGAAGCCTTGGTTCGTGCGAAAGTTGAAAGATCGAAATACTTGTTGTTGTCTTTATCATATAAAATTGATGTATCTCAAAGATGCATTTAATGTTATGCGCTCATCTGCTTTTGGTTTTCATGGGAGGTCATGTATATGTAAATGCAATGTTTGCAAATCAGATGGGGTGAATGCAGAATGTCTTGCCGTTGAGCACTCGTTTTCAGGGATCACAAAGTTGTGGGAATCATGCGTATGTACAAAGGCTAAGGGGGATATGTTCCATAAACACACCTGCTTGATGGGCCAATGCAAAAACTGTGGTGTGGAAAAGCTCAGCCTTTGTCCACGAGAACTTGTAGAGATGACAAAGACAGTTCCACTGCAAGTCTTCGAGGACATTAAAGTTCAAACTAAGCATGGTCTAAGTAAGAGAAAGATGTTGTCACTCAAACAGGTGGCTTTAAGTGAGCTGACAGGGAGGATAAAAGACAACATTAGAATCTTCATCGAGCACAATTTCACTTACAGATGGCAGGCACATCAATATAGAGAATGTTTGAAGGTGTTTCCTTCAGATACCATTATATCTGTAGTAGACTTTGCTGAAAATTACTTGTTCAAAGAGCAAAATGAAGTACAATCCATGCATTGGCATACAGATCAATGCACCATCCTTGTTCACATAACGTACATGCGTGACAACGAAGATGACAGTATTATCAAGCATATGCATTTCTACATCTCCGATGATAGGCAACATGATACGCTATTTGTCCAGCATTGTTTTCTTCTTTGTGATCAGTGGCTTAAAGACCAGGGGCTGAATTTCAAGAAGCACTAGGTGTGGTCAGATGGTACAGCCTTGCAATTCAAGGCTGCAAGGCCATTTTACTTTGTTGCTAGATATTACCAACTAACAGGTACAGAGATGACATATAATTTTTTTGGCTCTGGCCATGGCAAGGGGGAGCATGATGGCGCTGGCGCTGTGATAAAGAGAGCCCTTACACATGAACAACTCAAGAGTAATGGAGTTGTTCTTAGGCAAGCTGCATACGTGGTTGCATTTTTTACGAGAACAATGTCCAATGCTGCATGTAGCTCTTATGCACAATCCACTAAAGCAGGTCCTACTATAAACAGGAAATTTTGGCTAGTAAAAGAGACAGAAGTGGACAGGTCTAATCTATGAGGTTGTGAGAGAGTACCAGGATCTTGATCACTCCATTGAATTTCAGGCTTTTCTCGTCATGATCCTACTCAATTAAGGACTAGGCGGCTTTCTTGTTTTCGTGATGCTTGCATGAAGGGCCATTGGAGGACCTCTTCCAGCAAATCATATGCAGGCAAGTGGACACATAAGGCATTGAAACCACTCTCTGAGGTAGCAGAAGAGATTGAGGTACCAGAAGATGAAGCTGCAATGTTGAGGGATCCCAGGATATGCTGAGTGAGTATCTCATTGAAGGTGATAACTTTGCAGTCAATGCAGACGCTGGCAATGCAGAAGGTGTAGAGTTCTTTCTTTTGAGATGTACAAAGAGAAAATGGATGACAGATTGCATCTTAAGAGATAATTGGAAAAGCAAATGTGATAAAAACACTTATGTTGTCACAGGGTGTTATTATCAACAGCAAGAGGGGGACCCAAATCACTACACTCTACTTGATGATAGGGGAGTTACTAACCTGTACTCTCACCTTGTTCGGGCAATCAAGTTTGACATGCCTTTGGTAGATGCTACCTCAAAGACATATTATTTATCTCCGGAACTACATGAAACCATTTACAATGCCATGCCCTATGAAGCAGCATGATACCTATTTAACATGCTTATATTATGTTCTATATAGCCTTCACCATTCAGTACCTCCTTACACATGTCCATTGTGCTATGTATCACATAGCACACAACCACACAGAGCACATAGCATAGAATCACACACATTTCAGATAATGAGGTTACTATTGTGAACATGTTGCACCTTGAAAAAATTTAGCCAAGATATTTGTCGGAAACGATTGGGAAGAAAACATTATCAATAGCATCCCATTCACTTTCTTGATGAATCTCAGGTAAACATGTCTCATTCTTACAATCATCTCACTCTTATGAATAGCTACCCATTGGGTGTTATGGAGTTGTGTACATGCTACTATATGTGATATGTATCCAAGTAATGTATCAAGATAATCCATTGTCTCTACCTAGGCTATTATGTGTGCTATATTGTACAAGTGTGTGTAATAATAGCCCAATGTCCCTGTCTATGCTATAAAAGGACTCTATTGTGTTGCTATCTTACTACAATAGAGTCCTTTTATAGCATAGACAGGGACATTGGGCTATTATATGATGTGTGGTATGTGAAAGAGCTATATTACATATTGAGAGCACTATGTGTGCCATATAGCGTTAGTGTGTGTAATAAGAGGCCAATCTCCCTATCTATGCTATTATGTCATAGTATTTCTTGCAGTATGAGTGCTATATAGCATAACTATGTGTAATAATAGCCCGATAGTACTGTCTATGCTATTCTGTGTGCCATGTAGCAGGACTCTGTCAGAGTATGACAACATCATATCAGCAAAATAAAATTACATCATATCACCAAAATAAAATTACATCATTCAATCATTAAGTTTAGAGAACTTTGAACAGGTCAGTTTTTTGTATAGTAATCGCAAGTACATTCAATGCACAAAATGCTGTATACATGATTCCATAACCACAATCAACCTTCCTTACATACTTCTCATTGACTTCTATAGTGGCTGATGACACGAGCAGACACACTGTCCGAAGGATTTTCAAACTGGTTCATCTTTTCATAAGCATTAGGGCTGGGTGAGACTGTCCACTTGACTAACCAAGGGAACAATGTGCTAACCAAGTAAATTGGGGACTGACAAATATCTGCTGGTTCAAATGAAGTAGGACAGACACAAGTCTCGGGAGGGTTGAGCAGACACTTGTAGAGTGTGTCATCCACCACCAGTGTATTATCAGAGTTGAACTTAGGATGGTGCTTCCAAAAGTCTTTCAAACACTTGAAAAATATGGGCTTTGCGTTTTCTCTACATGGAGGGATCCCATGAACTTCATTTAGATTGAATCTCGCCTCTCTACACCCCTCTTGACCCGATAATATCGAGGAAATGTTGTTCGTGCAGCCTAGGAAAGCATGCAGTCAAATCAAGTGCTAGATTGTCCTGTGTCATGCAGCTTCATAGTGCAGCTTGTGCTCTTTGCAGTTGTGAATGTAAAAAGATTGATGCATTGGGCCTGACCACATATTCAAATTGCATCTTTCCTGTAGCATTTGCCACAGTGACTACCTGATACCTTGATCTTGCCCAATCAGGAATACTGCTTCTCGCTATTCCTTTGTAGAAGGAGACCTTATACCTCCTTATGAGAAGCCCATTCACATCCAGTATGATGCATAAATTGTGCCTTCTCTTCTTGTCCTCAAAAGACGCAGGAGGCAGTGCAACAATCTGTACTGGCATTACCACAAGACACGGCCTCTCTTGCCTCTCAAATTCATGTCCATTTTTGGCCTCTTTATCAGCATTCTTTGGACCTGCCTCATCTGTATCTGTAGTAGCCGCTCGACCCATAGGGACCTATGGACTTTTACCTTTGGTATTCCCAACAGTGGGATCTATACAAGACTCAGTTGTATCATGTGCAACTGCCTCTTTCGTGTCCACAGCAGCCATGAAATGCTCTCCCATTGCCTCTCCCGATTGAGCTGCTCTGTCAGTGGGCACCTCTACGCCTTTCTCTACCTCATTGTTTTTCTCTATACATGCCTCAGGTGTATTATGTGTATTTGCCTCTTTCATGTCCATAGCAGCCATGAGAACTTCTCCCATTGCCTCTCCCGATTGAACTGCTCTGTTGTATGCCTCAGCTGCGTCGACAGAAGCCGCGACATCACCGTTACCCACTGCTGAGCCTATTCCAGGTACTCTCTTAGTGAGGTCCTCCTCACCCAAGCCTCCCATATCTTCAACAGCGGAATTTGTACCCTTTTCCTCCCTGCATCAAAAATGTCATCAGCTGCATCACTTGGATATACCACCTGGGCTTGAGCTGTGACATCACTTGCACCCACTGCCTCACCAGCTTCTCTCTCAATGAGGACCTCCTCACCCATGCCTCTAGTATCCTCCATAGTGGCATCTGTAGCCGTAGGCACAACTTCATCAAGAAGGGCATCCATGACAACATGAACAATACTTTCTGTTCCACCATCATTAACATTTCCATCAGCAGCAGCATCTGTGCTAGCATCAACTTCCATAGCATCCACAATGTCATTTGTGCAGGAATCAACTACCGTAGCATCAACAATGGCATCTGTGCAGGCATCAACTGTGGTAGCATCATCAATGGCATCTGTGCCAGATTCAACAGTGGCATCTGTACCCATAGCCACAACTGCATCAAGAAGGGCATCTATGACAGCATGAACAATACTTTCTGTTCCAGCATCATTAACATTGCCATCAGCAACAACATCTGTGCGAGCATCAACTTCCATAGCATCCACAATGTCATTTGTGCAGGCATCAACTACCGTAGCATCAACAATGGCATTTGTACAGGCATCAACTGTGGTAGCATCAATGGCATCTGTGCCAGATTCAACAGTGGCATCTGTACCCATAGCCACAACTGCATCAAGAAGGGCATCTATGACAGCATGAACAACACTTTCTGTTCCACCATCATTAACATTGCCATCACCAGCAACAGAATCTATGCGAGCATCAACTTCCATAGCATCCACAATGTCATTTGTGCAGGCCTCAACTAGCGTAGCATCAGCAATGGCATCTGTGCATGCATCAACTACCATAGCATCATCAATGGCATCTGTGCCAGATTCAACTGTGGTGGGGGTGGGTAATGTACCCTTTTCAAGTTTAGCACGGTCAACATCTGTATGCACATCATCATGCACAACCTGCATATCAACTGCATTAGGCACATTTGGAACAAATTCAGCAGTACTAGTAGGTGTGCAGGGATCAACTGTATCAAAAGACTCTTTTTTTTTGCCTGTAACCCCCCTGGAAGCTGTAGCAGCCCCTCTTGGATTCTTCACAGGATAAGACTGAGTCAGTGAACCTACAGACCCCTCAACTGTATCAAAAGACACTTTTTTTTTACCTGTAACCCCCCTGGAAGCTGTAGCATCCCTTCTTGGATTCTTCACAGGATAAGACTGAGCCAGTGAACCTACAGACCCCTCATCTAGAAACCCTAAAGAGCGAGTGCGTCTCATGCAAGTTCCTCTTTTATCAGCTTCTTGATTATCTATGACAAGAGAAAGTAGAAACATATTACTAAACATGTACAGAAAATAAATCAAATAGTTTGCAACTACTCGATGCAAAGAATTAAGAGACATGTCACTAACAAATTCCAACACTTGATTCATCAATGAGCATGGATACAATAGGGGTGCAATGGATTTCACATGCCTTCTAAAGACATCTTCTAACTGCATGAAGTTACAAAAAAAACACACTCATTGCTTTGCATTTGGTTTCTTTCTCTTCCTAAATGAATCAAGAGGTATATCCATTGTGGGACTTCCACCTAAGTTCTTGGGAGTCGATTTCTTGCGCTTTGGTGTTGGCTTCTTCCCCACTGGAGGAGGTGTTGCTTTCACCGCATCTGCAACTGCCTCATCTGCACAAAATGACGAAATAGCTTGTGCAATACTGCCTGTAGTGGAAACGGAGGCCAAAATGAGCCCGAATCAAAAATCTGAGCAGACTGAGCTCTAAGATCCCTCCCAAAATTTTTGTCGACCTGCGAACGCTTGCCAAAGCTCACTGAAATCGAAGAAAGTGAGTAGGGGTGTGTTGGAGCAGCTGGCGACTAAGTCCGGGAGGACGTAACCTGCTTTGATACCAATTGTTGGAATTAGGGTTATAGAGAAACGCGCACAGCTTGGAGAAGACGAAGGAAGCTCAAGGCACACAATAGAGAGTGTGTTACTTAGTATGCAATGGAAAGATAGATAGCCGTAGAGTGATGGGCGTATATACAATGCTCGGGAAAAAAACCCTCCTAAAGAGGGAAAAAATGCCCCGACGGTCCTAGTGCGTTCACACACATCACTACCACATGTATATGGTAACATACCACAAGGTCAAGCACATCAAGTAGACTCCACAAATCAAATTTGGTGAAATTTGGATCACAAAATTGAGACTTAAGCCAGATTCTTGGAATCAGAGGCTACGGATACTAAACAGTTGATAACTTGGACAAATCTTGATCAAACTCAACCAAACCTGTCTAGAGACCACAACAAGGTAGTTAATTGGCAAATCAAGCATAAAAAAGTGTAGAAACTGAGAAAAGTAAATAATCGAGATTATTTATTTTTGAGCCCCAGAAACAAGATTTTGGACTTTTGAGTTTGTACAGTGTTAGAACAACATAATACAAGGCCACTGGTCAATTTTGGGTTCCATCGGATCCAAATTGGTACCTATTAACTCAGTTTTAAGTTGTAGATTAGTCCTTTAGCTCCTTGCAAACATAGAATTTGGAAATCTCATTTGCTAACTCACTTAGCTTAGATTGAAGAACTAGGTTGCAGGCAAAGAATTGGGAGCTTGACAAGAGCTGAATTCAAGTCAAGTGGAAGAAAAGGATAACAATCTGATCTGCAGGTTAGGTTATTCAAGGCCTAGATTCTCATCATTTCAAAGGCTGCAATCAATTCTGACACTTTCGAGCTAGAGTTAATCAACTCTTGTGAGTTTAAGAGAAATCAACTGCCAAAAGTACTTTGGCAGAAGCAGTCTTATCAAAAACATGAAATGTTTTTGCTAATCGATATCAAAATCTGCTAGGAGATAGTTTTTACAAAACCAGTCGACATGGACTCTTCTCGAGCTGAGAGTTCAAGTATAGCAGAGCAAGCCAGTAGCAATGGTAACACAGGTACAAGTGAAACAGAGCAGATTTTACAGCTTTATGGCTACAACAGAGATAAAGTCTTGTATACAGATTCAAAAGACCATAGATACTTGATGAACAGCAAAAGCAGCATATGTGCCAAGATCCTATTGATCAGAGTAAAACCAAATTCAGAGAACTCCCAGATGTTCATCGACTTCAGTGGAGCCAGGTATTGCAAGCTCAAAGATGAAGTGCAGATAGAAGTTCAAAAAATCAAGCCAAGTGGTTATCTAGAAATCTGCACAAGCCAGCAAAGCATACATTTGGTGCATATGCAATCAGGGTCATTATACATGGATTACAGTGGTCAGATCTATAATGGAGAACCAAAAATGAAAGATCCAATAGATCAACCAATTGAAGCCAGTATAATTGGAGAACCGAGCCAAAGACGGTACAAAGGTCAAGATGGAGCATTCTACAACTTGATGCTTAGTGTTTTAAAAGAAGATACTGACAGCTTGACCAACATTGAAGCAGAAACTTCTCAACTAATTCTTGACATGATAGAACCAAATGAAATACAACCAGTCATGTCTTATTGCCCAGATTGTGGATGAAAAGGTGGACATTTTCTGAAGATTGTCCAAGAAATCCAAACAACAGGGACATATCAAATGCCAAGCAAGATATAGAGAAAATTAGAAATGCGAATCTCAATGTACAAGAATTTGTTGTTCAATGATCGAGATATCACCAAAGGTTGAAAAAACTATTAAATTTGCAAATGATTTTGCATCCACGGACACAAGTGTGCAATCATTCACGAGTCTAAGAGATACATCAAACAGAAAGATGTTAGCATTGTATGGTACACATAATTCATGTGCACACTATGTACACCAGAAAGGAAAACTGTACAAAAAGGATCAACCTGTGTTTGAACGGCCCACACACCAACGCATAGAAGTACGTTCAATGATAGATCAAAAAGGATGGTTGATTTCAGAGGAGAGAATCTATTATAGCCCATCCTCTATAAAGCTGAAGGATATTACCCAAGTGAATCCAGAAATCTGTTTAGAGCCAAATTCTCCTCCATTAGAAATCAAGCTTCGATGTTGTGACCAAACGAGCATATACTTGGACCAAAACAGTCGTCGATATAGACGAGAGTCTAGCATCTGCTATGCCTTGGGTCCTGAAACCATAGAAGCTCATATCATAGGAGACCCATGGGATAGACAATATCAGGGCAAAGATAATGCTACCTACAGCTTGACTTGGGGAATAATTTGTCATGTTTCACGCAGATACATAGGAAACTATGCAAAAGGTTTACAGATGCCAAACATCAACAGTGATACCCAAAGTGTATCCCAAAAGGTGAGACTCAACTAGAGCCAAACAGTTTTGAGCTCTCACAACGAAGCAGGCTATAGTGATCACCCTAGGAAGGGGGGAGCTACAAATTCATCAAGCTCAGCTCTAGTACCAGAAAATGCTACACCAATTAGAAGCCCAAGAACTTCTAGCTAGCAGACCCCTTCAAAGCAAAAACCATTGGAAGATCATATGTTTGTTGGAAGTTTTCCATTGACGCAAAAACCATCAAAATCTGCATAAAAATTCTTCTATGAAGATCATCAGGGAAAAAAGTTTCAGTTGATCTCCTCAAGTCAAAGTCAAAAGCCGAGAAATCCCATAGTGTTCAAACAGTTGCATGAGACCAAGCTCGCATATGCATATCAAGATGCACATGGTAACGAATATCAGCAAGGTCATGACATTGTACAAACCCATGTGGATGGTACGGCTAAAGTCGAGGACTATCTGAAGATGATGCAAAGCCTCAAGCTACTAGAACAGGTGGCAGAAAGGTCAAAGTCAATGAAAGCTACAGTCCAAAAGGCTACACCAAGGTCACCACCAAAATCTCCTCCGAAGAGACAGATTCTGTCAGAAAGTACATCGGATCTTCTAAGACCAAAAGTTACTCAAATGCAGACACATAATGCTCAACAACTGCAAGAAAAAGGTGATCGCAAAGAAGATGCAGATAAATCTCAACCAAAGGACACTACCACAACAAAAGAAGTCAATAAAGAAAGAAATCATGAGACGATCAAGTGCAACATTGTTGGTGAGAATGAAGAAAAGCTGTCAAAAGAAGTAAAGCTAGATTTTCAGCTAGATAAGAACCTCATGTCCTTTCGCACTTGGAAAAGATGTTGTGGCCAACCACAGCTAGAAGATACTCTTGAATTTGTGAGCATATCTGGAGACAAACAAGCAGAATGTTGGGGAATCATCTCCACCACCATTGAAGTAAGTTCACAAATCATCATAGATCAATTCCACATGATCATAGCAAAGGATATGCCAGACGTCATCATCTTGGGAATGCCAATGGCTCAGAAGATGTTAGAGATACAGAATTCAAACAGGATGCAGTCTTCACAGACATCAAAGAATGAAGACCAAGACTGATCACCCACGGACGACAGTACAAAGTCCTCAAGTACAATTAAAATGGAGACTGATGCCAAAGCAAAGCTTATTGAAGATGATTCATCTCCATCATTTAGAACTTCAAAAGAGATTAAAGAAAATCAGGCAATAGCAAGTGCAGATCAAACAGAACAAAAAGCAACCACGATAGCTATTGAGCAAAGAATGCCACCAGAGCCAGAAGTTAAGAAAAATGAGGTTGCAAACAACCAGGAAAAAATAGAAAGTCCAAAGATCAATTAGACAGTGTCAGTCGAATCAGCTAATGCAAACCAGATTGGAACACAAAGTCTCAAGATACTCTTCATAGAGACACAATCAGATCAAGATGAGACCATGGAAAAAGAAAAACACATACAAAGATCTTCAATAGAACCAACAATGAGAATAGCTATAGTTCTCAGCAGTACAAAAGGAGCAAGTGTCAGATGCAAGATAAAGAAGAAAAATACAATATGGTTGCAGAGAACATCCAAAGGATCCTCCAGATCACTCCATGCAAACATGATAGCAAAACAATGTGAGGTTTGAATACAAGTAAAAAAGAAATGGTTGCTAGCCTTAACATCCAAAATCATGAAGAGCAAGTGAAGTTTCAGGTGAAGCCTTCAAAGGAAAGGCTTCTAGATGTCATCTTTGGATGTCAGTGGTTAGACCAACACAAGGCCTACAAAGAAGATAAAATTCTAATACTCTCTTCTTCAAGAGGTAGCCAACAACAATTACAGGTACCGTTAATTCTAGATTCAAAGTTGCAGGAGTCACTAGAATCAAAGACAAATCGTGCAGACAAAGGTAAAGCTAAAGTGGAACTTCCATCGGTTAGCAAAGAAAGTGTGAAAGCGTATGCCTCTACATCAAAGAACCCTCATGGATCAGCTTCTTCAAGCAAGTTAGGCTTTCAAAACTTCAAGTCAATTGTTGACCCAACTCAAACCTCAATGGAGACATCCGAAAAAGTAAAGGTATATCAGTCAAAGTACTTAAGAAAGAAAAGAAAAGATAATAAAGTGTTCGTTTCGAGCAGTTTAGTCAAAGTCAATGATCCGATTTGGGTTAAAGAAGAGAAATCAACACAAAAAGACAAACACATGGTATGGATAGCATCACACTGGAGCTTAAATGAACAGGAGTACTATGAAGGTAACAGACAGATATGGGTGCCAAAACCATAGGTTAGGGCATATGGAGTAACTTCAAGTCCCTCCCAAGAAAGAAGGCCCACAAGGTATCAACTTTGACAATATCCTAGGATACTTAAGAAGCAGGTATACAAAAAAACAACATTGAAAGATGCTAAAGTCAACCATAACTCTCAAGAGGATATAGAACAAAGACGGATCTCAAAGGATCTTCCTTTCAGACAAGGATTCTACACATGTTATACAAAGATTTGGCTACCAGTCAACCGCAAGCCAACTGCAACTACACCAGAGCTACATAAAGATCTAAAAAACTCAACAAGACCTAGATCAAGGCAAAGTCAACAAAGGAGTTACAAATGTCATCAAGAGATTTGGATTCCTAAGTCTTCCAATGCTCCTAGTCAAAAGCCAAATGCCGATAGTGAACAAAGGCCTACAACAACATCAAAGACTCCTATCAACCAGCCTATTTGGAAAATCAAACAGATAATGGAGTCTTCACAGTCAAAGAAGGACGATCCAACCAACGCAAATGCAGATTCAAAGATGATAAAATAGGTTTGGCAAAAGAAACCTTCAATGCTAGCTTGGTCCTTCACTAATCCTCTTTTTGAGGATTCAAGCTTACTTTTACCTGAAGAAATGTTTGTAGTCAGCTCAAGAATGTAAAATGTCAAGTCACCAGGGTGCAAAAAACACTCTTTGGCATAGTCAGAGTTGGGTTGTTGAGCCATAAAATGAGCAAAGTATTAGTCCCAAAGCTTCAATTCATATTAAACTCTGTCCTAAGAGTCTTATTAGGCTTACGCTCAAGCTAGAAGAGTTGAGCATATCTAAAGTCGTGTCACTCATGCTCGATGAGATGAGCATAAGAGTCAAAGTCTATTAACTTACAATTGGTGATGTCGTAGAGTCCAACATTCACGCACAGTGCACAGTAAGATGAGAGCACATATCCTCATCAACAAAAACCAGCCTGCAAAGCCATGTCATATGCTTTTATAGCTACACCATATTTCTGAATAACCCCTTAAAATCTTTCTTGCACAGCATATTGTTCTCCATGCATTTCTGCGTATGCATAAATAGGATGTCCCATCATTGGACATATGCATTAGACACTCTTTTTTGCTTCCACCCAGGGATTTCAAAATGACGTGATCACACTATAATTTCAGGTTAATACCAATAGAAATGAAAAATAACAAATATTATGTTAATTGACATTCATCTTTTTTGACCTGCAAGGAGACTTGGAGACCGGCTCGAGGCCCGTCGGGCTAAGTAAATGGCCCGCCGGGTAAAGCAACTTCCCCGCCGGGCCCGCCGTGGCTATATAAAGACGACGCCAATGCTTGTCTTTTTCACAAGAGAGGTACATTGAAAAGTCTTCTTCACCAAAATTTCTGGCATCTTTCCACATTTTCAAAGCAGTGTAGCAGTAATTTTTTAATCCCTTCCTTATTTTATTGATGTTTCTTTGAGTTTTTTGCGTTAAAACTTAAAGGTGTAAAATTTGTTTTATCAAATCATCGTACGTGGATGCACTGGAATATGGTTGCAATTGCGGCTAGGTGTGTCATTGCAAAAGCGTACGATGATTATGTTTTATATTGCTCCCAGTCATTCATGCTTCGGCACATGGTTTCAATTGCGACTAGGTGTGTTGCTGCTAGAATGACAGGAGCATCTGTTTGAAAGAAGTCACCGTGCGTGGATGCACTGGCACATGGTTGCAATTGCGGCTAGGTATGTCATTGCAAAAGCGTAGGGTGACTATGTTTTATGTTGCTCCCAGTCACTCATGCTTCGGCACATGGTTGCAAATGCGACTAGGTGTGTTGCTGCTAGAATGACAGAAGCATCTGTTTGAAAGAAGTCACCGTGCGTAGATTCACTGGCACATGGTTGCAATTGCGGCTAGGTGTGTCATTGCAAAAACTCAAGATGACTATGTTTTATGTTGCTTCCTGTCATTCATGCTTCGGCACATGGTTGCAATTGCAACTAGGTGTGGTGCTGCTAGATTGACGGTAGCATCTAATGCATGAATGTGTGCTCAAATAATTTCATAATGTTTCATATGCTTGAATCTTGAAAGAAGGCATCGTGCGTGGATGCACTAGCACATGGTTGCAATTGTGACTAGGTGTGTCATTGAAAAAGCGTAGGATGACTATGTTTTATGTTGCTCCCAGTCATTCATGCTTCGGCACATGGTTGCAATTGCGACTAGGTGTGTTGTTGCTAGATTGACGGTAGCATCTGTTTGAAAGAATTCACCGTGCGTGGATGCACTGGCACATGGTTGCAATTGCGGCTAGGTGTGTCATTGCAAAAGCGTAGGGTGACTATGTTTTATGTTGCTCCCAGTCATTCATGCTTCGGCACATGGTTGCAATTGCGACTAGGCGTGTTGCTGCTAGAATGACAGGAGCATCTGTTTGAAAGAATTCACCGTGGGTGGATGCACTGGCACATGGTTGCAATTGCAGCTAGGTGTGTCATTGCAAAAGCATAGGGTGACTATGTTTTATGTTGCTCCCTGTCATTCATGCTTCGGCACATGGTTGCAATTGCAACTAGGTGTGTTGCTACTAGAATGACAGGAGCATCTGTTTGAAAGAAGTCACCGTGAATGGATGCACTGGCACATGGTTGCAATTGCGGCTAGGTGTGTCATTGCAAAAGCGTAGGGTGACTATGTTTTATGTTGCTCCTAGTCATTCATGCTTTGGCACATGGTTGCAATTGCGACTAGGTGTGTTGCTTCTAGAATGACAAGAGCATCTGTTTGTAAGTTGTTGTACGGTGAGGCATTGGCACATGGTTGCAATTGCAATTAGGTGTGTCACTGCCCAAGCGTACGAGATCTATGGTCTATACTACACTTTTTCTTTCACGTAGAAAAGATCCAAATGGAGTGGCACATAGTTATATTTCACAATGTGTTGTTTGCAATAATACCATTGCAGGCAAAATGGATCCTTCTGCTACTTCAATGATAGAGTTATATCCAGAAAAAACAACCGAATCAATAATCTCATTACTGAACAGTTGGGTGGGCAATTTGCCCAAGGTGGCTTCTGATTTGAAAAAGGAATGCCCTCAAGAAGTAGACAAGGGTAAGCTAGAGCATTGGAACGCGAGATGGAGAGCTGAAAAGGAGAGGTCAAGGCGAGAATCCCACATAGACACACAGTTTGGCCTAAGCAAGAAAATGCGAATGGCTATCACCAGGGTTATGGGGAGCAGCCAAGTTGGAGAACAGTTTATTGAGGAGGCTGCCATTGAGGGAACATCGGGTTCTACTACTTCTGCCAGCCACCTGGAGAGTAGTATATACAATTCTGAATGTAGTATGACTTTGGGCATTCCAAATAATTCCATTAAGTAGATCAAGAAACTTGGGTCAGTGGATTATGGCACAGGGTGGAAAGTTCAAATCAAAGGGATCAGTTTCCTTCCTGCAACGAATACTTATTGTGCCAAGGAGTTCAAAGGACAAGCCAAGCATCAGTGGAAAAGCTTTGCATCAGAAAATGGAGTAGATCTCAACCATAGAGGGATTGTGAGGAGTATTTTCCACTCTGTAACGTTGCCATGGTTTCTGATATTCCCCTACTTCAATGGGGGAACTTTAGGTGATCTTATGGAGACAATGCCCCTTCCACATCGCTCTTTCACGACGCTTGTAGCTCATCAAGAGGGGAAAGGAAAGATCCCTGAAGACTATAAATGGGAGAAACCCTATGAAGACAAGAAAACACGTATCAAGAGCCTGTGCAATCATGCTCCCTCGTTGATCCATGCCTTGGTGAAGGCATTGCAATTCGCACATGACGAGGGAGTGATCCACAATGATCTCCATCCATGGAACATCATGTTGGAGTTTACCAAGGATCTCACTCCCCGTATTAGAATAATTGATTGGGGATTGGCTCTGTGTGTTGGCTTAGAGACACAAAAGACCAACAATACCGATGAAAACTGGCAAAAGCTTCATCCTTGGCGAGCTCCTGAGTTACTAGATGGCAAGAGTTTATGCCCATGGACCAAGGCCATAGATGTGTACGCCATAGGATGGGTGATATGGCAATTTCGTAAGTTTTGTGGAGATTTCTCTGACTACTACAGCACAGATTGGTTCAAACATAAGGTTTCAGTGGAGGTACAAGCCATATCTAGGATTGTTGTGGAAGGTTGGGTGAGGAAGAAATCCACAGACAGAAAGACCTTGGCACTTTTGGACGAAGAATTAGAAAGATTTGAAGCCCAGCCAGAAAGATGCTTACGCCCTCCCTCTGAAATGAGTGTAGCCTTTTTTTGAGGGATATATGATGTACTTTATGAAGCAGGATTTTTTGAGACTTGTGACTTATAAAAGCACTTTTAAAAATTGGGTTTTATGCGCCATGGATGATGTATGAGTAATAAAAACACTTTGTTATATCTCAATAGACAACAAATTTTCTATGAGTTTTGTTTTTTCTCATAAGTTTCAAGCAATAAGCCACGTGGAGTCACTGATTGTCATTCATTGATTTAAAAAATGGTGGTTACTCTTATATCAATTGGTTGTCGTAAGATGGTGGTTATTCTAATATCAATTGATTGTCGTAAAATGGTGGTTAAAATTATAGCAATTGATTGTCGTAAAATGGTGGTTACTCTTATAGCAATTGATTATCATTAAGTTTGTATGCTATAACTGAAGTATAGTGTTTAATCAGGATATGGATAATGATAATCAAAGGGCTAAGCACGTTTTTGAGCGTCTCAGATCCATGTGTCAAGGCGGTGGAGTGAACGACACCGCTCGAATTGCTGCTCGTTGCTCCCAGTGGGCCAACCCAGTGGGTACACAATGGAAAGAGGTGAACACTAGGATTGACCGAGAAATGGTGAAATCCATATGGCCAGGTGTTGTAGATGACAACATCAAGAAAGGTCGACTCAAGCTATCACAATGCATTAATGTAGACATACGAGACAATGGAGAGAACATATATCTCGATGTTATGGGTCATCTTATGCATCATATGGATTGTCCATTGTGGTTTTCCAAGATGTTATACATGCATTATGTCTTGGGTGAAGCAGTGGACTTTAGCTCAAGGACACCTTACATGACGGTTGAGGACATTCGCAGTACTGCAATCACTGTCACACAGCAAGAGATGTCATTGGCACTAGAAGGTGCATCAATGGAAGTGCACCAAGTTAAGGAGGAGCTTCAAACTCAACTCAGGCAAGCATCACAAGCTACACAAGGCTCTCATGCACAAGAAACCCTAAATAGAGACTTGCAAAGGGAGGTGAAGGTGCTATCTCGCCACGTAAAAGAGTTAGAGGCAACTATAAAAAAACAAAATGCTGCCACATTGATTGAGCACCCAACATCTATTGAGGCCCCTCCAGCTTCTGGTGAGCACGGTGGTCCTTGCCCCATATGTAGATCATTCTTTAATGAGTGGTGTGGTCACTTCAGCTTGCCATGCGAACATATGTATCATATATCATGCTTGATGCAAAGCATGATGAATAACTTTCATTGTGCTATATGTGAGTTTGAGATATCCAAAAAGCTATATGCAATGTTCAAAATGTCTGAAGACTATAATAAGCTTAAAGGTCAGCGTGAACAAGAGAATGAAGATATTCTCACAAATATTTCACTATCACTTGGATAGTCTTTGTAACATTTGAAAACATTTACTCGTTGTCTTGCGAGAATTTATTAGTGAATTGTGAATTGTCTTCACTTCAGCTTCAATTATGATATGTGATAATGCAACGATTTGTTAGGGCTTTGTATATTATGAAGATTTAATAGTGATTTGTGGCCTTGTAAAGGTTTTTAAGGGCTTCGTTTATTATTAAGCAAATGTCTAAACCTTAAACTAAATATTAAAAAAAACTTATAAGATAAACAGTTTCTGAACTTAACCAGAAGTCACTCAATGGATTCGATCATCTATTAATTAAACCACCGTCGCTTGCTGCGACGGATCAAAGTTGGTGGTTCAATTTCCAAATTCTCTTCAATCTCTTCTAAAGTACATGTAGTTTCTACTTCATGAGATTCCCCTTGCAGCTCACTGTCTTTGTCCACCTCATCATTGGGTACATCATAAATCCAGCGCGGAATCTCCTCTTTGTAGTTCTCAGCTTGCACTCTTGCCAATAGCCGATGGTTGCAGTACATATACACCAATTTTTCAGCTCTTGAATTTAGAAGGCAGTTTCTGATGGTGGAATGTACATATTTATATGTACTCCAGTTTCTCTCAGAACTTGAATTAGATGCACATTGGGCTAGGATTCTAACAGCTAGGCGTTTAAGGGTGGGTGCACTACCACCATTCATCATCCACCACTTCCACGCTGGTTGCTCCGTGGCAAGTTTCTGCACAAATTCTGTACCAAACTTACCCTCTTTGAGTTTAAACTTCGTAAGATCAGTAACAGCTGATGCATGCTCATCAGGATCATCATAAAACCTGCCTATCACATCATAAAAGTCTTCCATCACCTCCTCATCAAGTTTGTCTATTTCCATTGCCCAATACTCTGGATCCAATAAGAAAGCTATGTTGTGTAGTGGACTATGTGCTCCAACCCATCGACCATGCACATACTTTCTCAAAATTTCTCTCCTCTTTTGAGTGAATGGTGTCTTCCAAGGCTTCACAATTGGCTCCTGGGGCTCCTCTGGATTTGCAAGTCTTTCTTGAACATTCCACCAAGCCATCCACACCTTACCTATGTTAGGCAAGGCAGAATCCAGTTGGCGTAATGCGAGCATAATTGGCATCATGACATTGTGCACATCCACCACATCATCCCAGAAGTGGCGATCAGCTAGTAGATCTCTGATCACCCCTATTTTGCTTTTTATCTTCTACCTTTGACCAGCCTCCCATTTTGAAAAAGTGGCACAAACAAATGTCTCCATCACAGCATTCTTATTTTTTATTAGTGATTCTACCGTATAGTAGTTGGTGAAAAATCTAGTTTCGCACGGCAGTTTTAACATAGTAGACATCCTCTGACGGTACATGTCAAGAACCCTCTGACGCTTCAAAACAAACTTGACTATTAAGCGAGCATTGTCTACTATCCATTTGAACCACTTTGTGTCCTCCCTCTTGTACCAATCTTGCAATACCAAGTTCAACCTGTGTGTACTGCAACCAGCACTATATAGGTGAGAGAAGCGACTTTCAAGTATTCTACCTGCAGCCCTGCAATTTTTGGCATTGTCCATGATTACTTGGACAACATTTTTTTTTCCAAGTTCCTCAACTGCGTTGCCAATGATGTCAGCTATAAAACTGCCAGACTTTATTTGACCAGAGCTATCCACAGCTTTGATAAAACATTCACCACGAGGACATACAAGCATGATGTTGATCAATGGCCGCCTTTGAACGTTGGACCAACCATCACTAACTATGGTGTATCCAGATTGTTCTATTGCATTTAATATTACCCTTTGAATATCTTGTTGTGTTCTTGTGTAACATTTATCCAACAGTTGGTTTCTCATATGGTGATATGTTGGAGGGGTAAATCCAGCACCATACTCCCCAATGCGTTTCCAAGCTGACTTCCATGCATCACGGGTGACAATGGCCAATGATCCCCCAGTGAAATAGACGGCTTTAGCTAGTGCAAGTTGTGCTTCTTCTAAGGCAAGTGTTTTGAAGCTCGTCTATAAGCTAACCTGTCTACTTTTGATGATCCTACTGAGTGGCATAAAATGGTAACCATCTTTTTGCAACATTTGTCAGCCTACTCAACGTCCTCTTCCTCATATGTGTATATATTTTTCTACGATATTAATTTATCTAGAGTAAACTCCCCCTCTTCGTTTAACCTTTGTGGCGACACATACATTATACTCTTCCCAAAAATGTCACCTTAGTCATATATTTATATTACCACCCTTTTCTTTTTTGCTTTGTAAATAGAATAAGCATACAATAATCAACTATATACCCCCAAACTTTCTTACCTCTTGTGAATTAGTAGTAGAAAAATAATATATCCATCTTCCACCCCATATAGATAAATTCCCATGGAAATCAACTCTCCACTTGTCTTTACCAAAGAATATGGTCCCTCTCTACAAGTCTTCTATGCCCCCTACATAGGTGGCCCAATATCTCTTAAGAATATACATATAGTTTCTCTCCTTTCAAAAAGACTCCAATTGTATATTCTTTTCACAAGAAACTAATATTGGGCCCTCCTCTATTTGTTAAAGCATCATAGCTTTTTGAAAAAGCATGATTCCCCTTGGATGCATACAAGCAAAGGGCCCATACAAGAAGACTTGGAAGCAAAAGGTTCCCTAGCCTAGTGTGGACCTTCCAAACCGAATTCCTTGGTGCATGGGCATGAAGAATAGTCCAAATTCATATCAAACATGTTGAGAAGGTCAATTTTTCCTTTTGAAGCATGTCATTCCGAGCTACAGGTAAAAAGTTATGGTCAAAATAGTGTAAATCTGTCAGATTCGCAGCAAAAGGGAACTGTAAATCAAGTAAATCAAGAGGGTGAGATCTTATTTTTCCCCTACTCATCTTCTAGAAGAGCAATGAGTGTTCAAGGTCACTTGCATGTGATGGGACCAACCTAAAGATGCTTTCTAAATGCCAAGACAGACAAGTTGAGATACCCCGCAGGAGCCACCCGTAGGGCCTCATGGTGGGGCCCACCTACATTATGCACCCCTATGGAGCCTTCACGGTCTAAAATCATATTTTTGGTAAATAAATAGTCCCTTTTATGTCCAATATTCAATGAGTGGTCAAAGGACACTTAATTAGGTCTTATCACTTACTCTAATTAAGTGTAGCATAATCCCACTCCTACACAACTATAAATAGCCCCCCTTGGAGAGACTCAAGGACACACACCTATATTTTTAACTTCATGTTGTTTCTTGATCAATAGTAGAGAAAACCCCAATTCTCCCTCTTTCACATCGTCCCTCCTAACCCATCTCTTTGGAGGAAGTGCAACTCTATTCTCCACTCTTTCCATTCTACAATCTCTTACTCCATCAACCCAATAAATCATTTGTAGCACCTCAATAACTTGTAAATACATCATGATCTCTCTCATGGTTATGTTAATGATCATGAAATCATCTTCAAAACTTTCAAGTGTCGCAATTCGTGATGGTTAGCCAGCGTCTGTCCTCCCCTTAAAAAGTGTGCGAGAAATCAAGTGTTCTATTCTCAATTTACCATTGGTTTGTTTCTCCACACTTATTCAATTGGTCTAAAGAAATTTCTCACTCCAACTCTCTTTTGCTTCATTACATATGCATGTGGCTACCTCTCATGGTGATTTTATTTGTGTCACGGCATTGCATAGATGGAGATGAGCTCTCTATGCAAAGTGTGTTCGTTTGATGTAAGTGATCCTTTTGTGTGTTTGAGAGGCAAGTCTTGTGCGCATGATTTTTTTGATGAGTGCTTGAGAGAGGAAGAGTTTGGATGTATTATGGGTATTCTTATGGGGAGAAGGTGAATGCTATTCCACAAAATTGCATATTTCATTTTGATGCACGGCATTGGGTTGCATAATCGTTGATGGTGTTCAAGTGTCCAAAGTGTATATAGAGTAAGGGGGTTTTCAAAGTGTGTTGCTTGAGTGGGTGAGTGCAAGTGTTATTTTGATTGGTTTCCTTCTCCACTCCCAAAAGAAGGTGGTGCCCCAAGTAGTGTGCGTACCTCTTTACGAACATTTTGTGAGGGTAGCCCCATTGGTTTGGGTTTAGAGGCCCCATTTCAAAAAGCTCGCCCTCATAAAGTGGTGCCCCCACGGAGGAACATATTTCCAAGTTACCTTCAAATTTTTTAGTGATGAACAATGGAGTTCCCATCTATCCATTTCATTTTGCACAACACATTAGAGTAAATGTTCACATAGATAGAAAAGTCTTTTTCCAGCAACGCATTGTTTTTATGTTTGGTGCAGAAAGACTTAGAGAAATACTAGCATCACCCAATCCAATTATACTTCCAATCATCAATTATGAAACTTCTTTTGATGTTCACGTTTTCATTTTGTTTTAAAGGCGGGAACAAGGAGTGGTGAAGGGGTGCTCAAGGGCCATATGAAGGAACGAGGTCTTCAAACCAACAACGAGGAGTAGCACATGAATCACGATCAAAACAATGAACCTTTTAGGCCTATTTCTCCGCAATCCATTCATATAATCATTGCAACTAAGTTTAGGTTTCAATCTATCATAAGGAGGATATTTGGATCCACTCGCCTCAATGAAATCAATGCTTCAATTAATCCATTTACTCTACCTATGATAAAGTATGAATTAACAATGGATGTGTACATCTTCATTTCAATGTAATCAGATTTATAGTGTCAACAATCTTGTGCGGCCCGTAAGAGAAAAGTTTCTTTAAAAAAAAGAAATTTCAAAAAGTCTAAACAAAATGTCAAGTTCTTTTCCCACGTTCTATGCAAGAAGTGGGGAAGATGCGCAAGAGTTTCTTGACAACTTGGAGATGGCACATCTCATATCCGGGAGAGATGAAGAGGAAGTAAAGCTACCAGCCTTCCCGTTGGTTCTAAAAGCGGAAGCTAAAGCATGGTATGAGACCTTGCAACCCCAAATCAAGTCCAATTGGGAGAGACTGCGAGCAAGCTTCCTCTCCAAGTTTGGGCAAGGTGATACTTCTGAAGGACTATGGAAATGTCTTATTGAACATAAGCAGGTATCACTTGAAGACTATCCCTCTTATGAAGCAACCTTTGTCAATCTATGGGGTAGGTGGGAGGCTACATTAGAAAATCATGGTGGTGCACCTAACTTTCTAAAAAAAGAGAGATTCATGGTTGGCTTGTATCCACTTCCAAGCACATAGAGCAAGGGGTTTGAATTAAGTGAGTGAGAGGGATTCTTCACAAACCATGGAAGCACCAATTAGGTCCCCTCTTGCACAATCTTCACAAATAGGAGATAACTCTCAACAAGAGGTTTTACAAAGGCTAACTCAACAGCTTGAGAACCTCACTCTGAATCTAGTACAAGGCCTACCTCAACAATGACAACCAAGAGAAGGGAATCGCAATCAACAAAGACAAGCTCAAGAGTTGTGATGTTGGAATTGCAATGAAATGGGCCATGGCATGTACAATTGTCCACATCCAAGGCGACTTCCGAGAGACATATATCCCCCTAGACCGCCTCCTCTCACTGTGCAGCAAGAACTAGCTCAAGGCCCACAAATCCTTCGTCGACCACCACCACCAGCAAATATACCTCCCGTCCCACATGAGGAGGAAGAAAGAGGAGTCAACATCATCAAGCTAGAAGAGGTAATAGATGAGCATACTCTAAACTTTGATGTTATGCCGGCAGAAAAACGCACAAGAGCACATGATAAGGATGAAGACATGAGAAGTGAAGGAACAAATTCAGCCAGAAGGGACAAGAAGAAGAAGTCAAAGATGGAAGAAGCTGAAAGTAGCAGGAAGAAAAGATCAAGGCGAAGGGAAATTGGTATCAACGACTTCCCATTGGGAAAGGACCTAGAGCCCTACAACATCCTGGAGGATTTACAAACCCAAAAGCCAAACATTTCATGGATTCAACTTCTACACCTATCAGCCAAAGTAAGAAGACAATGGCCAAAGTTGGTAAGTACAAGAATTCCAAAAAAGAAAGCAAATCTTTCCATTAAGGTTGTGACCTCAAAGCTACAAAAAGATGCGGAACCCATTGTGGATGCTTACATAAGGGGTAAAAAAGGTGTCTAATGTATATGTTGATGGTGGAGCCCAAATGTGTGTGATCACGGAAAAATCAATGAACAAGTTAGGGCTTGAAATTACAAAGTCCTCTAATTGTCAAGCTAGGCTAGCCAACAACTCAAGTGTGAAGTGTTTGGGGATCATTGAAAATGTAAAAGTATCTGTATGTAACATAGATGCACGAGTGGATATGTATGTCATGCCAGCTAAGGGGGAGGGCTATCCCATCATCCTAGGGAGGCCTTGGCTCATTGCTGTGAATGCAGATAAAAAATGGGAAAGTGGTCGTTTGATTCTTAAGAAGGGTCAACCGGTGTTTTATGATTGGCGAGAAGAAAAGCAACTAGATATCAACTATGAAACCATGGCAGATGAAGAGAGCGAGGAGGAGAGTCCTTACTCAAGTGATGAGGAAGCATCAACCAGTGCATCAACCAGTGAAGAGGAGTCTTCTTTGGAGGTAATGGGAATTGTATTCAACGCCAACACTCAAGATGTTCCTGTAGAAGAAAATCCAACAGACAATCACACACGAGGGGATGAAAGATGCCACCACCTTGAAGAAGGATTTGAGAAGATGCTTGCAAAAGATCTTACTTGTGAGGAGAAGAGGTCCTACATCAATATGTTAAGGAGGTATCCCAATTTGTTTATCACTGACTACTCACAAATAAGAGGTGTAGATATAATAGAGCATCGAATTGAATTGAAACCAGGGACCAAACCCGTGGCTCAAAAGTTAAGGCGGCTAGGATCTGTGCAAAAAAAGGCTCTCCTACAAGAAGTGAATCGACTCTTGAAGGCTGGCTTCATCTATCCAGTATCCAACTCCGAATGGGTATCACCTATTGTAGTCACTCCCAAGAAGAATGGTAAGTGGAGGGTCTGCGTGGATTACAAACCCCTCAACGCTGCGACAAAGAGGGACCACTTCCCTCTCCCTTTCCAAGATGAAATTTTGAATGAAGTAGCAGGTCACGAATGCTACACTGTGTGTGATGGGTATTCAGGATATTTTCAAATTAGAATAGCAGAAGAGGACCAACCAAAAACCACCGTCATCACACCTTGGGGATGTTTTGCATTCAGAGTAATGCCTTTTGGGCTCACCAATGCTCCTAGCACCTTCATTAGATTCACAATATTTGTATTTCAGCCATTCTTTGGAAAATCTATAAGAGTCTTTATGGATGATTTTTGTATTTATAGTTGTAGATCACTTCACTACCAAAAGGTTGAAGAGGGGCTTAAGAGGCTCCATCAATTTGGGGGACAACTCAACCCAGAGAAGTGTCATATCGGTGAATCTCAGGTGGTTTTGCTAGGCCATGTGGTTTCTTCACAAGGAATTCAAGTGGATCCCTCTAAAGTAGAGGCCCTTTTGTCATTATCTCCACCAACAACAACTAAGGAGCTAATGACCTTCAACCACAAAGTGAGGTACATGTCTCGCTTCATCCATCTCCTAGCAGAAGCCATCGCTCCTTTGCATAGGTTGGTAAGCCAATCTACATTTGAATGGGGGAGGGAACATGCAAAATGTTTTGAGGAAGTGAAGGGCATTCTTAGCTCTCTCCCAATCCTAATGCCACCAGATCCAAAGGAGACCTACTATGTCACTCCAAGTGTAGGTTTCGAAGCAATTGGTGTTGTTTTGATGCAAAAAGATCCTAAAACATCATACATGAGGCTGATCTATTTTGAAATCAAGGTGATGACTCCAGCCGAGAAGGGATACACTGAAATGGAGAAAGTGGTCTTTGCAATCTTGTTTGCGGTAAGGAAGTTTCGATCGTATCGTCTCCCTGTGCCATTTGTTTTTCTCACCTTAGAGCACAATCTACCATATGTAGTACAACACATGAGCCTCTCATCTAGAATAGCAAAGTGGGTGCTTGAACTCCAACAATTTGAATACACTTTTCGTGTAGAAGATAGCACAAGAGCAGGACTTGCAGACATTCTCACCTACAAAGTGAGAGAAAGGGAAGGATCACGACTACAAAGAGAGGAAGGCTCAAAACAGTTCAAAGTGAAGGAGATTGATAATGCCCATACTTTATGCTTTGACGGAGCTTATCAACGCCAACAAGACAAAGCAGCAGGGGGAATCATCATTTTGAACCCACAAAAGGAGGTAATGGTTAGAAAAGGTATCACACTATCCAATGTTCACTCTAACAATGAGGCTGAGTATGCTGCTCTAACCCTTGGGTTAGAAGAATGCAAAAAATTAGGCATACAAAGACTTATTATAAAAGGTGATTCTCTGCTAGTGGTCAGGCAAATCCAAGGGACTTGGAGGTGCAAGAATCGTACATTGTTTGAGTGGCTTAGTAGTGTAAGAGCTTTGATGAAGGGTTTTAAAGCAACACAGGTACAACACATTGTGAGAAATCATAACAAGGAAGCAGACTTACTCGCAAATGAAAAGCTTCAAATGGCGGTAGGAGGTGTGAAACTATATGAACCCAAATATCAAGGTCAAGAGGAGCTAAAAGACATTATCTTCTTTCTACAAGTAGGTGAGTGTCCCAAACACTTAGACAAGGTGCAAAGACATAGACTAGTTAAGAAGGCCACACCTTACCAGTTGATCGGGGATGATTTATATCACAAAGGGAAAGATTTGGTCTTGAGGAGAGTACCAGGTGTGCAAAAGATAGAGAAAATTCTTCTTTCATGTCATGATGATGTCTGTGGTGGTCACTTTTCTCAAGATATTACAAGTAGGAAGATTTTACAAGCAGGGTTTATTTGGCCGAGCTTACATCGTGATGTTCAATATTGGTGTAAGGCATGTAAGCCATGCCAAATTGCTGGGGATAGACGACTAACATATGAGCCTCGAGTCCCAATAATATCTTATAGCCCTTTTGAAAAGTGGGGTGTGGATGCAATAGGTCCCCTACCTCGTACTTCTACAGGGAAGGTTTTCATCATCATGGGTGTTGACTACATGACACGATGGGCAGAAGCAACAAGCACAACCCGAATCACAACTGAAGAGGTATCAAAGTTTATTTTTTATCATATTTGTAGTAGGTTTGGAACACCCCTAGAAATCTTATCAGATCGAGGCCCGGGTTTTAGGGCTGACCTTCTGAATGATCTCCTGAGGAGGTTAAAAGTGAAACACCTGCATTCCACACCCTACTATCCTCAATGCAATGGATTGGTGGAAAAAGTGAATGGAATGATATGTAAGATCATTTCTAAGCAGGTTGTGGACCGGCCTAATGATTGGGATCGCCATTTGACGGCTGCTCTTTGGGCGTATAGGACATCTTTCAAGGTATCTACCCAATTCACCCCTTTTCATCTAGTTTATGGACAGGAGGCACTTCTCCCCATTGAGGTAGAGCTCTCAAGCTTACGCGTTCTTGCAAGAGTGGCAAAAAAACCAAAAGAGGTTCTACATGAAAGGATCTTAGATCTCCAACGACTTGAGCTAGATAGAGAAGAGTCCATTGATCACTACATCACCAAAGCGACAAGCCAAAGGGATAAAATCAACAAGAAGCTCAAGGGGAAAGGATTGAAGGAAGGTATGTTGGTTCTTCCCTATGATAACCGACTTGATACTCGACTTGACAAAAAGTTTTTACAAAGATGGGAGGGACCTTTCATGATAAAAACAAAGTTTGGGAATGGTAGTTACAGATTAGCAGATTTATTAGGAAAACTCCACAAGACCAGAGTCAATGGATGGAGATTAAAGCCCTACTTTCAACGTATCAATCCGTTGATAGGCAGTCATCTGCCTACATCGTCTAAGCTCCAAATTGACATGGCTCCCTTCGGCTTGGCAAATGCTCCACCTATTTTTAAAGCTTTGATGTGCAAAGAAGAACCAGCCTTGGAATCTGAACATACCCAAGGCAACCCTCCCATCTCCGATTTATGGGATTGAGGTAATGAAAAGCAGGTCTAATGGAGTAAAAGAGTGCATGACACTCCTCCTATTGAAAAAAAAAAAAGTGGAAAAGAAAAAATTGACCAAAAAGAAAAAAAAAGAAGAAGCAACACCGTCCTCCTAAAGATATGAATATCTCTAGGCTTGGGGGAGGGCTAATATGAGTGGCATAAAATGGTAACCATCTTTTTGCAACATTTGTCAGCCTACTCAACGTCATCTTCCTCATATGTGTATATATTTTTCTATGCTATTAATTTATCTAGAGTAAATTACCCCTCTTCGTTTAACCTTTGTGGCGACACATACATTATACTCTTCCCAAAAATGTCACCTTAGTCATATATTTATATTACCATCCTTTTCTTTTTTGCTTTGTAAATAGAATAAGCATACAATAACCAGCTATATACCCCCAAACTTTCTTACCTCTTGTGAATTAGTAGTAGAAAAATAATATATCCATCTTCCACCCCATATAGATAAATTCCCATGGAAATCAACTCTCCACTTGTCTTTACCAAAGAATATGGTCCCTCTCTACAAGTCTTCTATGTCCCCTACATAGGTGGCCCAATATCTCTTAAGAATATACATATAGTTTCTCTCCTTTCAAAAAGACTCCAATTGTATATTCTTTTCACAAGAAAATAATATTGGGCCCTCCTCTATTTGTTTAAGCAACATATCCTTTTGAAAAAGCATGATTCCCCTTGGATGCTTACAAGCAAAGGGCCCATACAAGAAGACTTGGAAGCAAAAGGTTCCCTAGCCTAGTGTGGACCTTCCAAACCGAATTCCTTGGTGCATGGGCGTAAAGAATAGTCCAAATTCATATCAAACATGTTGAGAAGGTCAATTTTGCCTTTTGAAGCATGTCATTCCGAGCTACAGGTAAAACGTTATGGTCAAAATAGTGTAAATCTGTCAGATTCGTAGCAAAAGGGAACTGTAAATCAAGTAAATCAAGAGGGTGAGATCTTATTTTTCCCCTACTCATCTTCTAGAAGAGCAATGAGTGTTCAAGGTCACTTGCATGTGATGGGACCAACCTAAAGATGCTTTCTAAATGCCAAGACAGACAAGTTGAGATACCCCGCAGGAGCCACCCGTAGGGCCTCATGGTGGGGCCCACCTACATTATGCACCCCTATGGAGCCTTCACGGTCTAAAATCATATTTTTGGTAAATAAATAGTCCCTTTTATGTCCAATATTCAATGAGTGGTCAAAGGACACTTAATTAGGTCTTATCACTTACTCTAATTAAGTGTAGCATAATCCCACTCCTACACAACTATAAATAGCCCCCCTTGGAGAGACTCAAGGACACACACCTATATTTTTAACTTCATGTTGTTTCTTGATCAATAGTAGAGAAAACCCCAATTCTCCCTCTTTCACATCGTCCCTCCTAACCCATCTCTTTGGAGGAAGTGCAACTCTATTCTCCACTCTTTCCATTCTACAATCTCTTACTCCATCAACCCAATAAATCATTTGTAGCACCTCAATAACTTGTAAATACATCATGATCTCTCTCATGGTTATGTTAATGATCATGAAATCATCTTCAAAACTTTCAAGTGTCGCAATTCGTGATGGTTAGCCAGCGTCTGTCCTCCCCTTAAAAAGTGTGCGAGAAATCAAGTGTTCTATTCTCAATTTACCATTGGTTTGTTTCTCCACACTTATTCAATTGGTCTAAAGAAATTTCTCACTCCAACTCTCTTTTGCTTCATTACATATGCATGTGGCTACCTCTCATGGTGATTTTATTTGTGTCACGGCATTGCATAGATGGAGATGAGCTCTCTATGCAAAGTGTGTTCGTTTGATGTAAGTGATCCTTTTGTGTGTTTGAGAGGCAAGTCTTGTGCGCATGATTTTTTTGATGAGTGCTTGAGAGAGGAAGAGTTTGGATGTATTATGGGTATTCTTATGGGGAGAAGGTGAATGCTATTCCACAAAATTGCATATTTCATTTTGATGCACGGCATTGGGTTGCATAATCGTTGATGGTGTTCAAGTGTCCAAAGTGTATATAGAGTAAGGGGGTTTTCAAAGTGTGTTGCTTGAGTGGGTGAGTGCAAGTGTTATTTTGATTGGTTTCCTTCTCCACTCCCAAAAGAAGGTGGTGCCCCAAGTAGTGTGCGTACCTCTTTACGAACATTTTGTGAGGGTAGGCCCATTGGTTTGGGTTTAGAGGCCCCATTTTAAAAAACTCGCCCTCACTACCTGAAAGTCAGGAGATCCATGGTTTGGAGGTGTACTTTCATCGATATGAGAAGTTTGTTCCCTACTTTGAGTGCTTCCATTGGTGGGCGTTACACCCAATGATCCCTCATACTGGTTTGATCTTATCGATACGGGGGTGTGATGGTCGTAATTAGAGAGTTTTGATCTTTTGCTCGTGGAAATTAGCTTACCAATTAAAGCTTTTAAGCGCATAGCTGCTTCTTCTGCACCTAAGCCCTTGCACTTTCCTCCTTGGATTCTGTTATTGCCACCTAGAAAATGATCCCTTATTCTTGGTGCTCCTCCAGATTTCTCTTCGCCACAAAAGTTACATTTCCAATCTTGATACTTATTTAAATTTGTGGCAAAATTCCACTCGGGTCCTGGACTTTTTCCACCTGCCTTTCGCTTGCCCTGCGAAGTGGTGCCCTACGAAGCAGGACTTGGCATCGAGGTAGGAGGTCTCCTCAAGGAAGCCAGGCTTGAGACACCAACATCACCGCTCACATTCCCGGTGGAAGACATACTTATTGGATGCCTGCAATACCAATAAACATAGCTCAGTATGCTATCTCTTCTTTCAAGTATTATTCAAACCAAACATTAGTGTTATAATCAATATCACACACAAGCGTAGTAGCGAAGCCTAAAGGGAATAAACCTCAATCTACTCAAACATGAGCAAGCAAATACAATGGTGAATCAAATATGTGATCAGTCCATCCCAAAAGTAGAGATATCGACCCAAAGATTCACCTTCCTACCCCTTTCATGAATCAGTCCATTCCAAAAAGAAACTAATGACCCATGATTGGAGCTCTAATCGAAATAGCAAGCAAATACAACGGTGAATCAAACATGTGATCAGTCCATCCCAAAAGTAGAGCTATCGACCCAAAGATTCACCTTCCTACCTCCTTTCATGAATCAGTCCAGTCCAAAAAAGAACTAATGACCCATGATTGGAGCTCTAATCGGAATAGCAAGCAAATATAACGGTGAATCAAACATGTGATCAGTCCATCCCAAAAGTAGAGATATCGACCGAAAGATTCACCTTTCTATCTCTTTTCAAGAATCAGTTCAATCCAAAAAAGAACTAATGACCCATGATAGAAGTTCTAATCAATATAGCAATCAATTTAGCAAATATAACGGTGAACCAAACATGAGATTAGTCCATCCAGAATGTAGAGATATCGACCCAAAGATTCACCTTTCTACCTCCTTTCAAGAATCAGTTCAGTCAAAAAAATAACTAATGATCCATGATCAGAGTTTCATTAAGTTTTTTTTTTTTTTAAAGACTATTCATTTTTTTACCTTTAGTTTTTCTTCTAAATTTTAAAGGATGACCAAATTTAGAGGAAGCGGTGATGTGATGCGATGTCTACTACAGGGTTATATAGAGCCGCCAAATATGCAGGGGTACATAACAGGGCCAGTGGGATTCTTGCTTTGCCCGCCGGGCCCGCCGGGGTTTATAATATGCCCGCCGGGCTTGCCGGGGTTTGTGGTTGCCCCGCCGGTTTTACGTTTTCTACCGGTGTGAGCGGGATGGAAACACGCACAATGCCTCTATAATGACCCGGCACACACTCTTGGAATGATACACACACACACACACACTATGGGGCACCACTCGGCTTACACAACACACCTGGCCGAGACAGGGAACACACCGACGGAGTGAGAGGAGAGAGACTAACCACTTACCCACTCCACACAAAGACACACACACCCAGAAATCTCAGCTCAAAAGAGAAGAAATTATGATATTTAGATAAAAATGAGCTTAGGCCAACACCAATGGGACAAATAGCTCACACAATATGGTAAAACATGCCAGATACAATCACAAACTGGAGCGGAAGCTTCGCTCATAGAAGAAACTTACACAGCCAAAACAACAGAAAAAGAGTGAGAAATTTGGCAAAATGGACAGTGCCATTGCGTCCAGAACGGCCGAAAACCCCAGTCTACAATGTCAAAGTGCTCAAATCCGACCTCGGATGAGCAGTTTACGACCAAAACAGGCTCCAAAAATCCCAAAAACACACCTGCGACTGTTCCTCCTCTCTTCTCTACGTTTTTTCTGGTCTTCTCTCAGTTTTTTCAGTTCCCACACTTAGCTTTATTAGTTGGGCACCCTTGGCCTTTTAGATGACCTCAAACGGACCCCGAACAGGCCAAAAACTGACCTCGTAGTGCATAGTTGTCATCTTTTTGCATCATCCGCACACCTGGCACTTAGTTTTTCCCAATAATGCATCCCGCAACCACCTGAAGTGGCCCCAAAAATTGGTCCTCATGATGAACTTTATGCATAAGTATCACAAGAAAACACCCACGTCGTGTCCGTACTTCTCCACGTGCAAGTATTGACCCCGTTCGACCTCCTGACGCCACTAGATGCCATATGACGCACCTGCTTACCTCATGTCGTCAGCCCGCAGATAGCTTCCTTGAGAAGTTTTACGTGCTACCAACTCCTCATTATTTTAGAAAAAACACATTGGTACTGGTAATAGTGAAAATCGATGCACTATGTACATGTTGTCCTACCTGTACACATGTGGGCTCCACGTAACCACCTGGCTCTGAAAAATGGGCAATTCTTTATTTGATGCACCATGCATGTATATGTACATATGCACAATCTCTTACTCCAAAAAACTCCTGACACCGGTTTTCATAAGTCATGACATTAGATATGTTATTAACATGAAAAAAATACTGATAATAACAACAATAATTAACATTTAACAAAATGCGTCATCGCGTAATTAAAATCCCTGCTTCCACCTAAGCACCTTGAGTGGACTACAACAGGAAAACCAATGTTCCGTCATGCTACCCTTTCATATTTTCTGCCTTTTTAATTCCATATCTATCAGCAAATAATCCCTTGAGTACTTTATTAATATTTCCCATGCTAATAAGTACTTCAATAATGCGCATATCTCAAAGGTACTTTTTCCCCACTGGGTTTTTTTCCTTTGGTCATCCAGGTATTAGACCCTAATTTAAAACCTCATCATTCTACTTTCCTTGTACATACTTTTCATAAATAAACAACAACCTCATCATGATGCTATTACAACGGACAAATGCAACATCATCTCTCAAAATCGACTTTTCCGACCAATGAAGATGCTACAGAAAATTGAACCTCATCAACAAATCCAACGACAAAATGAAGATCATCCCATCAACAACCAAGAAAAACCTTCCATAGCCTCCACGGATACCTTTCAGAAGTGCCCGAGAACGGGCACTAAAATTGGAAGGGGGGAATGTTAACTGAGTCAACGTCAGTTAACAGGAGCTGCTAAAGACCAAAGACGTACGGGTGCACATTGAACATGAATACAAAGAAGGAGTGAAGATTGGAGTTACACACTTTTCACATTTTTCCAAAATGGCCACGTATTGTAATTTCTCAAATTATTTAGCCATTGTGATAATTGTAACGTGTTACGGGCTCGATAAGAGTTCCAAGGTGTAAAGCATAGGTTAACCAGTGTACCTAGGTTGTAGATACAATAAGTGTGGAGCCTCAAAGGTCTTGGGTGCTGGACATTATACATTTTAGACCTTGGCTAAGGTATAAAATCCAACTTTGTAAAGATTTTATTAAGTTTTTGGATAAGAAATACACAGAGTGAGCTAATGGCGCTCACTCCTCTCCTTCTCCCGCTTCCTACTCCCTCCCCGGTTGTCACATTGCAGTCGCGTTTGTTGCATTGCAACGGCAGGTAAGAGCTCTACGCATTGACGTAAATCATTCACAGTATTTTGTAGCTTTTGGCATCGCCGACTCGTAGCCTAATTTCATCATAACTAGGAATTTACAATTTTAAATCAAAAACTAGGCATAGGCGGGGTATTGGGGCATCATTGCTAAGCATTTAGATGCATTCTGGGTCGAAATGACTAGTTCAAAAATCCACTGCTGTTAATAATCGCGATTTTGGAAATTGACCTAAAGTGGGGTTTGAGACCATAAGCATGTGTGCTTAGGTCTTATAAACTTTTCCTAGAAGTTCCATTACGTTTGGATGTCATTTAATGATGCTGTAAAAGATGTGAATTGTTTGCCGATGAGCGATTGGCTTTTGGTGATTTCAGTCACTTGAGTGTAGCTTGAGTTAGATGCAAGTTTTTATTTGTTTTCCAAGAGATTGACAACCTCTTGTAGCCTCTACGCACTAGTCAAGTCAGCTTCGTCCCATGGTTTGACAAATTAATCGTGGTTCTCGCTAATACTGCAATAAGATAGGATGGTGAGTCTAGACATGCATCCGACATCTACCATGACTCCAAATAAGCGAGTGTCCATCTTTAGCAAGTCTTCATCACTCTCTTCCTCTTCCACACTACTCCAGCCTTCATCATAAGTTGATTCCATCTCATACTCGTAGCTTGTAATTGGAGTTGTCTTGACCATCCTCAACCCTTGGGTGAAAGTGACTTTCTCTGGTCTTCAAGTCAAGCACAATTTACATGCCATTCTTTCGATCCATCAAGGTAAAAACCCGTGTTCCCCAATTTTGTTTGGCTCCAATTGCCAACAACCAGGGCCTCCCTAGCATGACTGGATAGGCATTTTCACCTGCTTTAATAACAAAAAAGTCAATGAGGCATTCAATACCCAGAAATTTTACCTTCACATCTTGGGCCACTCCTAAACATCGAGCTTTGGCATGGTTGGCCATCCTCATTCGAACATTAGACCTGACCATAGACTTTATGCCTATATCTTTCATAGGAGACTCCGTCATCCGTAGACTTGAGCACCACCATCAATATAGGCTTGCACCTGCTTCTTCCTTTCCATTAAAACCTCCAATACTAGAAGCACATCCGTGGGACTCCTCACCCTTAAGGCCAAATTTTGCATAGCATGTGCATCACCTCTTGCATGGGGTGGCCTTGTACTAACACTGGTTGACCAATGTCTTCTCAACCTGGGGTTCAATGCATGCAACTGTCCAAAGGTGATATTAGCTTCTTGGTTTTGAACATCACTCACTAGAACATATTCGGGATGACCTCGCCCTAGTTGAAAATCTATCTGCTTAATCTTTTCTTGTCATCTCCGTCTACTTGGCTCATGTTTCCCTTCCTCTCATCCACTTTCTCTTTCCCTGTCCTAGCTCTGGCTTCCCGCTCCGTCTCGGTCTCCCTTCCGCCTCTTGCTCTTTTATTGGCCATAACATCAACCTCCTGCTGATCAACCCCTATAATGTTAACTCTTTGCACTTCATCATTACCTGGTGGAGCCGGTGGTGCCTGAATGAGGGAAATCCGGAGCACCATGGCCGTCTTCTCTGCAATTATAGCATCTACCAGGCATCTGCGTGGCCCTGTCTCTTCCTGCTTTGGGCTGCCCTCTATCCATTACACTCAAGCGTAACTCTTGCATTTGCTCACTTAAATCTTGAATAGTACCTACCCATTGTTGAGGAATTGATGCCGCCCCTCTGTTCCCTTGGTTATCCGCTTGAGTTTCCTCCCTTGGAATTGGAGCAGGGTTCGGGACCACCAAATCGTATCCCAATGCACCTTGCTTGATCTTCTTCTTGATTTTCCTACTTTTGGCCAATGAAATAGCAACAGCTCTATTGTAATTTTCTGGGCTTTCAAATCCACTTTTTCTTGAACCTTGGGATGCAAACATGCCATGAATTTCTCCAACTTGAAGTATTCACCACCACCTGCTAGCTACATGGCAACTACAAAATCCCTCCAATGCTCTTCAGAACGGGCCAGAAAAACCCCAAGTTCCTTGTTTAGGTCTTGCTTCAAATTCTTCAATCTTGCATCTAAATCAATAGGAGATACCTCTTTTTGAAAGTCCTGCAAAAACCGAGTCCACAAAGCTGGCCACATAAACCTCGGTTCACCCTCCAAAGCATAAAACCAAGTCTTTGCCTTTCCTCGCATTAGCAGTGGAATCCTTTCCATCTTGTTATGCTCAGTAGGCATATGCAGCAACAACATATATAACTCAAAGTCAACCATTCACTCTTCCGGATCTTCTTCTCCGGTGAAAATCAGACCATAACCTCTTGCTACCATCTCTCTTTGATGAAAAAATGCTTCTTTGATCAAATCCAAAGAGCAATCAGATGCTTCTCCATGGAGGCACCAAAAGATGGATGGGGGGAAAGGGGAATACATCAGGCACACAAATAGCAGGCCTATCTATAGCCCAAGATAACCACTACACCTCGATCCACTCGAGTTCACCTTCAAAACTCAACAATTTTTCCTACAAATCATACACACAACTGTTCACACACCGTCCTTGCACTAATCACTGACAATACCCCCCGCTAACCTTGCCTATTTAACATCTCCCACACAACACAAACCACTCTCTCACTCACACCATAGGTCCGGAGAGGCACGCACTTCTCAAACTGGCATGAGAAAACAAGGATAGATCAAAGAGGGATATAGGGGAAGGAGACGACAACAAGTTTGGCTATGCTTCCCTTCATTTACCGACAAAAAACAGTACCTATTGCAACTCTAGGAATTCTCTGTTATCACTCGGCTTTGTGTGGCTACAACACGACGAGCATCAAAGAGTGTAGACGAGGCTTGATTCCGCTTTGGAGCGACTCCCTTCTTGATAACACGAACAAAAAAGAACCCTCGTTGTCTTCGTTGGCTCGAAGAAACTTCAAAACCATCTCTTCTTTGTCATCGAGTATCCTTCTTGAGTTATGTACCGGCCAAAAGCTCCCCTCTAAGCTCTTCTGTAGCTTCCCTTCTCCTCTTCTCTGCCTTCTTCTTTCCAAAAAGACCTCCCAAATTGCAAAAGTCTGGCCCCCTATTGGGCGTGTGAGAGCTCCCTTTCCTATTTTCGGCTCTCCCATGCTATTTTTGGCTTTCCTCTTGCATGTGAAGCATCCCCCCCCTATGGCCCTGCCTTGAGCCCCAAGCATCGTATGATTCATCCCTTAGGAGGGTCACCGACGGCACCATCGGTGCTCTTTTCCATTCCCTTCAAAAGAGTTGGCACGGGATTGATCCCCATTACTAGCGCCACATTGGCAATGCAGTCAACTGCATCGCCATCAACGACAAACCATCAAACGCCACCGAATGACATAGGGTGACACCTGACCCCCCTCACGTAGAGCCAATGGCGCCGACAGCAGCCGCCCACAGCAGCGCCAGTGTTTGCATGCCATTACCCACGCAGCTTTGGAGCTCCAACAGTCTCACTTGTTGACTATGTGGTGCCCGTTGCCTAGCCTAAATATCCATGCACGAGTCCTCTTAGCATGCTATGTGGGACAATGACCAACCACGTGGCATTCCCCTGTTGACTTCCCCTGACAAGTCCTTCCAAACCTCCATGAACTTCAAGATTTAACAAAAAGACAACCTTTTTTTCCCTGACTTCTTCTGTCTGCAGTTGGGTACTCACTGATCGAATGATCGGGCTGTCAAACCCCGGTGGAAGTCTTGGTTACCAGATTGAGCATGCCCCAACTCTACCATCTTTTGACTTCTCGGGTGCTCCAATTCATGCTGTTGGGGTATAAATCCCAATGTGGTCGCCCAGGTAAGTGGGCGGGCCGCCAGGTATGTACACATATTCTTTTGTAAAAACCTAATAAGAACTCACTATGCTCTACACATTACAGTAGAGCGAGTTCACCATATCGTCGTGATCTTCTTCTCGCACTCTCTCTCGCGTCGCACTTCCGCTCGTACTCCTTCAACTGGTATCAGAGCTCAGATCGAGGCTCGGGGCAGCACTGCAGGAGGCTAGAGTCACCAACTCAGATTGGAGTGAAATTTGACAGGCGAAGACACGGCCCCAAATCTCGTGGGAGTACCCGAAGGATTTGGTGTTGTCAGAATTTCATTCTGAGGTCATCTCGGCCACCGTTCGGCTTCGACAAAGGTCTGCGCAGGCCATTTTCGACTACGTGGTCTCGACGGGTGCACATCCGACTCTGCAAATTTGGGGTTTTCGGCCTACGACTGCAGGTGTTGAGGATATCGACACTCCCAGAGTGTTGATTTGTGGCTGTCTACATATCGAAGGACGGCTCACAGTTCTTGGAGGCGCGTCACATACGACACGGGAGCATCTACACACAGACTGTAGGCGACATCCACTAGTTCATCAGGTAGCTTGTGTTTGCTGCTTGATATTCCAGATTTCATCCTGACATTGCAGGTACTTCCACATGGGATGTATTGTCAGAGATGATGTATGTTTGTTGAGGGTTTGCTGGCTGTGAGTCACGCAGCAAACAATCGCCGCAGCGGTTACAGCATATAGTGGGAAATTTGTGGATGTATGACTTTGTAGGAAGTCTATGTACTGTCAGATTTACTGCAGCCTTTGTTGAGGGTCGAGTGAGGTTTTATTGAGCTGGGGGATTCTCGAATGTTGAGATCCTTTCGGTGATACAGGTCTTGGAGCGATCCCACGAGCACCCTTAGATAGGCAGCTAGGATGTATTGATTGTGAGTTAGACAATTGGGATTGCATCTTTGCTTTACTGCCGTTGAGGCATTGTCGCAGTCTATGCTTACAGGACAGTGACAGGACAGTGAGAGATAGTACAGGTGCAGGACAGGTTTACCCGCAGCTTACAGTGTCAGAGAGACTGTGTTTTTTGAGCTGTTTTTTGGTCTGTTTTTAGTACACCAGAGCCATTTTACAAAGGAGACTCTGCCAAAATTTGTGCAGAATCTGAAGCTTTCTTGGTTCATTTGACAGGTTGATATTGGTTCAGAGGTCAGTTTACAGGGGAAACTCTACCGAATTTTTCCCAGAAAAGTAAACTAGTGTGAAGCGTAGCTATGGCTGGATCACAGGGCACTGCTCTTTACAATATCAAGAAGCTGGATGGAACCAATTTCCCATTGTGGAAGAAGCAGATTTGGAACGTGTTGGTACAAAAGAAGCAGATAAAACCTATAAAGCTCAAGGGGATAAAACCAGAAGATATGGACGAAGATGAATGGAGCGAAATGGATGAATTGGCACTTTCTACCATTATGCTGACTTTGGCAGAAAGCGTTTACTTCAATGTAGCAGATGAGATTTTGGCTTATCAAGCATGGTTAAAGCTGAGTGATCTTTATGAGAAGCAGAGTGCAGCTTCAGAGGTATACTGGCTTAAGAAGCTTGTTGACTTGAAGATGAAAGAAGGGACACCTATGTCCAATCATCTGAATGAATTCAACACAATCTATAGTCAGTTGTCAGCTCAAGGTGTCAAGTTTGATGAACCTGTTAGAGCTATGTTCCTGTTGAACACATTGCCGGAAAGTTGGGACACTTTTCGCACAGCTTTGAGTAATTCTGCACCTCCAGATGGTTTGAACATAGCAGGTGTAGAAGGAAGTCTGCTTATTGAAGAAACCAATAGAAAGACAATGGACAAAGGCAAAGGAATAGCCTTAGTTTCAGGGGAAGGACCAAAGAAAAGTACAAAGGTGGAAAGAGCAATCAGTCTCGTAGCAAGTCCCGCAGTGCTAAAGGCAAGAGTGACATAGAATGCTACCATTGTGGCAAGAAGGGTCACATGAAAAGAGACTGCAGAGAATGGAAAGCAAAAAAAGGCAAAGAAAAAGCTGAAGACCATGGTGAGAAGAACAAGTCCTCAATGAAGATTCAAGAAATAAATGTGACAAACACTGTTGCAGAGGATGACAGTCTAGTGTCAGGAGACATCTACTTCTTGGAGAATACAATGGACTCAGCTCTTCTTACAGCATCTGATGGAAATGCACTGAGTAACTGGATTATAGACTCAGAAGCATCACTTCATGTGTCTCCAAACAAGGAGTGGTTTACCTCTTATGTGACCACTAAAGATCATGTTCGGCTAGGCAATGGGCAGACATGTGAGATCTTAGGTGTTGGAGATGTTCAGTTGAAGTTTCAGAATGGCTCTTCTTTCACGCTGAAGAATGTGAGACATGTTCCCGCAATTACAAAGAGCTTGATCAGCACAGGTTTACTTGATGATGCTGGCTACGTCACCATTTTTGGACAGAACATGTGGACGATATCCAAGGGTTCTATGACAGTAGCACATGGAGTAAAGTCTGGAGGACTTTACATGATTTATGTATCAAATGTCTCTAAAAATGTAATCAATGTAACCGAGCAGCCGAACGTTTCTTTGTGGCATAGCCGGTTAGGACATATGTCCAAGAAGGGAATGGAAATCTTGTCTCGTTCTGGCTATTTGCCTGGCTTTTCATTTAATGATTTTGAATTTGATAGCGGGAAAAAGAGCAGTGCAATCGGGTGGCCTCTGTACTCGTGCACACTCCACAAACCACGCCTCATGCAAACAAGCAAAGAACAAAACAAAGGGGGCACCACCCTAAATTAAGAGGTTTAGGGACCTCACACATAGTGCACATAGGCAAGTGAGACTTCTGGCATTATGATGGCATCAAAACATATGGCAAAACACATAGAAACGAAGCTTAGGGACCTTATGTAGCATATATATACACAAGACATCAGCTTAACAATACAAAGGCATCTGATCATACATAACAAGGATATAGAGAAGCAAACCAAGGATGGCATAATCCCTTGTCAAAAACAATCAACCCAGCAAGTAGGTATGATCCTACTAGCAACACATCAATACCTTAGAGAATGATGGCGAGGATGGTGGCCATGGAGCATGAGAGAAGACTCCTTATTTAGGTTTTAGGGCTAGTAATGTAGCATACTAGAGGGAGAGAGAGTAGAGCTCCATCCATAGCTCCTCGTTGTGAGCAATGTCGTCATAGCTTCATTGCTTGGTAAAGGGGGTGAGGTGTTGGTTTTGAGTGAGAGAAGGCCTCCTTATATAGGTTTCTGAGAGGGTTTAGGATTAGGGATAAACATGCTTAAATCCGCTGGTTGGGGTTACTTTTTGCTTAGGGTGGTCAACAGATTGAGGTCACTTGATATGTCACCATCAAGATATTCTCTAGAGTGATGTGAGAGGGGAGGGTAAATGCTGATTTTTCTGATTGTGACACATGGGGATAAGGCCTTGACCAGCATTTAAGAGCAGGTAAGGTGGCTGTTGAAACTGGAGGTTCTGCACATGTCAGGGGGGGACCTGCGGGGGAGGTGGCAGCTGGGTCCTCCTGAATATCAAATTCTCAAAAATCCTCAACCATGGCTTCTTTTGACATGTGTTCTTTGAAAAAATCAGCATGTCTCTTTTCAACTCAAAAGTCTTTATCCCTGTTGACTCACCTTTACCATAAGATTTTTCCCTTTTCTCCTCCTTTAACTGCATTGTTGATGCCCAATCACTGCCTCTAGTAACAGTGAATTGTTACCTACCAAATACTTATGGTGCAGTAAAAACTATTTACCATGGGTAAAAAAAGTTACTATAGGTAAAAAGTGATTTGTATTTACCATGTAGGTGAAGAATTTTTAATGTAGGTAAAAAATATTTACTGTGGTAAAAAATATTTACTGTCGGTAAAAAAGTGAAAACGGAGTATGCTGTGCTGTGAGTCCACACGAACATCCTCGTGTAAATTTCACTAGAAATTCACACCTAGAATGGGCTATTCTGTAAGATATAGGTTGTAGGCATGCATAAGAGCTCGTTCCCACGTATCTTCTGTCCATGGCACTTTTTACTCTTTGGTGCTTGTGAAGTAGATTTTTCTTCTCTTTCGAGATCCCTTGGACTAGAGTATCCTCATCTCCCCAACAACTGACTGTGCCTTTATTGCATCTTCAGAAGGGGTCCTAAAAACCATGCATCATATAGCCCTCCCCCTTAAGCTAGAGGTATTTGATGCCTCTAGCTGTAGGTTGTGCTACAATAGGGTTCTCTTGAATACTTACCCACCTGGTACCAATTGAATTTTCCATGTTACTGCTTTCTTGGCTGATGCACCCTGTTTAGTCCTTTCTGATGAATAATTGTATCCATCCATGACTAACAACTGGTCTCCTAGACCCTTGAAAGCCATACCCCATCCATTGTCAATATCCGCTTTCACTGGTAGCATTCTCTTTTTTTCTTTTTTTCTTCTCTTTCTTTCCTTTTTTTTTTTTTGTCCTCTCCTTTTTTTTTTTTTTTTTGAAACGACTATGTACATGATTGTTACCTTAGTTGGAGCTCGAATATGATGAGCTCTCCTCTGAACCATCCTTAGCATTGATTTCACCAGCATATGGCTGTGAAAGACAACATTGGTAGGCCTTCAATCGCCAACCATTTACCGGGGTCTGATGTACCTTACCATCTAGGTCACCTAGTTGGTAACTACCATTTGAGAACCTCTGTATCACTACAAAAGGGCCTTCCCACTTAAGCAAGAACTTACCATCCTTCCTGCGATCAAAGCGATTGTCATATCTGAGCACTAAAGAACCTTCCTTGATACCTTTCTTGACAAGGTTGCGATTGAACTTCTTTCGTTTCTTCTCTGCCTGGGCTGCATAGTACTTCACTGCTGACTCTCGATCTAGCCCTAACCTCTCCAAATCGATGATTCTTCCTTCCACCTGCTTCTCTTGACTATCCTCTTGATGTGCTTTTAGAACTCGGAGGCCCGCTAGCTCCACTTCTATAGGCAATAGTGCCTCTTGCCCGTAAACCAAGTGAAAAGGTGTATACCCCAAGGATGTTTTAAAGGATGTTCTGTAGGCCCAAAGTGCTGCATCTAGATGTTTGTCCCATGTCTTAGGATGTAAATGCACTTGCTTAGTGATGATTTTACATATAATACCATTTACCTTTTCCACAAGACCATTGCACTGAGGGTAGTATGGTGTAGAGTGCCTGCGCTTGATTTTTAACTTGCTCATCAATTGCCCGACTAAATCAGCTCGAAATCCCGGTCCCCTATCCGAGAGAATCTCCAAAGGTGTGCCAAAACGGCAACAAAGGCATTCAAAAATGAAATCACTCACGTCCTTGGCTGTGATGCGCTTTGTGGGACGAGCTTCTGCCCATCTGGTCATGTACTCCACCCCCATAATGATGTATTCCTTCCCTGATTGAGTGCAAGGTAGTGGCCCTATTGCATCTATCCCCCATTTTTGAAATGGCCCATAGGTTTTGATTGGATGCTGATTTTCATGGGTAAGACACCTTGGTCCAGCTTTTTGGCAAACCTCACATGTGCGGCACCAATGTTGTACATCTCGATGGAGGCTTGGCCACGTGAACCCTGCTTGTAAAATCTTTCTGCTAGTAATCTCTTGTGCAAAGTGGCCACCACACACACCTTCATGACAACTAAACAAAATATCCTTTATCTCTTGGGATGCAGGAACTCTCCTTAAGACATCATCTTTCCCTCTACAATACAAGTCCTCATTCACTAAGCTATAGCTGGTAGCCTTTTTTGCCAACCACCTACGTTCACTTTTACTCATACCAGAGGGTGCTTCACAATGCTCAAGAAAGTAAAGTAAATCATGCAGCTCCTCCTTTCCTTGGTATAAAGGACTTTTCACAAGGATAGCACCTACTATGAGAGTTTGTAGTTCTTCACCTGCTAAGGCATCTGCTTCTCGATTTTGATCTCTAAGTACAAAGTGCACTCGAACTTCTTTGAAACCCTTCAACAAGTCCTTTGCTTCCCTCATCTTAACAGACAATTTGTCATTTTTACAGGCCCATACACCAACCATTTGCTTAACAATCAACATGGAGTCACCAAAAACATTTAGCTTTGTGATGCCCTGAGAAAGACAACATTGCAACCCTAAAACAAGGGCATGGTACTCTGACTCATTGTTAGAATGAACCTCTTTTAGATGAAACCCTTTTGCAAAGATCTTCTCCTTCTCTGGACCTAATATTACTAGGCATGTTGATGCCTTGTCTTTGGTCCTCTTGTAAGCCCCATCAAAATACAGATTTGTATTTACCATGTAGGTGACAAAATTTTACTATAGGTAAAAAATATTTACTGTCGGTAAAAAATTGAAAACGGAGTATGCTGTGCTGTGAGTCCACACGAACATCCTCGTGTAAATTTCACTAGAAATTCACACCTAGAATGGGCTATTCTGTAAGATATAGGTTGTAGGCATGCATAAGAGCTTGTTCCCACGTATCTTCTGTCCATGGCACTTTTTACTCTTTGGTGCTTGTGAAGTAGATTTTTCTTCTCTTTCGAGATCCCTTGGACTAGAGTATCCTCATCTCCCCAACAACTGACTGTGCCTTTATTGCATCTTCAGAAGGGGTCCTAAAAACCATGCATCAGAATTCTGTGAACATTGTTTGTATGGTAAGCAAACACAGCAGCCACATAAGCATAGAAGCAGTAGAAGAGATACACAGTTGGCACTTGTTCATAGTGATTTGTGTGGACCTATGCCTAACCTATCTCTAGGGGGAGCTTCTTACTTTATGACATTTATAGATGATTACTCAAGGAAAGTATGGGTTTACTTTCTCAAGCACAAGGATGAAGCGTTTAGTGTTTTGAAAACGTTTTTGACACTTGTGGAGAATCAGAGTGGCAAGAATCTTAAATGCTTACGCACTGACAATGATGGAGAGTATGTTTCAAAGGCTTTTCAGGACTTTTGTGAGTCAAAAGGTATAAAACGTGAACTTACTGCTCCTTACAATCCTCCTCAAAATGGTGTTGCTGAGAGGATGAATAGGACCATACAAGAGAAGGTCAGAAGTATGTTGTCTAATGCACAGCTGCCAAATGGGTTTTGGGCTGAAGCTGTATCAACAGCTGTTCATCTTGTAAATAGATCTCCTAGCAAGGTTTTGCAGAAGGATTCAGTGCCAGAGATGGTATGGTCAAGCAAAATGCCCTCATACATGCATCTCAGAGTCTTTGGTTGTGAGGCATATACTCACGTTCCAAAGGAATTTAGGAACAAACTTGAGCCAAAGAGTAGAAAGTGCATCTTTCTAGGCTATGGTAATTCTGGTGAGATGGGGTACAGACTTTGGGATCCCGAATCCAGAAAGCTTGTCCGCAGCAATGATGTTCACTTTAATGAATCCAAATATCATTCTAAACTAGAGAGGGTTGAGGAGATTAGAAGAGTTGTCTTCCAAGAAGATGGACCTGCACGTGCAAGACAAAATGTCAGGGCTCAAGAGGAGCAAGGACAGGATAGAGTGGAACCACAGGTTGTGGCTGAGCCTGATCCACCTATTGTGTGTAGATCTGGACGTGTCACGCGACCTCCTGATAGGTTTGTTCCATCTATAAACTATGTCATGTTGACTGATTGCAATGAGCCTTCATGTAACAAGGAAGCAGTGCAAATGAAGGACTCCGGGAATTGGAAATTGGCCATGCAGTCAGAGATGACAGCTCTGCATAAAAACAAGACATGGAAGCTAGTTAAATTACCACAGGGCAAAAAGGCTCTACCCTGTAAATGGGTTTACAGGTATAAGATCACCGCTCATGATAGTCAGCCAAAGTACAAAGCAAGGCTTGTTGCCAAGGGCTTTAAGCAAGAACAAGGCATTGACTTTGATGAAGTCTTCTCTCCGGTGGTCAAGATGACTACATTGAGATGCTTTCTTGCATTGGTTGCCATATTAGATTTGGTGTTGCACCAAATGGATGTCAAGACAGCGTTCTTGCATGGTGATTTAGATGTGGAAATTTACATGCAGCAGCCAGAAGGGTTTGTTGAGAAAGGCAAGGAAGATTGGGTATACCAGTTGTTAAAGAGTCTTTATGGCTTAAAACAATCACCGAGGGCATGGTACCATAAATTCCACAAGTTTATGCTTTCTCAAGGCTACAAACGTAGTGAGTTCGATCACTGTCTATATACAAAGAAGGCTAAGGATGGCAGTTGGCTGATCCTTATTTTGTATGTGGATGACATGTTGATTGCTGGCAAGCACTTGGAAGAAATTTCAGCTTTGAAGTCAAAGATGGCAAAATCGTTTGACATGAAAGACATGGGTGAGGCAAGTCATATACTTGGTATGCGCATTGAGAGAGACAGATCAAAGAAGTTGATTTGGTTATCTCAAACAGAGTATATTGACAAGGTTTTGCAACGTTTCAATATGGAGAAGGGAAAGGCACTGAGTGTTCCATTGCCACCATATGTGAAACTTAGCAAACAAGATTTTCCTGTGTCTGAGGAAGAACAGGCTGAAATGGATAAGATTCCATATGCGTCTGCAATGGGTAGTTTGATGTATGCAATGATTGCTACTCGCCCAGACATTGCATTTGCAGTGGGAGTAGTAAGTCGATACATGTCAAACCCAGGCAAGAAACATTGGGAGGTAGTGAAAGGAATATTGAGATACCTGAAAGCTACAAAGAGTATGCGTATATGCTATGGGAGTGAGGAGCTAAGTGTAAAGGGTTTTACAGACTCAGATTATGCAGGTGACTTAGACAACCGAAGGTCTACGTCAGGGTATGTCTTTACATTGGCTAGTGGAGCAGTATCATGGCGTTCTAGATTACAAGATTGTGTTACTCAGTCTACTACAGAGGCTGAATATGTTGCAGCATCAGAGGCATGCAAAGAATCAATTTGGCTTAATCGACTAGTAACAGATTTGGGAATCAAAGAAGAGATGCTTGTGTTATATTGTGATAGTCAAAGTTCTATACAATTAATTGGCTCGCAATCCAATCACTCAAAGACAAAGCATGTGGATGTGAAGTATCATTTCATCAGGGAAATGCTCGAGGATAAGCAACTTCAGCTTGTCAAAGTTCACACCACAAAAAATCCTGCTGATCTACTTACAAAAGGACTTCCCTCAGAGAGCTTTGCGCATTTTCGCAAGCAGTTAGGTGTAGGGTAGTACATCACTTCTCTACATCTCTTGTATATTAGCTTGTATAGTAGCTTCTCTCACACTTAAAGTACCACATTGGACTTTAAGTGGGAGGTTGTTGGGGTATAAAGCCCAATGTGGTCGCCCAGGTAAGTGGGCGGGCCGCCAGGTATGTACACATATTCTTTTGTAAAAACCTAATAAAAACTCACTATGCTCTACACATTACAGTAGAGCGAGTTCACCATATCGTCGTGCTCTTCTTCTCGCACTCTCTCTCGCCTCGCACTTCCGCTCGTACTCCTTCACATGCAGCAAAAACTCAAAACAATTATCTGGCCCTGCACTGTTTATAACTACCGCCAACTTCCTTTTTTGACATCTTGCCGATCCAATGCCCGATTGATGAGCCATCACTTTCCATGGCCTTCGCTTGCATCATAGACCACATACACAACCTGGCGATGCTTTAAAAAACTCAGATGGCACATTTACTGAGGTGGCCAACTTGACACATACCTGGTCCTCAACAAAACTTCAATTGTTCATATCTCGGCATCCAAGACTCAAATTAGCAATCTAAAACAATGGACAAGCTCCATAAATCAAGCACTATGCATCCATAGCTTCAGATTGGATCTGAACACCTATCATCACCTGGCTTGTCCGACTCATATGTGCAACCACCTCCAGCTTTAAACTCAAATATCTTGCAGTCTACAGTTCTGTTTGATGAGCCGTTTAGAGAAGCTCCTTCAGCACTTTAAGCTCTACATATCCAAGCCAAGAACCAACACCTCGGACATTCTTGACCTATCTCCTTATCAAGCCCTATCTAGAGCCCTTTTGGCCTTTAAAACCACATAAAGCATACATTTCCATTAACACTTGCATGCACATGCTCTTCCCATATGCTCTAGCCCTCTGCCATGCTTCTATAAGCATACACATCACTATCTATGTCCTTTGCTAGGGTCGACACACTTTGGATGCACCAACGTGCAAACAAAATAAGGAATTAGAACATTTATAGAAAAATGTACTTACAGGAAGGGTTTTTTAACTGAGAAAGCACAAATTTTCATACATAACAGATACATAAGGGGTACATATAATACTTTAAAATATACAAGTAAGGGATTATTTAAATACATTTTGTTTGCATGTGCTATAAGCAATTTTTACATAGTGGACTCCCCGGGCATAAGAATTGGCAACTATAGTCATGAAAATGCAGGTTCAAATTAGTTTTTGCTAAATCCATACACACTAGGTGTTATGGGCCCTAGTTTTTAGAAAAGGTAGATTTAGAATGGCATGCAAATTCATGAGATTGATAGCTTATAAAGCATTTTGCACCAATGGTGTAGTACCTTTATGGAAACTATTGTGGGTCTACCAATCACCATACTAGGTCATAGCTCGGTATGGGTGCTTGTAGATAGGGTGACTAAACTTTGTAAAGATTATCTAGTTCATTATCCACTCTCTAGAGTTGATCAAGCTGGTTGTTCATAATATATCTTGATTATATAGCTTACTATTTTTGAGTGTGTGTGTGGGAGGCAATGAGCGGTTTTAGCTCTAGGCTACCTAACGTGTTTATTTGCTCTTTATGACCTGTTAATGTTATTTAAGTGAAGCTAAGCATGGAAAAAGGTAAGTAGGCCTTAGGAGAAGCCAACCGACCTCTCATCATCAGTTTTAATTTGGTGAAGGTAAAAGGTGGAAACAATTGTAGTTTCTCACCTATCCCGACGATGATTTTTGCAGATTTTGTTTTTGAAGACCTATTGATATCCTATACCCTAGAGACCCCTTATCTTAAGTTTCATGTCATTTGGAGTTCATTTGATACCTCTACGACCATTAGAGTGAAAGATAGACCGCACAGAAGACTTGGTGGACATTTTCCCCTTTAGTTGCTTCTTGGCTTGAGAGTGACACCTTTTTCCTCAGTGTGTTTCCATTGGGAAATTCCATTCAACATTCTATGCACTAGTCGGGTCGGCTATATTCTCAAATTGAAATATTTATGCTGGTCTGAGTTCTTATTAGGCTACTCTATCTGATCGCGGTGGCCTACCAACATTGGTGCCGTTACCAGGGATGTAGGACTTACACTAGTAGAGGAGGCCACAATGAGGTTCTTACTTACCCAGTGCTGCCCAAGTGTTACAGTTCACTACATCTATGTTTAGGTAGGAATGTCAATGATGCTTCCTAGTTTCTCAGTTAGATCGAAGAGGTGTGTGTTCTCTTTTGGTTGCCTCTTAGGTTAGGACAACCTTAGTAGTTGGTTTTAGTGCATTGTTCATTGAGTACATGCTTTGAGTCTTGTTGTAAATATGTTTGGTAGGCGATTGTGGTGAGTTGGGACTAGATTCAAAAATTATGCTATCATCTACCCTGCTATCACTTCATTTTATTCTGTTTTGTTTCATATTTTGTTACTTTGTTGTTTAGGTTATATGTAGGAGTAGTAGTTAGGATAAATTCAAGATTTGGTGTTGCTTAGAGACCAACCAAAGTTTCTTTTGAATTCCATATTGAAACTTTTGACAGTATAACAAGAAAGAATTGTGCATAACTTGAGAATGGGGTGTGTAAATTGATGAATTCTTGCACTTGCATATACTCTAGGGGGACATATCTGGAAATTCTGGTTGTTGTTTGAGCCATCAGCTGTGAGTTAGAGCAAGTTCTCTAGTTATCAGCTAAGTGGGACTTAAAACTCTGGCCAAAGGCCAAAAAGTGGACATTTCGAGTGATAAATAGGCCATTGCGAGATGAGTAAGAAATTGAAGAGTGGAATCTAGTTCCAAAAATGGTGAAAATTAATAAACATGTGAAGCCAGAGATAAAATAAAAAGCCCAAAAACTATTTTAAAAGTGTAAATATGTTATTGTTTGAGAACATTTAAACTTGAAAGGGGTAGATCTAGAGGTCTACGAACACAGGATACCACTAAAGCTAGAGGCATGACCAGTAAGGCTCCAAAGGTACAGGATAAATCCTAATTATGCCAAGAAGGGGAAAGAGGCTAGGAAATATTTTTGTTTCTAAAAGTAGAAGTTATCAATGAAGTGGCAAGCAATGATTGGCTTTTTTTTATGGTGATAATCCCATAAAAGAATGGGAATCTAAGGGTGTGTGTGAATTATTGTTGTTTCTAATAGTGATAATCCCAAATAAGAATGGGAAGTTCAGGTTCTGTGTGGATTACTCATGGATTATCTAAAGCTAGATGATCAAACTATCAAAGACACATTTTTGCTTCCATTCAGGGGACATGATATAGAACAAGACTGTTGGCCACAAGATATACACTTTTATGGATGGACACAATGGCTACAATCAATTGAAGAAAGAATCAAAAGCTAGAGAAAAAATGACATTTATCATTGAATGGGCTGCATTCATGTGCTTAGTCATGCTGTTTAGATTATGGAATGTTCCAACAACCTTTCAATGATGTTTGATGGAAATATTTAATGAATTTCTTCATGAACTCTTGGCTATATTCATGTATGATTTCACAATGTTTCAACACAAAATATGTATCTCTTGATTTTAAAATTGGTATTTGACAGATATATAAAGAAATAAATTTTTAGAATCCCTTTGCATCGGTCTTTGTGGTATAGAAGGGATAGGTTCTAGGTCATATTGTATCCAAAAATGGCATTGAGATGGTCAAAGATAAAGGCCAATGTGTGTAGCAGGCTAGAGAACCAACAAATATGTTTGAATTAAGCTCATTCTTACAGCACATTGCTTCAACAAGAAGTCAATCCTTCATGGATGGAATGAGCTTCAGATTTAAGACTTCAAATAGCATATGATAAGGAAAAGGCTAAACTGGACCTAGAACTAATATGTATTTCGATATTGAAAGTGTACAATTGGAATTGACATGTGTTCAAATATTGAAATTGTACAATTGGCATCAAATACAGCCACAAGACAGCTAAGTACTAGCGAATCTTGCAGCAAATGCTTAGTGAGTACAAAAGAGTAACAATAGACTTTTGAATGACTAACCCATAAAATAAATTGATGGTTCCTATTTTTAGGTACCAAATTGGGCTTTGACTGACTATATGTTGTGCAATTACTGTGATAACTCTACCAAATGTCTATAATGAGCCCAAGATCAAGCTATATTACTTCAAATTAGATGTGTCTCTAGCACTAGAAGAGCAAGCCAAGAAAGACTTTGAGTCAAGAGATCATCTATTGGATCTTTCATGATCAAGCTAGAAGTAGCTAGGGCATCCGAGGGGCAAAAGGCTAGTTAGTGATGACCCGAGGACTGTTAGACAAGAGAACTAGATTGGGGGGAATTTGAAGGCATCTGATCCTTATAGTGGTCATTTGTGGTGCATTTAAAACCAGATCTTTTTTAGTATCTCACCAATAATCATTAGAAGGATGAACCAATGCATGAAAGACACGTCATTTACAATGGGCATAAGATTGAGGCACGAAAAGAGTGGAGTATTCATGGACCAAATTTGGATTGCTACAAGGATCGCAACCTTGCATTCATTTATTCACATCCTTCATGCATCAAGCCTCCAAATCTTTCTCCTACATCATCTTTACCTTCTTCAACTGTTGTTGCACCACCTTTATCATCCCCAACTATTGTTGTGCACCATGACACTCTTTCTCGTGGTTTGCATTGTTATCATCCTCAAGTGAGTTCTTGTTTTCAACACAAAGCTTGTCACACAGCTTTGCTATGGGGAAAAGATGACGATTGTTGTCACAAGACATGCAACTAGCAGATGAGAACGTAGCAAAACTTGAAGATCTACTTCAACCAGTAGAAGATGAATGTAATGTACCTCATCATAACATTGGTCAATATATATTTTAGTTGAATGAGAGGGATTTACAAATATTTGAGGGGATAAAGGTAAGTGCATTAGCTATATGAGGATGAGGTAAAGCCCTTCAAGGCTAAGTACAAATGATGCAGTAGAAGATCAAAAAAATTGTTGAGTACCAGGAAAAAAGTGAGAAAGACTAAGTGTTTCAAGATATATATAACATCAAGTTGGTGACTAAATCTTATACTTGACTAAACCAAACGAGATCCAATTGTCATTTAAAGATCATTCTACATGGCATCAAATTTCACTTACTTGCTCAACACTACCTCATGTATCCACCACAAGTCTCTCCCCAAAATGTATGTAAAGGAGACATTGCAGGCATGAATCAGGAAGGAATTAGTGCTTTCAAGAATGAATTGAATTTTGTATATGTTACATTGACCAAGGTTGATAAAATGATAATTGCATAACAACTCTTAATAATGTGTTTCAAGCAGGCCACCCATTCACCTCCTTCATGGAAGGTAAACAAGGCTTGTGTGGATATCCACACTGTTGTAAATAGGCATAGTGCTAGCATGGATCTATATCTTGGAATAAAAAGACGAGCAAAGTAACCTCATGTGGAGGGATTATTGGAAATTTCTTGATATTGATTGATAAATCTTAGCCACAAAAGTTTATCCTTCTCAAGTTAAATGTAAAGTATAATGTGAACCAATGTAAGGAATCCTCGATAGTTTGTCATGAGCACATGGTGGTAACTACTATATTATTTAATTATAGCTACGCATTTGATAGAGAAGAAGGGTACAATGGATGCATCTACATGAGGACTTATAAGTCCTAAATATACTAATCCCAATCCCTTTATTAGACATTTCTTGAAAAATTTAAAAGAGAATTGATTTGTCTATTTGGATGATGCATTTCGTGATCAACATAGTTTATTGCTACACCATCGTTATTTAGGTGAAGGCAAAACTATGTAGCTTAAAGCGAATTTGTTTTGATGAAATAGGTCTCATCACTATTCAAAGTAGTACTGCTCACAAACAGTACTATTATCCACCATGTCTTTTGATCTACGTATGAACGGGGGGAAAATGAAGGACCCACTGTAGTTGTCGATAAAACAAAAGGTTTGCTTGTAACCTCGGAATAATGATTTCTAAAAACTATATCATCATGAAAGAGATTGTAAAAAGAAAATTGCTTCATAAATTTCCTAGAGAGACGTTTCCATATTTCCTTTCTTTGGCATATATTATATATTCCTTTTTTGTGCTCGCTTGCATTTCGTTTTTTTGCAAGAAATAAAATTTAAAATGTTTCTAGGTGTAGCAATAAACTATGTAGCTTAAAGCGAATTTGTTTTGATGAAATAGGTCTCATCACTTTTCAAAGTAGTACTGCTCACAAACAGTACTATTATCCACCATGTCTTTTGATCTACGTATGAACGGGGGGGAAATGAAGGACCCACTGTAGTTGTCGATAAAACAAAAGGTTTGCTTGTAAACTCGGAATAATGATTTCTAAAAACTATATCATCATGAAAGAGATTGTAAAAAGAAAATTGCTTCATAAATTTCCTAGAGAGACGTTTCCATATTTCCTTTCTTTGGCATATATTATATATTCCTTTTTTGCGCTCGCTTGCATTTCATTTTTTTGCAAGAAATAAAATTTAAAATGTTTCTAGTGGTGCCTTCAAGAATGATGTTATTTTATTTCAATTTTTACTTCTTTCAACCAAAGAAGGAATTTTTGTCATATTGACTAGGATATAGGTAGTATAGAACTAGTTGATTAGAGTATTAACATCACTCATTGAAAGTTCCATACACAAAGAAACAAGTTATATAATCCACAAAAACAAACGTTGTACTACTTGTATATATTATGAACATATGTAGAGGGAGGAATCAATCAAGAATAGTCAGGTGTTGATGGAGAGTCTCTATGCCTACAACCTTCATGAAAAGTAACTCCCATAATTTGGTGAAAAAAATGTCTACATGCTTTCAGTTTTTTTTCTATTCATTATCAGAGAGGGGAAGGTAGTAGGGATAACTTTATACATATCTGTGTATTTACAGTCGGACTTGCTATGCACATCACATACACAAGGGGCTATACAGTAGGAACAACTCCCCTGATGCAAAAGTTGATAACACCCATCGAATGCAGGCTGTGTGCCTCAAAGCCTCAAGCTTGGGGCGACATCAAGAAGGCTCAACCAATTGAGCGATACATTCAATTTGTGGAACTATGTTGCTTGGTACTTTTCAATGCCTTCAGTATACTTCAACATAGATATATGTATGTATGTTTCCTTTAGTATGTCTTCAAATTGTGAGACCATGCCTCTAGGCTTCTAATGTCTATTATCTTCAAATTAGATGCATGAAAGGAAATGACGTAAATGAAATAGACTTAGGATGTTTATAAAACCTCTATGGTAAAGCTAAAAGTTACAAAGTTACAACAGCTGGCTGAACACTAAAAATTTGGCCCTAAATAGCTTAAGTAGCCCTCGCTAAAGGCCTTGGCCCTTGACAGACATGCGTGGAAATTGCATGTTCATGAAAGCGGGAAACCGATGGCAGTACGTTCATTGAGCACTGAAACCAGGTCTTGAGTACTGATCTGGTGAGACACGAGTACCACGTGTGCCACCAGATACATAATAATAATAATAATGGTAGTAATAATGCACATTGAAGGAGGTGCTCAAGAGCTGATTTCAGTACGCTGTCGCAGTTTCCTTGGGAAGGAGAAGGAACGATCTGATTGGCAAAGCGAGCCATCATGCAATGGAGATTTTGAGGTCCAGATTGGGCTCTACAGAACAAGAGTTAGAGGTAGTAGCTGCAAGAGGCTTCCATAGCTGATCAACTGCCAGTCTCGAGAGATGTTGATGCTGGGGGCTTATGCTCGCGGATAAGGGTGTGCAGGCCGTGGAGAGCGACAAGGTGAGCAAGCCATCAGCTTCGGCATTCTTTGCTAGATGCTGCTCGGGCTCAGAAGGGAGAAGCTGCAAGGTTTCACATCGCTCCAATTGCTGTACCTGCCGCTCTTGCTGGAACTGGGCCCATGTCCTTAAAGATGGCCTTGTCACCACCGGCAGGTCCATCGACTCTCCACTATCTTTCGACGCTTTTTCCTGTAAAACGTATTCACATTAACAGTTTATTTCCAGATCAATGTCATTACCACACTTTATCCAAATTTAAAGACCTTATCTAAAGCAATTTTTCATAGCACCCAATCATATGGTCAATGAAACATATCCTTATGTGAAAACATCTCTCGCAAGTTGGAGAGCATGCCTTATGGTTACGTGTGTGTGTGTGTGTGTGTGTGTGTGTGTGTGTGTGCGCGCGCGCATGCCTGTGCGAAGAGAGTAGTTTGTAAATAGAAACAATGTAAATGAAAGGGAAGGAGAGAGAGAGAGAGAGAGAGAGAGAGAGAGAGCTCAGTGCTTGTGTGTTTAATCTGCCAATGCCTTGCAATTTGGATTCTTCTCAGAGATTTAAAGACTCGAAGATGCCTTTTCACTCAGTGCACTGGTAGAATTTGCCTACCATAAGCTTTTACCAGATGCTTCAACCTCCGAATGACATCCATGTCAAATGATCAGATGTGGGGACTCTACAAGAGTCACGAATGGTGGATGCAACGTCTCCAACAGGTTTGGCACAATCGATGCGCGTTGTCAAGAAGTGCGCAGTGCGACTAGGAAAGCGCCGGGCCTCTGACTGTGAGGATTCGTAGCAAAATTAAGCAAGGCGTAGACGATTTGAAGTCAAAAACACACTAAAAAAGAACAAAACTCCAGCCATGAAAGCTCCACTTTGAAAAAGAACCATTACTAACTCAAAACTCTTGTGTGTGTGAAGATTAGGTGTAGCCTCGCTCCCAATTGCACAGATGAAGTGCTCATTCGACCTGTTAAAAACCCTAAATTTACGCTTCGATTCTTCGTCGTGACCATTTCATGGAAGCTTCAGTACTTCATTGGAGAAGCCCAAGTAGTTATTTGAGGAGGGGAAACCCTGATTGGAGGCCTCACAGCCTCAACCATGTAGTGGAAGCAGCACAGGACTGCACTAGCACCCTGTAGAGGAATGGCTGTATCTCCTTGCTCATGTGCCCAAATGAGCTCATTCTTGGCTCTAAAAATTCCCACACAACTTGAGCAACAACGCCAGCATCGTTGATGTGGAATTTTGAGCTATTTTGAGCATTTTTTAGGCTATTTCTGACCACTTTTAGGCCATTTTAAGCCCAAAAATGTCACTTTTTTCCCGTAAAAAGCCCAAACGAGCTAGGAAAAATCCCTAAAATTGTGAAAAAATCCCATTAGGCTCAAATTTCATGTTGAACCTCATTTTTCCACTTGGTAAACACTTTGGACACGTCTTTCACGCCAGCGCACGAAACCTGCTATTTTTGGCCGAGATTACCCGCATTGAAATTTCTAGGCAAAACGAGCATGCCACTTCGAAACACTTGACATTTGTACATTCCTAAAGCAAATTAGGCATATATTTATGTGAAAAAGCATTCCATAGTGCCATGTGTAGGGCCTCGCCCGCCTGGCAAGGTATGTACACGACTGCAATCGTGGCATTCATTTTCGCATATATCATTCTATGTACATTGTATCATTTGGTGCCACACATCATAAACATTAAGAGTGAGGTAGATACTTTAATTTCACATTATGAACGTGCCATCGCACGACATCCACCCCCTCTAAACCTGCACATCCTCCGGCATGTGCCACACATATCTTTTGCAGGTTCAATCTTCATTCAAGTCAACATACATATCAATTTCGTCATCACTTGCAACGAAATCTAATGCATCATCCTCTTGTTCTTCATCCACATCCATAGCATTTTCATCATAGCCTTCATTTTGACCTTCCTATGAATCAAAGGGATCTGTATCACCTCTTCTTTTGAATAACTTGATTCTTTTCCCTGCAATGGGAATCTTCATTTTTGTCCCATCTAATTCATGCAAGGTATAAGTTGCATTCCCATGTACATGTTGAACCACATAAGTACCAAACCATCTCTTTGAAAGCTTTCTTATTGTTGAATGTTGGTTTTCAAGACTACTGTCATACACCAACACCCAATCACCTTCCTCAATAGCTTTAGGTCTGAGCCTATGCCTCTTGTCAAATTTGTCCTTATTTTTTAACCTTGCATCTTTTAATCGTGCTACTGCAATCTCAATATCTTGGGGCCTTCTTTCTAACTGTTGTATGCGCAAAGCAAGAAGGTCTTCCCTACTCATTCCTTCTTCCCAAGGTAATACATTCCATGTGTGAATTACATCCTCAATTGGCATTATAGGTTTCTGACCATACATCAACTCAAAAGGCATATAACCAGTAACCGAGCTATGAGTTGTATGATCAGCCCATAAAGCATAAGGCAACAACCTAGGCCACTCTCCCATTTTACCTTTGCAAGCCTTAGCTAAAGCTTTAATGATAGGAGGATCCCCACGCTCCGATTTACCATTTCCCTCAGGATTATATGCAGTAGTGAGAGCAAGTTTAATGCCCAACGTCCTAGAGAAAAACTTCCTTGCTTTGTCAGCATCCAACTCACCCCTGTCCGCTGTTATTTTCCCAACACATCCATAACGGCTAATTACATCATCCAAGAGGAACTTACATACCCCTTCTGTGCTTTTTGTTCTTAGAGCACGACCTTCAACTTGATTGGTTAAGTCTTCTCGTGCAAGCACTATGTATCTCATTTTCCATAAGACCAACGGCATTGTAACCAGATCTACTACCCACTTGTAATGCATGGCCAATGGGTAAGTAGGGTGCAACCCATCACGATGACGTACATTTGAATACATGTGACAGGTTTCACAGGACTCCACAAAGTGAGATACATCTTTATACATACCTTTCCACCAATACCTCTCTTCATTTTAGTAAAGGTGGCCCATACACCTCTATGTCCAGCATGAAGACTCTCATGAAACTTTTTCATAAGCTCATTTTGAGCGTCCTTATCATTCACGACTCTCATTGGCATTCCATTTCTTTGTTTTGGACGCTTCCACAAGTACCCATCTTTCAAAAAGTATCCATAGGGATTTCTCCGTGTTCTTTTGAACTCTTGATCAGTCCACCCTTCTTGCCTTGTCAAAGTGCTTAGATAGCGTCCAATGAGCAACCACTCACCTTGATACAACTCCTTTGTAAACGACTCAAGTGCATTTGGCAGGCAAACATGATCACCCTTGGCATGAGAGATACTATAGAACTGTGTGCCTACATCATCGCCCTTGACAACCATGTCTTCTTCTTTTTCATACCTTGCTCTTGAAAGCATATCTGCAACTGGATTATCTTTCCCTGCAATATGCTTAAATTCTGGATTCAAGAACTTTATGTAGGCAATCCATCTCAACATAGCAATGTCGGGAGTTGAACAACTTGTTATCATTCCAAGAAGGGGTAGACAATCAGTCTCCACTATTACATTTGCTCCTATCAAATACTCTTTGTCACATTTCAAAGTTGTGACTACTCCCCATAACTCTCTTTTTACCTGTGGATAGTTGCGTTGATGAGCACTTAGGACTTTTGCTCCAAACCTCAACACATATCGCTTGCCATCATTATCATCTTGCCCAATCGCCCATCCAATTCCTGTGGGGCTAGTATCCACTGCCACAATTACATATCTTCCACATTCATAGTTTGCTTTTCTTAAAGTTGGAGACATAAGCAACAACTTCTTTAATTTCCTCATGGAATGTGTATGCACTTCTTCCCATTGAAACTTTTGGTTCTTTCTCAAAAGTTGATACAAAGGCTCTAATACATGTGCATAATGCGGAATCCAGATAACATAAAACACGCATGTACCCAAGAACCTTCGAGCCTCACTGAAATTTATACATTTCTCTTTCATTCTCTGGATTACATCAATCTTTGCAGGACAAGGCCTTCTACCATATGGCCCGCACATATGTCCCACAATAAGAACTTCATTCACACCAGACACTGACTTTTGGCCAAACAAGGTAAGGTTCACCTCTTCCAACCTTGACAACATATTATCACAATCATTGATATGGGTTGCCACATAGTTTCGACACCCCCTCGAGTCTAGAGCCACATCTTTATCATTTACATCACATCCTTTGATTGGCGCATCATCAAGGAAAGGCATTGTAGTTTGCGGTATGAAGTCACGTAGGACTTTGTTCATACCATTCATCATGTGTGCAACTGAATTCGTTGCCCTCTGAGGTAAGGTGCACATCCTTACTAAACCCAAGGATGTCCTCATGGTAGTCAAGTCCCTGCTTTCCATTGCTAGTTGGAACTGATCATACCCTGAGTACAAATCTCCCATAGAATATATTGCCCTTCCTGCAAATGCCTCTGCAAACTCATCGACGAGTGGCCCTATACCCACATTTCTGATTGTCACCTTATTCACAGGTTGCATATCCTGAATAAAGCGTAAAGAACCATTTTTCTTCGGAACAGTGAACCACCCGTTTGAATATGGAGCACAAGAAGGCTCCAAGATACCCATCTTGATCTTTTCATTAAGAAACTCAATGAGTTTTGGCAAATGAGCCTTTGGAACAAGAATAGGTCTCAAGCTCCAAGGTACATGAGGGATAGTGAAGATCACCATAGGAGCAACAATGGATGGATCAACACACTCTATCTCATAAGGCTCAAATGCAAAAGCTTTTCCGTGTTTGGCAAGCATGTCTTCAAAGCATATCTTTTTAGCTTTTGTCAAACTATCCTCGCAACCAACCTTTAACTCTTTCAAAGAATCCTTTGTGAACTTGTGTCCAATCTTGCTTGGGTTACGAAGGCTAGGTTGCAAAACAGCTTGCTCCATCTTATTTGTGCAATCTTTTGGTAGAGGTAATTCCACTGGTTTCACTTTCTTTGCCACGGACTTATACTTGGTCTCCACTCGTGCATCAACACTTTGAGAATTTTTGAAATCTTCAATGACCTTGTACATTTGTATTGAGCATACTTTCACAACCTCACTTCCCATATGCAAATTGCAATCCATTAAAGACTCCAAATCTTACATAGTATCCACAAAAGAACACTCATCAAACACACCTGCAATGCATTCATCATCTTCTAGCAAACCATTCATCTTCAAACCTCTTTGTACACTATTTACATGTCATCGTTCACCCCGCTTTAAGTCCTCACACTCTGTAAAAGCAATAGATCCATAGTGTGATAATCCTACAAAACCTGTAGAAAACGTTTCCTTTGCATATACATCATGTGAGAACCTTTATCTTCTTGTACCACTGCTATCCCGCTCTACAATGGTACATGGCCAAAACCCCTCATATCCCTGTAGTCCTTGAACTCCTTGTTTGTCTTTGGCAAGGGTTGCTCTCTAAGACTTTCACGGTTCCTTTCATGGTCTACACAAACAGTAAGGAACTGTATTGCACGCTTTCCATCCCTGCTCCTAATCCTTGCATAAGCTGACCCATCATCCATCACCTTGGTTTCCATGCGAGTAGCAGTGATGTATGGCTGCCCAAGGATAAGAGGATATGTAGACATCTCCTGTACAAAGAAATTTTGGTCATCTTCCACATCCCCAATAGTCACCTTTACATTTGGAGAAGCTCCGTACAGTTCCCCTGATGAGTTGTTTGCTGGACGAATCATCCATCCATGATTTATATCAATTGGCCATTTTCCTTTTTGATAAAGACTCTTTGACATGAGGTTAATTTCTGACCCATGATCTATCAACGCAATGTATGGCTCTTCTAAGTCTCCCACTTTTTACCATCGTCTCAGTAGTTGCTCTTGCCTAGTGACTATTCAAGTAGTAGCTCTTGTGAGTGGTCTCCACTTCATCTTCATCATCCAAGAAGCGAACGTGTTTTACTCCTCCCCTAGACTTGTAGCATCCAACAATAGTTTCATCACCTTGTTTGCCATAGACCTGTACACCCTGTGCATTTAAAGTCTCTTCTTCACCCTGTACATGGATACATTCAGTAGGAGACTGCCGCTTCCTCTTTATGATATCAATTATTTCTTCGTGGAATTCCCGCTTTGCTATACCAAGGACCTCACCCAAGGTAAATTCCACCTTATTGTTTAGAATCCTCTCTTCCAAAACCTTTTTAAGATCTGTTGCTGTCTCTATATCGGATTGGAGTTTGTAGGCCGGACCCTTTTCTTTAGATTTTGTTGCATCCTTCTTCTTGTCTTTAGAGGCTTCTTGCATAGGCACTTCAGGGACAGGCATTTGTTGCGGCGAAGGTGATCTAGGAGGCACTGTGTCATTTCTACCTCCACTCCTCGTTGACCTCTTTGAAGGCCCTTCATCCCCATTCTCGCGCCTACGTTTCTCTTCAACAATGGCCTCATTTGCTTGACATTTGGCAATATATGCATGCACTGACAAAGAGTCCACAGGGTCATTCCAACGTGTTTCAAGCCGAATGCAATCTCCAGCTTCGTGTAAAACCTCTGTAGTCATTTTACCCTTCATAGCAGACTCTATAGAGAATGGCCATAGCTCTCCAATATCATTAGATTCCTCTTCTCCAAACTTGATTGATCCTTTTCTTCTAATAGGATCCACCTTCAACCCATAGGCGGTTGCCTCAACCATTGAGATGGCATGGCTAGTAGCCATGTCCTCAACTAGTTTCTTCATCCTGCCTTTGCCAAAGTTTGTTCCCAAGAGCTTACCTATTTCACTTAAGTGAATTTTTCCATCTTTAAAGAAAACAAGCTCCTTTGTCAAAGCGTCTTTAAAACTTTCACAATCCCTCCTTCCATGGTCAGTATTATCGCACCATATGCATCTATTTACAAAGCCTTCTCTGTTTTGAGGCCTTTGTCCTGATGGTTGCCCCTTTTCTTCTAGCCTTGTAAGCTTTAACTTGAGCTCTTGCATTCCCTTGACAATATCATCTAGAATGGATTTTTCACTCTTTGGAACCACAATCACAGGCTTTATAGGACTCTTGGGAACACTTGAGCATTGAGTAGGGTTGGCTATCATCTTGTCTCTTCGTCGTTGTCGCTTAGCTAGCAGTGAAATGACATCTTCGACCTCATTCCAATCAGTCTTCAAACCCTGTTCTGCATCCTTATCCTCAAGTAGTAGCTCTAACTTCTCTTGAATCTCTTTACCTGCTGCTTGCAAAAAGAGCTCTGTCTTCTCCGAGATTAGCATAGCCTTTTCAATCCTTGACAGTTGATCATAACGGCGTTCAAATTCCCTTAGGAGTTCGGTAGGCAAGAGCCCCTCTTTTGGCCGAACTACCCACTCTAAGAAAGTCCTCTTTGTTACCCTTTCGGAGTCCTCCATGAAATACTCTTCCTTCAAGGATAATTTGAATGCTTCCCAAGTTGTCCCATGCTCATTTCTAATTCCCCTTACATGCTCTCTGATCTCGGGAACCACAGCAAGTTCAAAACTTTGCACCATCTCTGCTTCGGGCACTCGATGAAGCTCCATCTCCTTTACATACCCACAAAGATACTTTGTTACATCTTTACCTTTTAATTGGCCCAATTTCTTCACCATAGATTGAAGCGCTTTGGTTGAGGAAATCTCCCTCCTTTCTGCAGCTTGCTGCTGCCGCATAAACACTGCAAAAGCTTGAAACATTTGCATTGTGACTGGATCAAACCGAACCCCTTGTTGCTCTTGTTGCTCCATAGCTTTAAACCTTTCTTTTGAGACCTTCAATGAAGCTTTTGAACCCTGACCCTAGCCTACTTCGCGTCGGGTTCACCAAATACGTGTCAAGAAGTGCGCAATGCAACTAGGAAAGCATCGGGCCTCTGACTGTGAGGATTCGTAGCAAAATTAAGCAAGGCGTAGACGATTTGAAGCCAAAAACGCACTAAAAAGGAACAAAACTCCAGCCATGAAAGCTCCACTTTGAAAAAGAACCAATACTAACTCAAAACTCTTGTGTGTGTGAAGATAAGGTGTAGCGTCGCTCCCAATTGCACAGATGCAGTGCTCATTTGACCTGTTAAAAACCCTAAATTTACGCTTCGATTCTTCGTCGTGACCATTTCATGGAAGCTTCAGTACTTCATTGGAGAAGCCCAAGTAGTTATTTGAGGAGAGGAAACCATAATTGGAGGCCTCACAGACTCAACCATGTGGTGGAAGCAGCACGGGACTCACTAGCACCCTGTAGTGGAAGCAGCACGGGACTGCACTAGCACCCTGTAGAGGAATGGCTGTATCTCCTTGCTCATGTGCCCAAATGAGCTCATTCTTGGCTCTAAAAATTCCCACACAACTTGAGCAACAACGTCAGCGTCATTGATGTGGCATTTTGAGCTATTTTGAGCATTTTTAAGGCTATTTTTGACCATTTTTAGGCCATTTTTAGCCCAAAAATGTCACTTTTTGCCCGTAAAAAGCCCAAACGAGCTGGGAAAAATCCCTAAAATTGTGGAAAAATCCCATTGGGCTCAAATTTCATTTTGAACCTCATTTTCCCACTTGGTAAGCACTTTGGACACGTCTTTCACGCCAGCGCACGAAACCTGCTATTTTTGGCCGAGATTACCCGCATTGAAATTTCTAGGCAAAACGAGCATGCCACTTCGAAACACTTGACATTTGTACATTCCTAAAGAAAATTAGGCATATATTTATGTGAAAAATCATTTCATAGTGCCACGTGTAGGGCCTCGCCCGCCTGGTAAGGTATGTACACGGCTGCAACCGTGGCATTCATTTTCGCATATATCATTCTATGTACATTGTAGCATTTGGTCCCACACATAATAAAAATTAAGAGTGAGATAGATACTTTAATTTCAAATTATAAACGTGCCATCGCACGACATCGTACATGCACAAACTCTTCCTATGGAAGGTTCTTACTAGAGCCTTGCCGATGGGGGAGATATTTCTCCCAAAAAATGTAATGAACGGATTATGTATTAACTGCAAGAGGTTGAAAACCATGAGACACGTTTCCATGAACTGTATGTGAGCCACACAGGCTAAGAGCCATTGTTAGACCTAGGGTAAGACCCAAATGATGGCATTTCGTGGGTGATTGGTCTCGAGCTTGAACAGATCTACCCCATGGAGTTCCCATTGTTGTTAATGGCCAAGCAAGAGTCTTGCCATTACAAATCTTTTGGGTGTTTTGTATGCACTACATGTTTTTAGTGCGCTTGAATTGAGTTTTTGATAATCTTAAGCTCACATCAGCTGATCTCTACCATGGAGTATAGATGCAGCAATTAGTTGAGACATCATGGCTGTCCATAAGAGCTAGGAATCTCCCTTGTGTAGATCTCTTGCTCTCTCTATAGCACTACGAGTGTCTATGGCAGCACAGTTTTGGGGTAAGACCCAGCGGGGAATTAGTTTGATCTATTCCCGTTATACTTTCAAGGAAAGAAGTCCATAATAAACTACCACGCGATAGAAGAAAAATTCAACTTTTCAAGTTGATTCCAATCATTTTGTACACGATTGACTATGTTGGTTACCGTTACTTGCTAATTGAGCAGTTTCTACAAAGAGTCTTACCAAGGGGTTTGACTACAAAGATTTTAATCAAAGGGTTTGGATTGCAAAGGCATCACTCAAGGTTTCCAGTGCAATGTTGCTTGGTTTTTTTTCCAGTCGTATAAATATGCTTGAATGTTTCAGAGACATGCCAAGGGCATGTTGTAACAATGTATTTTGGGCCGTAGTGTCCAATATATCTTTATGCATTATGTTGTTATGAATCCACGTGTAGGGTTCAATTTGGCACATGTTGTCACATGGGATACAACATGGTCTAGTAACTCAAGGAGTTTGGTTTAGCCACTGTGGAGCAATGTATGAGGGTCCCTCTCACTCTTGTCGCGGAGTGTTTAGAGTTATCTCCACACACAAGTACATCTTGTACTTGAAGGATGTTCTTTTTTCAGACACCCTTACATGAGACATATTCCACATGTGGAGAATATGAGTATCTGGGACTGACACTGGCACCCACTATTTCAAGTATGTGTCACGACAAAGTTTCTAGGTGCTGGTCAAATCTGCTTTCTAGACCATTTTCAGCATGACGTATCAAGAACAATTTCGGTGCCCAAAAATTTTCGGATACTTAGAATGACTTGTTAAGGTACAAGTGCAGTTAAACAACATTACATATGGTTGTTTATGTATATAGCAAGGCTATGAGTTGTTAATGAAAAGGTTTCATTGTTTGTACCTAGAAGGTGATTACTGTTTCACCTTCTGTAATGGTTCAAACGTTTCAACAAGGTTTGCAATCATGGGCAACTGAAAGTATTTAGTTTCTTTTTAGAACTATTCACATTCCTCTTTAATGTGTGCTAGGAGCATCACATTTGACATCAGTATTGGCAAGGATAAGCATGGATATACAAGTTCGGATCTGTTTTTTGCTAAAAGCATAAACACTAGGTGTTATGGGCCCTAGTTTTTGGCAAAGGCTTATTTGGAACAGCATGCATATTCATCACATTGGTTGATTATGAAGCATTTTTCACTCTATCATGTGCAGTATCTCTATGAGATTCGTTTTGGGTCTACAAATCACCAGTAGAGGTCATGGCTCGGTTTGGGTGCATGTGGATCTTTCAAGTTTACCTAGATGGTTCTTTAGGACATTGTTGTTTGCTCAACAATGTTATATGATCTTGTGATCCCCATTTAACAATCATCTGGGAAGACTGTCTGTAAACCGTGGGGGAACTCAGTACTATCAATATCCAAGGAGATAGGTAGATTACAAAGTGTAATTTTGTGCTAAGAGATATGCAAAGTGCGTACATTAGCACCAAGAAATCCAATTAATAAACATTTATTGCTCTTCTTGGAGTTTGATTACCATAAGTTAAAGCATGTTTGCAACTAGGTTTAGTCTTTTCATGTGTAAGTCAGGTTCTCAACCTTGAACACTAGTTATGGAGGGGTTGTCTACTGATGAAAATTGAGAACAAGTGAAGGACTTATATTTTGCTTATAAGTTACATCGGTCAGATACTTTTATGAAAAGTGAAAAGAGGTACTCTTTTGGGTACATCTTTGTTGTGATAACTTGTTTAGCCTGCTCGTCTATGTTCTAAAAGGAGTTTACACACTCTAGGAGTCGGTAACACCTGACAGTTGCAAATGGACAACAATGTGGAAAATCAAGATATTACTCTTGGTTTTATTGAACCTCCTACTAAATCGTGTTTTGGTCAAGCGAAGAGCTGGATCCATGAAGGATGCCACTCTTGTTTTCGAGGACAAAAACGCTTCTCCAAGGGGGGAGTAATGTCAGGACAAGGATCCTAAGGAGCAAGGCTCAACGTAGGGGGTCAGGGACCTGAGCCAGGGGCTCGAACTGGACCAATGTGGAATGGGGATCCGTATTATGTCTAGGGCTAGGAGCCGGTCTATACATAGGGTGGTAGGGCGATGGATTCTGCATCACAATCTCCTAGATCTTTTGAGCTAGTGACCTACCCACCAAAGCTTGATCTCCTCAGTGAGTTTCCCTTGCAAGTACCATCACGTGATGAAGTATTTTTTGGGATATTTCATCAAGGCAAGGAATCAATCTCCTCATGTATGCATAACCTCCTACAACTGCTTTATGCCTGTCTATAATGGCTTGGATGTGGCTATGCTAAATATGTCAGAACTACAAGGGGTGCAAGGATTTCAAGATCTACAAGCCTCTATACTAGCTCTATCTAGGAGAGTGAATGAGCTAAAAAATTACGTGTCCAAGGGAGATAGAGAGGATCTCTTACATGTGCATGATGTACAAGATAGAAGACGCCTGCACTCAAAACTTTTCACACTCTAGTTTTTGTTGTACACGTTTTTTTCATGTTTTTGATTGCTCCCACCTTTTAACAACAAAGCCTTCTACCATAAGGACCACACATATGTCCCAAAATCATCACTCCATTGACTCCAAAACAGACTTTTGCCTAGATAGGGTAAGATTCACTTCTTCTAATCTTGTCAAAATATTCTCACAATCTCTAGTATGGTTTGAAAAACAATTATGGCACCCTCTAGAATCCATAGCTTCATCTTTGACTTTTTCTTCATATCCTTTGATCAACACATCATCAAGAAATGGCATTGTTTTTTGAGGTATGAAGTCACATAGAACCTTATTTATCATGTTCATAATATGTGCAACTAAATTAGTCGCTCCTTGAGATAAGGTACACATACTTACCAATTACAAGTGTGTGTTTTATTTTTTTCAAATGTCTGCTTTGAATAGTTAGTAGTAATTGATCATACATTGAATAGAGATCTCCCTTTGAGTAAATTTTCCTTCTTGAAAATGCCCCTGTCAATTCATTCACATTGGCCCTATACTCACATTCCTAATAGTAACCTTGGTTATAGGTTGCATGTCCTGCATGAAACACAAAGCTCCATTGTCCTTAGGCATAGTGAGCAGCTATCTGTTTGAATATGGTGTGGAAGAAGGCTCCAAAGTACCCGTGCTCATTTTCTAATTGAGTAGCTCTATCAACTTTGGTAAATATTCTTTTGGGACAATACTTGGACTCAAATTTTAAGGTATATATATGAGTGATAGTGAAGATCACCATAGGTGGAAGAACACTAGCATCAACTCATCCTATCTCATACAACTAAAAAGGAGAATCTTAGCTTGCCATGTCTTGAACTCATTTATGTAAAATGCCTCTTCTCTTTTTCTATTAAGAACTCTTTATATTGTCGGGGATTAAGTTGATCTGGGAGTGGGACAGGTTGAGCATGTGGCTCCTTGTAACAACGGGAAACAAAGACAAGATTCACACTCAGTAGTCACGCTTGAAGCACACAATTCGACCAAACCCTATAGCTTGTTTAATTACCAGAATTTGATGATAGAGAAGCAATTTACACTAATTGCACTCTGTAAGAAGCTTAGCTTGCCATGTCTTGAACGCATTTATGTAAAATGCCTCTTCTCTTCTTCTATTAAAAACTCTTTATATTGTTGAGAATTAAGTTGTTCTGGGAGTGGGACAGGTTGAGCATGAGGCTCCTTGTAACAACGGGAAACAAAGACAAGATTCACACTCAGTAGTCACGCTTGAAGCACACAATTCGACCAAACCCTGTAGCTTGTTTAATTACCAAAATTTGATGATAGAGAAGCAATTTACACTAAGTGCACTCTGTAGGCGATGCACTCTAGTGAACCCCAATAGCCTCGCAACACTATGTAGCTCATGACATGCAACTTACACCTATATGGAGGTATCCCAACCAACCCAATTTCCTAGCTTATACAAGGAAATAATTCAAGCTACGGTTGGAAACATTATGCGCTTTGAACATGACAGAGAAATAATCGAGCTATGAGGTTGAATAGAGAGATAATCTACTTTTATTGAGTGAGATAATTGGGTATAACTAGGTTTAACTGAGAAAATTAGAAAATAAACGACTTAATTCAAGTTTATTTGGAAGATAAACTGGCTTTGGAGTTTTAATTCCAAGAGATTATCGGGCTCTAGTGCTCATGACAGAGAGAATTGGGCTTACTAATGCTTAAAATAATCGGGCAATTGAGCTTAATAGAGAGCGAGATTGAGATCATCATTGCTTGGTGAAGGTGAGACAGAGAGAGCAATGGAATTTGATAGAGAGCTCAAGAAGAGCTTTAGGGCGAGTAAGAGAGAAGACCCTTGGATTTTCGCGGTCTCATCAAATTGCCATACTTTCACATCATCCACTTCCTTGGGATTTTGACTGATTTCCATATGAAGAGCATCAGCTTTGACAAACCTCCTCACAGTCTTCAGATTCACTCATCAAGTATTGATATTAAAAATCTTGAACTTCTCTATTGATTTGAACTCACCAAGTTTGTCAAATAATCTAAGAGTTGCTCCAATCAGAACCTCTTTCTCTCACACCCACTATTCCCCTCCTTCTCCTCGCATCCCCTCATTATCTGCACAATCCCTTTTCAAGGTCATCAGCTAGCCCTTTTTCTCTTTTTCTAGCCGTATCCTTGGTTTCCACTCCTCTACTGACGTCAACTATGGCCGCCTCCTTCAAACCTCCCATTTGCAGCTCTTGGTAGCACCCATAGTCCCCCCCCTGAGCTCCTTGCTCTCACGCCCCTGTCCATCGGTCTTTTTCTGCAGTGTCAAGCCCCTTTTTTGATTCAACATCCTTTTGTAGTCTCCACCTTCTGCAACAAGTTGCTAGCCCTCAAAGCCAGCACGGGTCTTTAAAAAATGACTTTTTAAAAAATACAGATTGAATAGGAAAAGGGTCCCTTTTATTGGTGAAAAATTCACAGTCAAGGGGTTTTATAAATAGTCCTTGAACACACATGATATTTAGGTTTTACATATAGTGATCCCTCCGAGGCCCTTCTCGACATGTACTACCTCTTATCTACCCTCGCAAGCCCTCTTTTCATGCCACCAGTGCTCTTGTAGCCGCCCTTGCACCTGGCACCTCCCTCATGCAATTGCAATTTGCAGTTTTCCTTGCTCATGCAAACTCCAGTGCCATTCCTTCCTTATCTTCCACTATTGGCCCCTTTTGCATGCACACACGCCCCCATGTGCTCGTAGTCGACTGAGTAGGGCCCCTCTTTTTTAAATGTTTATTTTTGCATGAAAAAAAAAACCTTTTTAGTCTCCCTTTACACAAGATTTTTGTAAACACAACATGTTCCCCAAAAGCCCTTAACCAAAAACCCCATCATAGATTCTATCGCCCAATCAAGCATCCTCATTAAGGCCACATGTCCTCAAGCTAAAGCAAAAGTGATCACGTATGAAGAAGGGCTTCTCCTTTGCATTTGGTTAAGTAGATCCAAGCTCCCCTATCTCGGTTATGTTGGGCATATATCACAATCAATGCATTCCGGTTTTACAATTCCAAAAGCGAAGCTCCACAAGCACCTTTTGTGCTCTCTGAAGTTCACCACATTCAATAGAAATATCTACCAAAGCAGTACTCAAGCACTTATTGTGCTCTCAGAAGTGCATCACATTTGATATACATACTCTTGAAGAATGTTGTATTTGACTAAGGATGGACCACGATTTTAATCCTGCTTTTGTAAGAGCATCACATTAGGAATACTTTTTTATTAGCATTGTCAAGCATAATATTTCCTTTGGCAGTGACCAAGGCAGACTAGTGCACATTGTAAGCTCCTTGAGCTCTCTAAGTGCACTGCATTAAGCATACATATCAACCAAAACATTGCCAATCATTTTATTTAATATCATTGCCTATAGTCATTGTAATAAAGCGAGAACGTTCTAGACAAGATGCACTTATGATGCACTTTCATACCTTTTGACTTGCTAACCTTATCCTGCAAATAATCTACGTCTGCTTCCTTTATCCTCATTTCGTATCATGGAAGTGGAGCGACATGACAATAGACAAACTTCATTTCTTTTAGAGATTCCATGCATTATGAACTTGTGTCATGTACTTTTTGGATTCCTAAGATTTGGGTGCAAAGAAGCTTCTTCTAGATTCTCCTTGGAATCTAATTGTAAAGGCAAGGACATTGGTCTTACTTTCTTTGCCACAATCGTGTACTTGGTTTCTACCCACACTTTTAGTCCTTCATTGACATTGATTCCTTCCTCCTTTCAATCATTTCATAATCCAGAGTGCACACTTTCACAACTTGGCTTCCACACTGCATTTTAGAATCAATTATAGCCTCAAGCTCGTACATCGTATCAACATAAGAAACCTAAGATACATTCACTATCCTCCATAAAACCCAAATTCCTCATCTTATTTTGTACATTATATGCACGTTGATCTTCATTTCTCTTAAATCTCCTCAAGCTTCATGAAGCATGCTGACCCATGCTCTCTTAGACATTAAAAAATCTATAAAGAAAGCTTCTTCCAATTCTCCATTTTTTTCAAGCAAGAACATTTTCCTTTTTGTACCATTGCAATCCCAATTCACAATGGTACATCTCCCTATAGTCCTTGAAGTCTTTGTTTGCCTTTGGTAGAGAATACTCCAGAAGAATATTGCGGCTCCTCTCATGATTCACATATTGTCGAGGATTGGATAACCCTCTTTCCATATTTACTCTTTATCTTGGCATAAAAAAACCATCATCCAACACCTTTGTTTCTATGAAAATGACTGTGATGTATGGCATCCCAAGGATAAGAGAATAAGTATAAATCTCTTGCACGAAGACATTTTGCTCATCTTTGTTATTGCCAATGGTCACCTTCACATTGTACATGCCCTACATAGATCCCTTGGTAAGTTATAAACACTCACAACAATGAGACTAAAAAATCATGTATCACCTATTTAGTTAGCTTCCCTTTCTTTGATGATGCCATTTCATATGGACAATTAAAGCCATCCACCTCCTCCAAACAATCATGAATAGGCCTTGATCCTTTCTTTGGAACTGGCTCTAGCTTTGCTCCAAAGATGGCATGACTAGTCACCATATCCTTTAGTAGCTTTTGCATACCCCCTTTTCCAAAATTAGTTCCTAATGGCATACTCATCTTCCTCAAATGGATATTCCTAGCCTTAAAAGACACAAGATCTCTTTTCAAAGGATCACCAAAGCTATCACAATCCCTGTTGCCATTGTCCGTGCTATCACACCATATACATCTATGCATAAACCTTAATTTAGTTTAGGATTTCTATCCAAAAGTTTTTCCTTTCTCCTCAAGACTACCCAGCTTCAATTTCATGTCATGTATGCCTTTGAAAAGCTAATCCACTACTATGACTCAACCATAGTTAATATACATTAGACTTAGATAATGGATTCATAGAAAATTTCATCATATCATTAGAGATCATAGTAACTATTATTCGCTCCATATCCCTCTACCCATCATGCATACAATGAGACCAACTACAATGGTTTAGAATAGGTTTGTAAATCTATACCCTATAAAATATTGTGGATTTATCTTAAAATATTATGGTCTAGACTAGGTTTGTAAATCTAAACCTTGTATATTAAAATATTCTGGATTTATCATTAACATATCAAGAAACCATAGCACAGTGTAGGGATCCAACATTTTATGAGGGAGAAAAATCTATCCACCTATGCAAGGACCACAAATACTCAATGAAAGGGCAAGATATTGAGCATTCCTTTTTTCATCGAACCATACCCCTTTCATAGGCATCCTAGACTACCTTTAAGAGATCCTTGGATTGCTCATGCTTAGCTGGCTTGGCCTAGTGCCTTGCCCCGTGGTCTAGCTAGTACCCTTGTCTTGGCAATATTCCACCCTCAAAGGAGAGTTTTCATCCTCAAAAACTTCAATGAGACAACTCTTTGTAAGAATATCAATGTTTTACACTTCTAAACCTACATTAGGTCAAATGATCCACTTATCAAATTTGCTAGTCATTTGTGGAACTACCTGATTGTAACGAAATTTGAATTGAAGGACTAAATCAAACATCCTTTTAAGAGATTGTTCCTTTGGCCAAAACTAACCTTTACCTAGAGCTTGAACTAATAGTAGATCCTAACCTCAAGCAAGATGATTTAACTAAGAAAACTTATTGCTCTCTCTTTTCAAGCAATTCCTTCCAAAAACTAGAAAGCTTACTTATTACAAATGTAGATCACTCAAGGGATTGATGAGCATGTGGACTGTTTGGGACATATGCTAAAAGGCCGGTGCTCTATTTTTCAGTCAGTGGGTACATTTATTCTCCTCAAGCTAAGTAAATCCAAAACTAGTATTGTTCTTCATGAAAGAAGAGGAGCCTTCTATGGAATATCTTTGCTTATAAACAAGATTCCTAAAACTTCTTAAATCCACAATTCAATGGATGTTGTTGTGTATCCGATTCTCATGGACTTACAAGAACTACACCTACATCCCTCTGTTTAAAATTATGTACCCTTGCGACTGCACATTGCCTCTAGTTGGAGTAGCTAAAAATGATCCGAGATATGATCAAAGCTAACTTTAAATTGTACACTCATTGCATCATGCTATATTGATGCTAATAAGAAGTCATAAAATTAGCCGCAAAAGACGTACATGTTTGTAGCCACATATCGAATAGAATATTGTGGAAGAGAAATGCTAATGTTAAAAATGGTGAACATTAAGCTTAGTGTGCAATTTTCCGAAAGCATTAGACTCATGACACAACATACCATCTCATAGACATACTACAATAGAAATGTTGAAAAGAAAAACGAGAAGCACATAGGACTTACTCTTAGTCATATACTCAACACACAAATACTAATTTTTAATAAAAGTACTGCATGATTTTAAAAGTACTGCTCTCCATATTTCAAATATATTGTGACTACCTTAGTCCATAAACCAGTAGAAAAATAGGCAAAATAAATGTCACCTAAGCTCACTAGCTATGGTTCATAGCAATGCATACTAATAATAGAAAACATCATCAAAACTGCCTGCATCTAGAGTAATCAGACTCAGTCACGTATATAATTTGCTTCTTGTTCATAGAGGCAAACTAAACACATGGAAGAAGATATCCACATCCAAAACATAATATAAATTGCGTATGGGAAAAATAAATACCAATTTTAAACTTTCTATGTGTTGTTATAGAAAATTCCATAAGCATTCTCGTGCAAAGAGTCCTAAATGAAAACATGGGTACTTGAGTTCAACTCTCCTCGTCGGATAGATCATTAATGTCTCTTGGGATAGTTTCCTAAGACGTTAAAATATTCTTCTTCTTCTTCCTCTCTCTCTCTCTCTCTCTCTCTCTCTCTCTCTCTCTCTCACACACACACACACACACACACGCACATTAGCGTTGAAGAACATTCTTTTTTAGTTTTCTTCATTTCCTCGCAACGCAACGCAAACAAAAGAGCTATAATTAGATGCAACAATCCTTAACTGTAATCAGTGAGAAACAAGAAAGGGTATAAGTGACGACGGACCTGCTGAAAGTCGGCAAATGGGATTGAGAGAGGCCGGAGCGTTCTAATTGCGTTGCGCATGGAGTGCTCACAATCGACGTCTTCGCCATTGAAGAGCTTGAGTGGATAATTAGCTGTGGCAGGTCTTTTGGCCAGCTTGTGAAAGATCCCATCGTAGTCGAAAATATTATTGTCAGCTATTGATCTGCTGCTGGCAGCAGCTATACTCATGCGGTCGCCGATGAGGAGCTGCAACGGCTGGTGAGCGCTCCTCGTCTGATGAAGCTCTGGCCAGCCAGCCGGCCGTTTGCTGCCGCCAGCTTGAAAATAGCTTCCGTCGCTCGGTCGTCCCTCATCGCGGCCTGCCGCCGGCTGAATGCTATTCCTGTAAGAAGCGTCGGATAAACAATAGAACAGTCAGATCAGAAAAGGGCTGGCCTATAATTATACATCAGAAAAGAAAGGCCACGGTCCACGGTCCACCCCAGCAAGCATTAAAAAAAAAACAATAGTATTTTATACACAGGAATCAGGAATTGATAGGCTCCCTGCTCTGTCTCATGCACTGCACTGCTGTCCCATTCCTCATGATCTAGCCTGGCAGCTACCAGTCAAATATACAAAAATTCAGCACGCGGATTGTATCCTATCCACTGCTCACTGCTGCCTTTTATCACGTAGCCGGTAGGTGATGTACCATTTTAATTATACGTACAGTTTTAGCATGCATTCACAATTTCACAATTTCACAGTGTTTTGTCCTTGGCACCTTGCCATCTAGAGTTGCTTTTGACCGGCCTCACAACATGTGACAACATGGTGGTACGAGAGAGAGAGAGAGAGAGAGAGAGAGAGAGAGAGGACCAGAAGATAGCTTCCGACACACACAAACGTCAAAGCACGACAATTACTGGTAAAAATATGGAGAAATATATATAGATTTCATGTGCTTCGCAAAAATTTCCATGATTTTACTCTTCCATCAAAATGCTAAGAGCCAAGCCCCCTTTGACTAGTAGAATTAGCAATATTTATTTTCATGTAGTACTTCATGTAGTATTTTTGAAGAGATTTTTGGGGATCTCTCAAAAAATTGGAAAAGAGGCACACATGATTTGGATCTTGCATCCTCCAAGGCAAGCTTTAAATTTCAGTGGATAGTGAGGCCCTTCCCAAACCTCCTACTACCAAGCCCAAAGAGAGGATTAGTAATTTTACGCATCTTAAGGGGCTTGTCTCTTGCGTTCCACTAAATTGAAAAAGACATTGCATGACCACATTTGAGTAACATTTTCATAATTCTACTAATACCCTCAATGCATAGTGAGACCCAGCTCTAACTTATTTGAGGTATTGAGTCTACACACCCAAGCCACCATAATTGTAGAGACAACACATCATTGCCTCATGCCTCTCATACATACAGGCCGGGTACACATGGAGTCAAATTCTTTATTTTCATAAGTGGTTACATGCGTAGAGAAATCAAAGAGGGTGTGACTCCAAAGAGTGTGTTCATTTGCATTCTTATGTACTTGGAGGAAGCCTATGAAACCCTTACCATAATTGAAAGAAGATTCTGAAGCAGCTAGCTTCAAAGTCTACAACTTACCTTCATCACAAGTTTCTAGCGAAAAACCTGATTTGCGTAATTTAGCAATTAGCATGAAGCTTTGAAGATTATCCCCTCAACGGTCACTCATTAAGTCATTGACACGATGATTCATGTCAAAATACGATACTATATGCCACTTCGAGCAATCCTATAGCCTACAAATCAATCACAAGAAACCAAGTTAGTCTCGTCTACTCTCAATACTTTGCATAACCACAATGTCCATGTATGAATGACAAATGATTGTTTTGGACTCTAGCCTCTAGCTAGTGTGCCACATGTGAAGGTACATATTTTGGATGTTTTCAAGCCACTAGAGACTCTACTTATTAATTAGATTTGGTTGTGTCATTATCTGGCTCCTCACTTGAAAGAAGGCACTTGATTCCTACCTAGGACTTCAACGGTATTTTGTTTAAATCATATGGCAAAGTGATAGCTTAGAGAATCCTTCCCTTGCTTAGAGAGAGTGCTCAAAAACCAACTGGTGTCCTTCAGGGAAGATCTTTCAATGATGATATGCTAGCTATTCATTTTGATAGTGATAAAGCAAAGAGACGCAATAAAGCTTGGTTTTTCTACAATTAGACATTGCAAAAGCAGTTGCAATAGTAGTGGGAAATATATTGATGGATAAAATAAAATCTCATGCTCTCCCTATAGATAGAGAGAAATTAGTGATTTTGCATCATTAATCTTGATGTTCACACCCATGCTAGAAGTGCTACCTTATTGAAATAGATGTTTTCCAAGATGCGGTGAGCATTAGCTATCAATCATATATAGGGAAGTGCCATATCCTATATGATCAGTCCATGGAGGGGAGTAAGCTCAAAGCTTTGCAAAAAACGCTTATTTTCTTATGAGCCAAAGACTTTGCAAAATATTAGTAGGTGTGTCCTGCATAGGCACATAAGCCAAGGTGAGCTCTCATGCATAGAGTCTCTCCTTGAAACACCGATAATATACCTCATTTGTGCTTTGTGAAAGCATGAAGAACTAGTGTCTTAGAACACCAGAGCACTCTGATTTTGAATGTAGATCATGGTGGTAGGTTTGGTGGTAGGTTGTTGTCCAACATCCAAGTAAGTCAAAAGGTATCTAAGCTGAACGCACCTAACCATAGTACTTGTGATAGCTCCCATGCACTCAGCCTCACTTGAATCCTCACAACTAAAAGTGGATGCTCATGTATGCTACTTCTTGCTCAACCAAGATATGCATGAGATGTCAAACCTAAAGGCTAGGGAAAAAACCACTAATGGACACTCGTGTTGTAGACAGTGGAAACAACCCTAGTCAAAAAGTCACACTAGTAGTGGGACTGGTAAGTATCGCGCCCAAATACTATGATAACTACACAGTGGATAGTTGTCAAAGGCCTTGTTTGGAAGCTATAAATAGGCCCCCCTACTATATTGACATGATCTACTATCAGAGAGTCTATTTTCTAGTGTCATTCTTGGAGCTCGTGTGCTCTGGTACACTTTTGTCATTAATCTTAGAGCATCTTTTGGCTCATGCTATTGTACACTTCTATAATTTTACTTATTTGAATATGCATTCAAATTCCAGTTCTAGTATTTGTTACTCATTTTCATTCCAATTTTGTCTTATTTGATCTACTGTCTGAAGTCTAATGGCCTCAATTGGTTTAACTAACTCTACTAACTCAAGCTAGAACAGCTATCAATAGTGACTACCTCATTCCATTTTAGCAATCATGGTGGTGAGCTAAATTTCTCTTGACAAAGAATCTTTATCTCCCAGTTGGGTTTTTTGGGTTAGCTTATTTCATTCATGCTGCCCAAACGAGTTGCTCGTGGCCAAAGACCTACAACCAGATTTTTGGAGGATCCAGATTGGGTAAGCTCCATCCTGGAGGAGTTAGAGCGGGGATTTTACACTTATACCAAGCCTATGAATGAGACAAATGTCAATCTAGATCGACGAAATACTAAGGAGCTAGAGGAGTCGCAACATTCTCATCAGTGTAGGAGGATGCAATTAGAGAGAATAGAGAGACACTCTTGGTCTGGTGGGTCTTAGACTAAAGACAAGGGAAAAAAAAGAAAGCAACCTAATGAAAGTAACCAGAATAGAAGGAGTTACAAATCAGTCCATAGGAAGTCGAAGTGGAAGCAAGACCCACATATTGTGAGTGAAATAGATGATAACAACAAGTGGGAAACAGATATTGATCACTATAGCAATAGAAGAACCAGGGAACACAAGTCACTATCAAAAGAGAAATCCAAGCATCATGAGAGATCCACTGGCTTGACGATTGCCTTTGTAATGTTTAAAGGGGGAAGAAAGACGAGCCATATGTCCACATTTAAGCCTTCAAACAATATGATGAGCTCAATTATATTGGTAAAGACGAATGGAGAGAGTGCTTTCCCTAGATAGTGAAGGATGCAACTCAAAAAACGGTACTATCATTACCCTATGTGCCAAATTAAAACATACAATAAACTAATCAAAGCATTTGGCCTTGAATATTCAAATAACAGAGGGGAAGAAGACATCTTATGTGAACTTGACAGGATAAAACAAGGTAAATTGTCAGTTCAGAGCTATGTTGAGGAGATTCAAGAACTAATCATATAACTACATGAACCCCCATTTAAAAAATGAATGAGGTCTTTGTTCCTTAGTGGATTCAAAAGAAAAAACTTAAGGAATAAGATGTTGTAGCCCCAATGTGAAAATTCAATGATCTGGTGCAGTGTGTTCAAAAACTTGAACAACAAGAAAAAAAGGGAGAAAGGTCACAAGAGTAGATAAAATTCTAGTGATACTAAGATGACAACTGAGGAGTCTAAGTCCACATAAGTTCCAGATCATCTGATAACGACTTAGATGATAAGACTAAGGTGAAGAAGAAGGGATCTTGAATGAAGAAACTGGAGAAGATGTCCAAACAAATTGCTGAAACGATAAAGACTAGACCCTCAGTCAACAAACTCAAGACTTGGCGTTCAAAGTGCAGATCCAGGGATCACAGGTCAGAGTGTAGTCAATGTTCATATTCTTAAAGCGTACGACCATTTTTGGAATCATTGCAGAATTAGAATCTACCAATTTAAGAAGGAAAAGGATTTGTCCATATTTCCCTAAACAATCCAGAAATGGTGAAGAAAGATGGAGCAGTTGCTTCTAAGGAAAATGAGGCTAGTACCAGTACTGGAGGTGGTAGAGGGAGATATTAGGGAAAGAATGGCAGAGGTAGCGCTAACTCTGAGAAGATAGATTTTGATTGATACACCTCTGAGAAATATCCCATTTTGTAGCTCAGTGCCTAGATAATGCAAAACCAAAAGGAGCTGAGTAGAATCCACCAAAACCAATACCACCAGTGAGAGTGGTCATCGTAAGACAAGGGGTGGTGATCAAAGAAATTATAGATGAAAATGAGAAAGTGGTAAAGCAAGGTGTTGAAATGAAGAAATGGGAGGAATAGAGGGCTCCCTAGAAGGGGAAAGGAAAGGTGAAGATATTGGATGAATGATAGGAGAAAAGGGATTTGGCAGTTAAAAGATCAGAGAGGACCTGGCAAAGAAGATGCCAGAGTAGCCAAAATGTTCAAGAATTCTAGAAATCCAATTTAGGAAACCTATTGAAGATAATGTACCACATGGACTAGATGATTATTATGACAACTGCAGTTGAGAGACTGGCTAGGGAGATGGACTAGATGATTGTATGATAGCTACAGTTGAGAGACTTGCTGAGGAGATGTGGTGAATCAAATCAGACTTGACCAAAGCTAGAACTAGCTATTGAATTGGGGAAGGACGAGACTAAAGAGCCATCAAAAAATCCATCACAAAGTGATCCAACTGCCATACGAAGGAAGCTAGTGCAGAAGCATTGTGAGGATAGCCAGTTGAAAGAGAGATCTTCCAACTCTGACTCCAACTCCCTTGATTGGATAAGAGACATTGTTGACACAAATGATTGTATTCCCATGAGGGACAACCTCCAGAGAGGTAAACAATCCATGATGAGAGATAATCTGCTTTGTAGCACCACCAATATCAAACTATCACACATGTGAATGTGCAACAACTGACATACATGCATCACGAACAGAAGGATCATAGGTGCACACTACACTAAATACCCATTTTGCATCTACATAAGCATCACAATTTCCTTTCGTAGAAGATTCTATAGCTCCACGCAGTGAAATTAGAATGTTTTTTCTTGGGCTCTGTTGCTGTCAATTTTAGAGCATTTCTTAATCAAGTGATCATTAGCCTTGCAATAATGGAAACACATCTTCTTTTATCCCTTTCCACAAGAATTCCTTGATGACGTGTTGTTAGTAGAAGCATTAAGAACATGTAATTTACCACTCGGTGAAGAACCGTGAGAAGTGGCTACATTAATGTTACCACCTTTTCTTTGAGCAGTGACAAAAGCCTGTTTAACTTCACGTTGTTTAACCCTCTTCTTTCTTAAAAGTGACTTGGAATAGCAATGTGCATAATGCATCAAACTTGATAACATCAGGATTTACTTGGATCATAAGTTTCCAGGTAGTAGCAAAAGTCTAGGAAGAATCTGGCAATGCATGAATAATAGTCTATACAAGTGAATTGTCAAAACTGACTTTGCCTACAAAAATGAGTTTCTCATTAATATTATTGATACTATTATGGAAAGTGTCCATTTCATATTCCTCATACATAATCTTCGATTTCAACTCTTTATGTAGCAATGAAATTTTAGCCTCATTTCGACTCATATAAAGACCAGCCAGAATATCCCAAGCCGATTTTGCAAATTTATCTAAACAAATATGAGGAGTGATAGTGCGCTTCATAGATACTAGACTCAATGCATTACCTACGTACCTCTAACATCTCAGCAAGATTGCTCAACTATATGCAAGACAATCTAGCAGCAATAGTCCTGCCACCAAAACGTGAAATATCCTCAACAGAGTTTGTATTCACAAAATGTAGATGTACATCAATGCCATGTATTACATTCCAAATGCCTATTGACACAAGAAAATGCTCCATCATGCAAGCCCACATTGGTGGGCAGTTGCCCCCATCCAATTTATCCTCAACAGCAAACATCTTCAAAACATTCATGTTGTTGTCAACCATGGATAGTGATTTGTCCTAATGTGAAAACTAAAACTACCCAAAAAGAGGCAAAATAGAGTGGGACTAGCACATGCTATATAGCACAACCCAAAGAAGACTATAAGGGACCTATTCTACAAAAAATTGGACTAACAAAAATTATGCACAAAAGGACAAAATTGCTTACATACTACTCCCTATAGTGGGAACGAAGGCCAAAATGAGCCCATATCAAAATTTCGAGTAGACCTATTGATGCTCACCAAACTCATCCAAAGCATAGTGAGCAGAGGGGTGTTGGTGATCCTCATGACTATGCTTGAGGGGACACAATTAGCTCTAATACCAACTGATGGAAATAGGGATGCAGGGAAACACACACAACTTGGAGAAGATGAAGAAGCTCAAGGCACACAACAAAGAGTATATTTATGAATGTATCAACGAAAGATAAGTTAGCCCTAGAGTGATAGGCATGCATACAATGCATGGGGGGAACAACCTCCTAGTGAGGGAAAAAATGCCCCAATGACGGTCCTAAGTGTGTTCACACAAATGAGTACTAGATATGTATGGTAATAGGGAGTATTCATGAAATGGGGATAGGATTTCATTGGGCCGTTCAAGAAGGTCACGTCTCAAAAGAACAAGTATATTGTGATGACTACGTGTTATGTGAGCAAGTGGGCTAAGACATTACCAAATAAATTTGCAAAGTCTACAACTACAACATGTTTCTTTAGGAACATGTCATTTGCAGATTCAGTTTTTTGATAAACATTGTGATAGATCAGGGAACCCATTTCATTAATGAAACCATCTAGATACTAACTGACATTTTCTTGATACAACACATGACATCAACTCCATATTATCCTCGATGCAATGGAAAAGTTAAAAGCAATAACAAAACCATAGAAATATACTGACAAAGATTTTGTAAAAGGAGCCTCATACCTAGGGTGAAAAACTCTAGACTGTATTATGGATGTATCAAACTACTCATAAGGCGACCACTTGAATGACACCTTTCAAGATGGTTTATGCCACACAATGGTACCTATGGAATTTTCCATTCCCAATATCAAATTAGCAATTGAGCATGGTATGGAGTTCAATGAAAATCTAAAGCAATGGCTAGATGAGTTACTGAGGCTGGATGAGATCAGACGGAGAGCCATGCTAGAGTAAGAAGCGGTTTCATAGAGAGGAAAACACTTTGGCATGATATTAAGATCAAAGTCAGAGAGTTCAAGAATGAAGAATTAGTGTTTATATATCAATCCAAGCTAGTCCTGAAGAAACCTAATCTAAAAGTTTCATGGTCAGGTCCCTATGAATTAGATTTGGGTTTCTCAAATGTCACAGTAAGGTTCAAAGAATTTATCAGATCTACTACTTCCACGGATCTACAATGGAGCCAAGATTAAACCGTACTATGTGAGATCAAATGAAGCTCCAACAACACCAATTCAGGAAGTTGGTTCAAAATCAGATGATGAAACTTTGAATCTATTCCATGTCTAACTAGTTGAGGTAGAAGGGATATATTTTCAGGAACCATTAGATTGCTTGGGTATGGTCCTAGTTTAGGTTTAGACTCCAAAACCACCAATGGATTTTGAAAAGCATAACCATCACTCACATAATATAAATGGCCTAATCATTAGTAGAATCTTTCTAGTAATGATTAAAAGGACCAACCATTGTATGAACGCCACATCACAGGCCGTGGGCGTAAATCGAGGCAGGAAAGGAGTGCAACATTCATGGCGTGAGTGCGTGTAACTATGCAAAGAGTGTGTAATCCATCACTTTACCCTTAATGACTTGTATGTCCTTCTCCTTGGCATGTAGAGCTTTCTTAGCCATCAACTGTGGCATCATCGTCTACATAGTAACCTTCATCTTCGCTGACCTGAAGTGCTGAAGTGCTCCTGCTTGGACTCACCAACTGCAATAAGTGAGTATTCTCTCTCCACTAAAGACTGTTCACAGAGTATGGGAAAATAGAAGCAGTCTATGTCAAAGAAAAAGAAAATGACTTTGGATGAGAAAGCTAAATTAATTCAAGCACTTCTTAGTCTAGTTGCAAAAACCTCATTCTCGGTGGCACATCATAAAATAGGTAGATATGATTTCTAGCCAGAGGAAAAGGAGCTTCTCAAGCTCTAGAGCATGGAAGTGGGATTGAAAGCCACGAAGGTAAATTTTGATCAGAGATCATGTAGCAAGTTGTGGACACATTAAATCTTGACACAGTCATTGCTGAGATTCATGGCCGACCAATGCAGACTACGGAGACATCACTTTTCCATGTCTGGTATTTTGCCATTTTTCACTTAGTGCACACCATGCACTACTGATGAAATCATCCATATTCTAAAAGAGAAAGCTCTAGGTAAGAAGAAGTGAAATATCAATGGATAAGGAGTCCTGATTGATGCACTAGAATGCCATCTAGCGTATAAACTTGTTGGCAAAAGGCGATCATCTCAAGAGAAGCCCTACATATGTCTCTCAAAAACTGTTCAGTATGTTCCTGGAAAAGATTAAGAATCCAAAGGCTGAGATCAGTATGAGTCATTTTCTATATAGTAGTCCCATGCAACAAACTACTATGTAAAGCCGCTTGTGTTGGATGTGTAAAGCTACTTAGGATTGGTTGCTCTTAATTGGCTTAGAGCCATGATGGTTTGACTTCGAGGGGTTCACCTTTAAGAAACTATTCATATAGCATGCGTACAAGGGGTATTTTAAAAAACCCTTTGCTTGCATGCTTAGGGTAATAAAATGGCTCCTTTCTCTTTAAAAATCTACAAGTTTTTCTCTAAAAATCCATTAAAACCCCCTTTTGTTATTATAATCTTGTTAATATTTTAACTTTTGGCGATTAAAAAATCCATTCATTTGAACTCACATGGTAACTTACATGTTTAAGAGGTTAACCCCCCGAGGGTTTGACCATTTTAGTCCACTTAGAAATAGCTGCCTAGTGTTAGTAACTTATGGTTTGGCCACTAAGAGGTGATTGTGTAAAGCTTCTTAGGGTTGACATTGTAAAGAAGCTTAGTGTTGGTCGCTCTAAATTGATTTGGCCATTTCAATCCACTCAGGACTAACTGCCTAGGGTTTATGGATTATGATTTGGCCGTTGGAGTTGGCCATGTAAAGCCACTTAGGATTAGCCGTTCTAAACCGGCTTAGAATTGGTTTGGCCATTTGAATCTGCTTAGGGCTATTCGCTTAGAGTTAGTAGCTTATGGTTTTACTGTTAGGAGTTGGCCATGTAAAGCTACTTAGGGTTGGTTGTGTGAAGCCGCCTAGGGTTGGTTTTGTGAAGCCGCCTAGAGGTGGCCGCTCTAAATACGTTTAGGGGCATATTGGTTTGGCCATTTCCGTCCATTTGGAGCTAATCGCTTATGGTAAGCGACTTTTGGTTTGGCCATTTAAGGTTAGCCATGTAGATCTCCTTAGGATTAGGCATTCTAAACCGGCTTAGGCCGCATTGTTTTTTTGTTTCATTCTACTTAGGATTAGAGGCTTTTGGTTTGATGTTTAAGGCTAGCTATGTAAAGTCTCTTAGACTGGCTTAAATCTACATTGGTTTAGCCGTTTCAGTATGTCTAGGGCTAGCTACTTAGGTTTGGAAAATTTTGGTAAAACCAATTAGGGTTGAATGTGTAAAGTCGCTTAGGATTGATTGTTCTTAACCAAATTATGATGATGTTGTTTTGACTATTTTAGGCCGCTTAGATTTAATTGATTAGGATTAATGGCCTTTAATTTGGCCATTAGTAGCAGTAATGAATCTATTTAGGGTTGGATGTGTAAAGCTGCTTAGGGTTGTCCATTCTAAATTGGCTTGGGGTCACATTTGTTTTGTTGTTTCAATCTACTTATAGCTAGCTAGTTAGGGTTAGTAGCTTTTGGTTTGGTTGTCTAGGAGTTGGCCGTGTAAAACCGCTTTGGGTTGGCCGCTCTAAAGTGGCTTAGTGCCACATTGGTTTGGCTATTTTAGTCTACTTAGGGTAAGTGAGCAAGCAGTATGTTGAGCATAAGCACAAACAGAAAGAGAGAAATCCATTTTGAGATCTATTTTTATTTTAAAGAGAAAAACCACAAATCGATTGCAAAAACCGCTAACTCTCTTGCTATTTGTGCTAACAAGAACACTTATTGGGTTCCCAATCCAACAAATGGCAAGCTCGGGGCATCCACTAGGAACTATGTAAGATAGCATGTGCAAACAAAATAATTTATTTATAATTATGTACATTTATAAAAAAATGTACTTCCAGATAGGGTTTTTTAATTCAAAAAGTGGAAATTTTTGCTAGTTTTTTTACAAAAATGCGTACATAAGGGGTACATATAATACTTGAAATTATACAAGTAAGGGAATATTGTTTAAATACCTCTTGTTTGCACATGCTATATGAAATTTTTACATAGTGGACTCCCCGAGATGGCAAGAGGCTAGCCATATATGAAGTAGCAAGAAAACACTGCAAGAAGGCAAGCTGTTTGTGAAGTTCGTTTTCGTTTTTAAGAGAAAAAACAAAAATGACGTCCATAAATGGCTTGCTCTCTTTCAATTTTTTATTTCCACTTGAAATATGGCTTGCCCAAACCATCAATTGGAAATTTGATAAGCCATGTGCAAAGGAAAGCATAAGCTATGCGCAAAGCGACAAGAAAAAATGGTGATTGCAAAAGTTGTTTCTAGAATCTATTTTTGCTTTTTAGAGAAAATGCAAATGGAATCCAGAACCAGCTTGCGCTTTTTTTGTTTGTGCTAACAAGAACACTTATGGCTCAAACCAACAAACATCAAGAGGGCTAGCCTTATATAAAGAGGACTTCAAAATCAGCTTGCTCTCTTGTCCTTTGTGCTAACAAGAACACTTATGACTCAAACCAAAAAGTAGCAAGAGGGTTAGCCATATATGAAGCGGCGAGAGAAAATTGCAAGAGGGAAATCCAGTTCTAAAATCCGTTTGCAATTTTAAGATTAAAAACGCAAAAAAACTCCAAAAATAGTTGTTCCTACTTGCTGCTTTGCATATGGATTGCTCCATCAATAGGAAAGTGCAAAAGCGTGTGCAAAGCGGCAAGCAAAAACAACAAAAGGTCAACGTGTTTCTGAAGGTTTGGTTGTTTTTTTTCTCATGGAAATGCAAACAGACTTTAGATTCAGCTTACGCTCTTACTGTTTGTATTTTTTTGTTTTGGATACAGCTTGCCCAACTCATTGTAGAGACAAGGGTAAGTCATGTTAAAAAGTTGGCAAGAACAAATGGGAAGCACATAAGCCATTTTTGAAGTTTGTCGGCATTTTTTCTCATGGAAACACAATCGGACTTCAAAAATGGCTTGCCCTTTTGTGTTTGTCCCTTTTCATATAGCTTGCTCAAATCATCAATTGGGACAAGGGAAAGCCATGGATGTTACTATTAGCCGTTTGTGAAGTGTTATTTGTATCTTTTGATGTTCGTTCCTATTGTACTGATTTTCAAGTCAAGTTAAGTTTTGAAATTAACTTTATGTTTACAATTGTGTTCACAGGCAATATGAGTAGCAATACTGGTGTGGGACCATCCAATCAAGATGTGTATCTCTTGGCTAGGCTTTCATATCCTTGTCATCGATCCAAATAGGCTATGCATCCAACATTGTTTGTTGCAAAACAACATGTCTGCAAACGTGGCGAGTTCAGTCCATCAATTATAGATCAAATTATTGTCAGTTACAATTTGTGAGTAAGTAGGAGTAATAGAATACATGTTTTACACTTATAATTGGACTTACTTCGGACAAAAAATTGTAAGTCCCAATTCTGTAGGACTTGGATGATGGACAATATCATGTACCAAGAGATGCATACAATAAAACTCTAACCAAGAGATATATAACCTAAAAATTGATGAAATGATTAAAATAATGGTGGACTGGGAATGGCTTGTTTATGACGATATGGAACGTGAATCTGACACATTGTTGTATAATCTAGGAGCTAGAGTTTCCAAAATGAAGATTCCATTGGTTTTTCTCAACATGTAAGCACTGTTTGGTTGGAGTGACATGAGTGTTACGAAAATTTTCAATTGAGTGTTCACACTGTGCTAACTATAATTATGTGATGACAATTTCTTTTTAACAAGCTCTTTGATTATTCTGTATATGTAGGCTACTTAAAGACCACATATTGTCAACTTGTAATGTGATTCTATCCTCAAGATATCATGCAAAAAAGGTCCTACAAAATCAAGGAATGAAGTATAATTTGATTCATGCTTGCCCTAATGATTGTACTCTGTTTAGAGGTGAGTATGTAGACATGGAGAAATTTCATGAGTGTGAAGCAAATGGATATTGAAAAGATCTTTAAGGTAAAAAAGTATTGCTAATGGTATGCAATAATTTTTCTGTTTTTTTCCTCGCATCAAGCGCTTCTTTACATGCAGATCAATAATTTCAAGATTTTGGAGGTCTTATGGAGGGCCTTTTATAAGAGAGGAAAAAGAGCTCCTCCAATGAGAGAAGAGCCAATGTTGTGTAGAAAAACAGATTGATATTAAGAAAGATATAAAAAAGGTGACGCCTGCAATCCTTGAAAACAATCACCTTTTCAATCAATACAACTGTCTAGATTTCACTCATTCAATATGGCTTTCATCATCAATGAAACAAAATAAAATCACATTGCTAATAGAGTTGTGCTCGGCACTACCGTGGTCAAGATATCTACCTAATGTGGTGATTTTGTGATTCTTGGTTGGCAATGCTTGAGCTCGGTAGGAATGCTTTGGTAGATATGTAAGCCAAATGTAGTGTTGGGAAATGCCCTAGTTGATATGCATGCCAAATATGTTGCACTTAAGAGAGCAACAAGTTCTTGAGGAGAATCTTGTTTGGAATGTCATCTCTTGTAGTGCATTGATAACAGGGTATGCTGCTAGAGTTCTACTCGGCACTAAATTGGTTGATATGTAAGCCTAATGTGACAATTGGCAATGCTTCGCCTAGTATAAATGCCAAATGTTGTATTTGGCTATGCTTTGTTCTATGCTAAAAGCACATTAAGTTCTTAATGAGAATTTTGTCTCTAGCAATGGGTTCATTGAAGGATATGCCCAACATGGCACTAGCAAGGGTGCTTGGCAATGCCTTAGTTGAGATGTATGTCAAATGTGGTGCCCTTATGAAAGCGCATAAAATTCTTGACGAGCTTTCAATTCAGAAGTTCATCACTTGGTGCACATTGGTTGTGGGTAATGCCCAAGATAATTGTGGCAAGGGAGCTTTGGATTGTTTTATACTAATGCTAGACAGAAACCATTGGAGCCAAAACTTATGCTTAGCAATACCTTAGTCGATATACATGCCAAATACGATGCTTTGGCAATGCTATGATTGGTGTGTACAAAACATTCTTTGGATGGCGATGTGTTGGTTAATACGTAACCAAATGTGGTGCTCTTAGGGAAGCACATAAAGTCCTTGATGACACTTTAGTTCAAAATGTCATCCATTGGAAACCGTTGATTGTAGGGTATGCCCATTATGGTTGTGGCACAAGGAAGTTGCACGCAATTTTAACCGGAAGGCCTTCTGTCAAATGCTACCACCGGGGCTTGCACATTGTTTGCACAAGAACTGCTATGAGAATTTGAAGAAAAAATTCAGCAGATATCTATAAGAAAGCAGCGGTCATTGAGAAACCGGAACGGGTGGAACTATTTGTCCAAGCTACTGATCCACGACTTCAAAAGAGCTTGGTGTACCTACTTGAAGATTCAATAGGTGAATTGGGCTTATCGTTTGATTGGAAGCTGGTTTTTGAAGTAGTCAACATGATTGTGAAGCAACAAATGAGGGTGGATAAGCTGATTGTGGTCAATTCCATGGAGACAACTAAGGAATAAATTAAGGAGAATTCAACCTCTAGGAAAAAAAATTAGAGGATTTGGTTCTTGATGAGCTAATCAAAGATATACAAAATTATATATTTGAAACTAAAAGCAATAAAACTTGAAGGGGTAAGGACAAAGCATTCCACTTGAGAGCCTAGGCAATGTCCTCCATGCAACGATTGGGATGACGCTGCATATGGTGCAATATTAAACATCATGAACACAAACTGTGAAGATTTTGATAAAGCTTACAAGAAAAATGTGATTTTCAAGTTTTCAAGGTGTGTCATAGCAAACTATGCCAAGCTGAGAATGGCATTCTCGGGGGGTTCACCATTCAGTACCCCTCATATAACAACGTGCGTTTGCGGGGTATTAAAAAAACCCCTCTTTTAACATGTCTGAATCAATAAAATGATCCCTTATTTTATGATTTTTTTTCCAAGATTGAACATAAAACCCCCTTATTTTAGTGTATCTCTGTTAATTTGCCTAAAATGTTTGCATTTTAAAACCCCTCCTTTTGAACTCATGCTATACATTAACATGACTACATAGTGCACCCCCCAAGATGGCATTCAAGAAACTATTGGGAGGGTTGATCCAATGGATTCTCTTTTAGTATATGCATTTATTGCAAGTCTCAAGTAAACAAATTTATACTAGAAGAGAAGCATAAAAGAGATAAAGATACTGCAGGAACATCAACAAGAGCTACAAGATCTAGCAGTAAGCAAGAGGAGGGCCCTGCTCCCAAACCTGCTCTGGAAGTGGTTATGGAAGAAGCATCAAAAGATAAGAAGAAAGGTAAGCCCAAGGGACCTTCTTATAAGCTAAAGTATAACATTGAGTTGGCTATAGATCTGTAGCAAGGTGGAGCTCACGTTGGGTGACACCTTGGGTATTGCCAATCATGAGTTTCATGAGGAGATTATAGACATTATCAAGAGGGAACAAAAGATACCAAGTGGGAAGGAACTTGATGGAGCTAAGAGCTAATCAATTCAACACATTGAATCAATTTTGGATACTTATGGAGAGGCATTGGAAGATGGAAAGTCAAAGGTTGTGGTGGTTTCAAATCCAATTATACCGGAGGTAAGGCATGTTCATTTTAATGAAGATGGATATGGGGAAATTGTGCCCAAGAGTCACTTTTCTAGGACTCATTGGGATAGAGAAACAAAAAAAACCATTGTAAATCTTAGGGACATTAATATGAAGAGCCAGTCTTAGCACTTGTGGACCATGGCTCATAAATCAACCTTATGAAAAAGAGCTTGCATTAGAAGGGGAACTGGCCTATTGATGTGGACCAAGGTTTGTGGATTCAAGCTACCAACATGCTTCTAGGAAATCTTTGTGGTGCATGTGCAAATGTAAAGGTAACTATTGGAGATGTCTAAGATACACAAATCTTTTTTATACAGGATCCTTCTTCCTATCCACTCATATTGGGAAAGCCAGACATTATAGTTGTGTGCATGGAAACAAAGATAGATGATGGCTTAACCTATGCAAGGATCCGAAATAGGGATAGTAGAAGGGCTATTCAGTTTTTGACTGCATGTATTGATAGTGTAAAAAACAAAGATAGCCTATACGATCATCCATTGCCAAAGATACACAAAGAGTTCAATGAACACATGTTTTTACAAGATTTTCTTGGGGTTCCACTATAAAGCTGGACTATGGTGGTACAAAGGAGGGGAAGCTCTCACAAAGAGAGACTCTCTCTTTAGTTTTTCTGGGTTTAACATCTGAGGGTTCAACGTCCTACATGAATTATAATCAGCTATCTTGATGGGAAAAGCAATATGTTTTAAGTATTCAAAGTGAATTGCATGGATGTGATGTGCTTGAACTAGATGATTCCCTTTTTAGGAATTTGTGAAGAGGTTTCTCATGAGGATAATATGTCAGAGCTAAAGGAGATCAAACAATACAGGTTACAAAGTGGAGCTAACATTGTTAAAGTGCATTCAATGGACATGTATGAAGGATTGGATGTATATGAGGCACTTAAACATATAAAGGAGGATTTGGGTTAATCGATTGAAGTCCATGTAGAGGAAAAATATAACTCTATGGCAAAGAAGGTGAGTTCGGTGGCTTCAACTTTGCCATAAGGAAGATATCCAAAGAACATTGGGCATAAACTCTCTAAGGAGACATTGAAGCAATAGAAGATTGAGGAACATGATTTCCTTATTGAAGAGGATATTAAATGATTTTATGAGATTCTTGGAAATCATGGTAAAGACTTTGCTTTTGGCCATATGAAAAAGGGTGTGTCAATCCAAATGTTGTTTCTCCTATGGCTATATTTACAGTCCCTCACATGCTATGGAGTTTATGTCCTATCCCAATAACCAAAGATCACTTGCTAAAGCTCATTGATTTGCTCAATGAGAAGATACAGATGGGTATTTTGGAACCATCATGTGCACCATACTCTAATCGGTGGTTAACTATTCCAAACAAGAATGGTACCCTAAGGTTCATTCAAGACATGCAACCGGTCAATAAGGTAACAAATCCGCAATGTTGGTATAGGTCCAATTAACGATGAGTTTGTTGAATCTTTTGTAGATATATCTATCTACTCTATGGGTGATCTTTACAAAGGATATGATAAATTTTATCTTGCTTTAGAGAGCAAGGATCTTACTACAATGCATACAGCTCTCGGTTTGTAAGGATGTGAACTCTACCATAGGTTGCTACTAACTTTGTAGCTCACATGATGAATGACACGAATAAGGTGTTGAGGGATTTTATTCCTCAGTTTACTATGCCTCTCATTGATGATTTGCCAATCAAGGGATGTGAAGAAGGGTTCAAAGATGAGATAAAATTTTAGAGGATGTCGACAACACTTTGTTGCCCAACATATTGTCGCCTGTGATGCTATTTTAACCAAGATTGAGGAAGTGAATTTGACACTTTCAGGGCAAAAAACAATTTTTGGTGCTAAAGGGGTTTTGATTGTGGTGCACATGTGCGGTTCAGATGGAAACGATCAATTCCAACTAAAGTGGAAGCTATACAAAACATGAAAGACACATACACATCAATTCTTGAGGTTTGAAGGTTTTTGGTGCATATGTATCTTATTTGGTTGCCACACTTTGCTCATGTTGTAGAGGTTCTTTATCAACTGCGAAGGAAGGGTAAAGTATTGTATGGGAAGAAGTTCATATGAAGGCCGTCAGAGAATTGAAAAAGATGCTTCTTGAGGCTCTTATCTTGAGAAAGGTTGATTATAAGTGTGGAAGGACAATGATCTTAACCACTAATCTTAACCATTGATAGTAGCCCAATAGGTATTGGGTGGACTATAGTTCAAGATGATGAAGATGGTCACATGTATGCAATCCAATTTGGGGCAAAAGTGTTTAATTCTCATCAAAGAGGTTACCCATAGGTTGAGAGAGAACTTTGGGACGTTGCTATTGCCTTGAGGTTTGACAAAGAATATTTCATAGGTGCTTCAATTGTAGTAGAGACATATTTTTTGCCATTGATAGGGATGATAGCAAAATGCTCTACTTTGGACATTGCAATGTTGCAATGGATATTCTTTATTAAGTCCCTTAATGCTGAGTTTTGTCATATTGCAAGCAGACATAACCCTATTGTAGATATGTTCTCAATGGCTAGGTATGAAGATGAACAGGAGATGCTTACCACCAGTGATCATGAGGGCTTAAAGTTCTACACCTATTCTCATTTACATTCATGCTATGGTAATCTTGTTCGTAGTTTTGAAGTCTTTTTTGAGGATATGTATGATGGAGAATGGCTTTTGGTAGGCCACACCTCAACACTCTTACCAGGCAAGAGGGATGGAGTGATCAAGACTACAAGAGGGTCTAGAAAAAGGCTTATGGATACTTTTTAAGAGATGAACATTTATGGAAGCAATCATAGCATTCAGGAGGGGTACCGCAGTGGGTTGTTTATGATAAAGCGATTCCACAACAACAGGTAATCAAAGAATTTCATGAAAGTTTATGGGCTGGACACAGAAGGATATCAGAGACTTTTGTCAAAATCAATAACTGCTACTGGTGGTAGGGAATGTACAAAGACATTGCTCAGTTTGTGGAGACTTCTTTAGTATGCCAACAATATTCTAATGTATGACATCAAGATGGATTACATTCCACTTATCCATTAGCTATGCAGTACAAGTGAGTAGTAGATCTGATTACAATGCTAGTGGGGGTTTGGCAGATGAGGTATATTGTTCTTGCTAGAGATTATCTCCTTAACCAGGTTGACGGGAGAGCTTTATGTACAATATTTACAAGTTTGGGGTGGAATTTTTTTCTTAAAGATGTAATTTCCAGGTATGGTTGCATTGGTAAAGTCACTGTTGATAGAGGAGATTTGGATGCAGATAAATCTTGTGAGTTCTTTGCTAGTTTGGGCATCAAATTGTCTCTCACTACAGTATACAATCCAGAAGGTAATGGGAAAATTCAAAGAGGACATTTCCCTATTGTTAAGGATTTAGCAAAGGCATGTCGAGGACATATTGGTGATTGGCCTAACCTGCTACCGTTTTCTTTATGGGCTAATCGCACTACACATAGTTTTGTTACAGGTTTTATGACATTTGACTTGATACATGGATAGAAACCCATTATATAAGGCCATAGAGGAAGAAGTTATGTCTTGGAATATAATGCCATGGGAAGTAGGTATGCCTAGAGAATATTCTTTTGCTTTACGTACTTGCCAACTTAAGAGGCCCGTCAAGAAGATATTGAGCAAGCCAAAGCAAAGCTCAAGGAGGGAAGGTTGAAGAATGAAGCAGCAACTAATGAGCAGCATAGTCTATGGTCTTGTGCTATCAAAGATGGTGATTTGGTACTTGTTTATGATAGTAGCTTGGAAAACCAATACTTTGTTATGTGAAATATGGTCAAATGGGGGTTTGGACCATATGTTGTACTTCATGCTTATGACAATGTAGCATATAAATTATGTGAGCTCGATGGCACTGAGCTTAGAGTGTCTATTGTGGGGAAAATGATCAAAGAATTCAAGAAATGGGAAGGTGAGTTCAATCTTGAGGATTAAGTCTTAGATCAGCGAGGATCAAGGGATGATAATGATATATATACATTAGACGATGTGTCTGATGAAGCTCTTGATGATGCAAATTAATGAAACCGATGGTTGGCACATTCTGAAGGATGTGCTTATTTAGAGGGGGTTGATGTCATGATGCTCTGTGTCCACAGGGGGAAACTTAGAGAAGATACCAATTCTTGGGTGTTATCAGCTTTCAAACAGATTGTTGACAGTGGTTGTTCAATTGGCATGATAATAGAGTTGTGCTTGGCACTACTGTGGTTGAGATATATGCCTAATGTGGTGATTTGGTGATGCTTGGTTGGCGATAATTGAGCTCGACAACAAATTCTTTGGTAGATATGTGATCCATTTGTAGTGCACGGCAATGCCCTAGTTGATTTGCATGCCAAATATGTTTCACGTAAGAGAGCAATAAGTGCTTGAGGAGCATCCTATTTGCAATGTCATCTCTTGCATTTCATTGATAGTGGGGTTTACTGATAGAGTTTTCTTGGCACTAGGGTGGTTGATATGTAAGCCTAATGTGATGATTGGCAATGCTTTGGCTAGTATGAATGCCAAATGTTGTATTTGGCTATGCTTTGTTCAATATGTATGCTAAATGTGAAGCCCTTACAAAGCTCATTAAGTTCTGATGAGCTTTCTATCTCAAATGTCATTTCTTTGCAATGGGTTTATTGAAGGATATGCCCCACATGGCACTGGCAAGGGTGTTTGGCAATGCCTTAGTTGAGATGTATGTTAGTTGTGGGCCCTTTACGAAAGCACATAAAATTTTTGATGAGCTTTGAGTTTAGACAGGCGTCTCTTGGAGCACATTGGTTGCGGGGAATGCCGGCAAGGGAGCATGGGATTGTTTAATAATAATGCTAGATAGAAGCCATTGAAGACTAATGTTATGCTTAGCAATGCCTTAGTCAATATACATGCCAAATACGGTGCTTTGGCAATGCCTTGAATGTGTGTATAGCAAATGCTATGGTTGATGATGTGTTGGTTGATATGTAATCAAATGTGCCGAAGTGAAGGGAAGTCCTTCCATCAAATGCTGTCACGAGTGCTTGCACCTTGAAGCCTTGCAATGGCCACCCAAGGGAGGCCGCCCAAATGATGTGAGGGTTGATAAATGTGAAGTAAAGGGAGGAAAATAGGGGAATGGCATTGACTAGCATTATTGAGCAAGGCGGAGAACAAGGTGCGATCGCACTGGTTTGTGGGGACCTCAGAAAAAGTCACCCCTGAAGCAAAAAAGCTTCTACAGCCCTATGTGCTCTATTTGGTATCACTTGTAGTTAATTTGACAGTGTTCCAATTGTTAGCTACCATGTCACAAAAGATGTGCCATATGCAAGAGGCATACGAAGTAAGGAGAGGGTATTGTGAAGGAAAGGTTATGAAGGGGTGATAAGGGTCACAAAGAAAGAGTGGCAAGGAGAAGAAAGCTCGTTTGGGCCCTCTCTCTCTCTCTCTCTCTCTCTCTCTCTCTCTCTCTCTCTCTCTCTCTCTCTCTCTCTCTCTCTCTCTCTCTCTCTCTCTCTCTCTCTCTCTCTCTCTCTCTCTCTCTCTCTCTCTCTCTCTCTCTCTCTCTCTCTCTCTCTAAGCAAGAGCAAGCATAGGAGAAAAAGCTTGGCATCGAGACTGCTCTCGCTCTCTATCGTGACACAAAAGAAGGCTATGGGCGACTAAGGTGTAATCAAGGTTGATTTTTACTGTCTCGGGTGGATTTTTGGGAGGATTAATCTCTCACAAGCTCGGGAATTTTTCTAGCAGTTCTGTTAATGGGCAACAATTGTAATCAAATCCCACTTTGGGTTTACCATTAGTAGATTAAGGCTTTTAAGGTATCAATCTTGGAGAGAGATAGATAGATAGTTCTATTATCGTCCTGGGAGGTCAAATATGACCTATGGGACCAAATGAACATGTCACGTGGTGTGAGTGGAGTTCATAAGTGACTCTCAATGCTCAAAAATGGCTGAAATGAGCGTCGCAATAGAGAGTCCACATCGTGGTTGGGAGAGGAAGTTATGTAGGGAGAGATCATGGCTGAATATATGGGGAAAAGAGGACCTAATGTGGTCAAAAGCTGAGCACTCAAGTAGTGTGTGGTACTCACTCTCTCGCACTTGACGAGGGCATAAGGTGCAAAGTCGATGACACTCCTCACCAGTGCCCCAACGTCCTGTCTCGCAGCGTAGAGAATGGGAGCTAAGACGAATGGAGGCAATGGTGCGGATCGCACTCAATGGGATGGGCTCAAGGATGTAGGAATGGGTTCGGTTACCTCGTTCCGAGAAGAAGAGAGATTTGTAGTTTGGGGCAACGTGTGTGGTGTAATGGCTGAAGCGAGAACCTCCGGATTTCTCCCAAGCCGTGATACATTGGCGTTGTAAGAAGGCCTCATTAACTTGGGAGTCGATTGACGCATCCTTGACCAAGTGACATGCATCCCATCTTCCAAACCATTTCTTGATATCAAGCATCCACCCCGAACTTAGTATTTTGCTCTTGCATGTCTTTTGAACCATTTGACTTGCTTCATATGCGATTCTAGGAAGTCGATGCAAAGGGCTACGTTGTGTCTTACGCATGTACTCCACAACCCTTTGCATGCCCAAGACCTCAATGGGAAGCAATCTGGAATCAAGAAGTAAGAGCATGTAGGGTGTTTGTGTCTTGACTTGGAGAAAGTTGGTGAGAAAACGCTTTTGGACATTCTCAAACTCTTTCCAAGTAGACTTCTCGATGCTTCCACCCCACACCTCCACTCCATAAAGAAGCACCAGTGTCACCAATGTGTCAAAGAGGTACTTTTTGAGAGCCCAACACTTGATCTCTCCTGCATTGCACATGTTCTCAAATGCATAATAGGCCCTCTTTCCGGCTTTCAAGCGACGCATTGCACAATCCTTCCATTTATGATTGGATGGAACCTCAAGGCTAAGGTACTTGAAGTGATCTACCACTTCAAGTTTCTCATTGTTATATACAATGCATGGATTTTCATCATTGAGGGTCTTTACAAGCATAACCTTGGTTTTAGATCCATTCACGATCAGCCCGCTATGTAGGCAAAAGCGTTCCAAGACACTCATAAGCTTTTGTGCATCTTCTAAGGTATGTGCCAAGAGCACTACATCATCGGCATAAAGCAAAAGCATGATCACCGCATTTCCAATCTTAACCTCTTCTATGCCTTCTTGCTGCATAAAGTCAAGAACCATGCATTCCAATTCATCAATGAGTAGCCCAAAGAGGGTTGGGGAAAGTGGGCATCCTTGTTTGACACCAATAGTGCTTGCAAAAAATTCTGAAATTCCATCTCCCATACGTAATCGACATATCACTTTTTGGTAGATGCGAAAGACTGCATGCATAAATTCTCTCGGCACTTGAAGGCTTTGCATACGTCTCCAAAGATTTCCTCGCGGTACCATGTCAAAAGCTTTCTTGAAATCCACAAAGCAACAATACAACTTTTTTCCTTTCAATCGAGACGCTTCCATAAGAACTCGAAGAGTGACAAGGTGATCAATAGTGCTATGATGCTTTCGAAAACCTGCTTGGCCAAGTGCACGTTTGCCATTCTTTTCAGCCCATTCACTTATCTTCATCTCCATGATACATCCAAATAACTTTGCCATTAAAGAACCAACCATTATAGTGCAATAGTTGTTCACATTGTTTACATCTCCTCCTTTGTGCAAAGGTTTGATCCAATTTGCACTCCAATCATGAGGCATGCCATACTGAAGTGCAAGGTTAAACATATCGCATATCCAATATCGTGTTTTCTTGCTTGTCCATTTAATCATTTCAGCCTTGACACCTTGAAGATCACCTGCCTTGCGAGTAGCAAGTTTCTCAAGCGCGCGGCATACATCTTCAATGGAAAAGAAAGGAGACATAAACGGAAGGGAGCTACAACACTCCATCTTATCAACATTGGGTTGCTCATAGAGATTCTTACAATGCATATACATATCCTCAAGAGTCAAGTCACCAAAGCTCTCAACGCGCTTGCCTTTTAGATTTTGCCAAAACTTGCCACATGCATGTGCTTTCTCTTGTGCTAAAAGAAGTTGTTTTTCGACTTCCCACCTTCTCCTCTTCTTTTCAACAAGTGATTTGTATGTGTGTGAACATTCCAAGTAAACTTCCTTGTCTTTGATTGCATCCAATCGGGCTTGACTACATTCCATGTCAAACCATTTCTTCTTGGTGCTACCCTTCTTAGACCTTTTGCAAGACATGTGTTTCACCGAAAAGCATTCCTTCGCACAAGAGAAAATTACTTCTTTGAAAAATTTCCACTTGCATTCTAATGTTGGGCTCTCTTGATGCTCTATCATGCTTAACATTTGGTCCACCATATCAGCATATATAAGTGCTCGTTTGAAGTCTAGACATAGGTACAAATGATTCACATCATGATTGGAGGCTACATGCTCGGGCCGTTTACCACACTTGAGGTCAATACATAACATCCTATGATCCGATTCCGGATTCCATTGACCAAGTGTAAAGCTTTGTATGCATTCTAGAGTGGCTTCCGAGAACAACATATAGTCAATCACGCTAGCACCGTTGTGCTTTCTACATGTAAAGTCATTGGTGCCTTGCCATAGAGATACACCATTTGCAATGAGCATTTCGGTACTATTGCACATATGTAGAAGTGACTTTCCATAGTGATCCACTTCTTTTGCATCATTAGAACTTCGATTATACATGTATGAGTCATCCATTCTTCTTGAGACATGCGGCATGTCTACTTGTTGTGTATCGTGTTGTAGCATATTTGTGTGAGCATTCATGTCTCCAAAAACAATGACTTCACCTTGATCCTTGTAATGAGCAATGTCTTCCTCTAGTTCAACAAAGGGCTGATCTCTATCCATATTCAAGCAAGCATAAAAGTTGGAGTCATAGTGAGGAATGTAGCAACCGGCCACAAACATGACTTGACCATTTGGTGGGCTGATTTTCAGCCATAAGTAGCGTTTATACTTATCTTCTTTGACAATGGAAACATCTTTCAAACCCTTTTTGGTCATACATGCTACGCCTCCTTGGCCTCTTCGTTGCTTTGCATTTTTGGCCCACATCAAAGAATGCACATCGTATTTGTCAAATCCAAGAATTCGTTGCGCATCATGCTCCCATGTTTCGACAAGAAGTATCACATCGGAGTCATTGGTAAGCTCATCAATGCCAATTCCCGAATTCCATGGATACCCGTTACAATTCCAAAAGCTTATTCGCAAGCGTGAGTTGGTCTCATAGATCATGTGTCCCTATTTGTTGGGTGGACTTGCATCCTCCATAAGTGGCTTTTCTTCTTGAGGTGATACCTTAACCTTCTTGCTTCTTTCCTCATATGCTTTGCGACGTACATTTTGTTGTATAATAGTGCGATCCTCATATACAGTACAACCTGTTCCTTTGAGGTAGATCCAACCATTGTCAAGGATGATCTTTCTCTTTACCTCATCAGCCATGGTACATACAATAGGTCTTTCTCCCGAGTGAGGGACTCCTTGTTTTCCAACTCGATGTGCACCATAAGCCATGATTCCTGACATGCCAAAGTGTGTAGCAAAAAACTCTTCAATAGCAACTGCAAGAGATTGGGGTGTTTCCATGCTTTCCTCCTTGATTCCACGAATGACGATGTTCTTTGAGCGTTTTTGTCGTTCGTGCAATTCTTGAGTGTCCACATTCTCTACATTCTTTGCTTGGACAACGGCTTGCGTGATAGGAGATGTAGAAACCACATTATCCTTACATATATCAGCCCATGATTTGGATGCATTTCTCATCTCACATACATCATGTCGTATTGTATCTATTGTTTCCTCTTTCAATACATGATCACTCTCAACTTTGCTCAAGCGCTCTTTCAATACATTCATGTCAACAAGAGAGCGTTTACATTCTTGAACTTCATTCTCAAGATGCATCAAGCGTGTTGTTTGCATTTCAAGAACCTTCTTGAGGTGCTCATTCTCCACAACGAGAACTCTTAAAGTACCATTCTCCATTGCAAGTGCGCGCAACTCTTCACCTTGTTTGTTGACGGTTTCTTGTAACGAGATCAAGTAAGCCATGATCATTGCTTCCGTTGTTGTAGATGATGTGGTTGGATTAGCATCCAAATTCATTGGAGATTTTGCATCATTCTCCATGGCGAGTGTGGCTTTTCCACCCTTGCGAGTTTTGTCTGACATTGCCTTCAAGTCGGCAACAAAAACGCAAAGTTTTGACAGTTTTTTCAGTTCTGAGATGCTGTTACAGAAAAGCCTTCCATTACACAAAAAAATTATGTCTTTACATCAATGTGTAGAGGGCTTCGTGCTCTTCGATTGAAGCTATAGATCACCTAAATCGGAGTTCGGATGAGCAAGTTATGGTCAAAAGAGTGAACTGCTGTCTACTAGGTCAAAAAACGGCTGAGAGAGAGAGAGAGAGAGAGAGAGAGAGAGAGAGAGAGAGAGAGAAGACATGATAAGAGCTAGACCATGTACGCTCCCAAAGATTGATTCATATTGAGGACAAGATACATATATATATAGGTGAAACCAAGTTGAGTCGAGTGAGCCATATATAGCTCCAACAACCCCACTCAAACAAAGGTCTCTAGCTTTTTGGAGCTATATATGGCTCCAACAAATTTTGACTAGCCTAGTGTCATTGCAGCTTTTTGGTTGGCATCGTGCATCTTGTTTCTCTCGTTTACCACAACAAGCAGCTCGATGCTAACCCGGCACACTTTGCAAACTCATAATCCCCGACATTGTCGAGACTCTATTGTGACCCCTCGATATTGCTAGGGTGTTGGAGTGGACCTCCATTACACCATGACCCTACCATTGATTAGATTTGGGCAGATGAAAATGGTAAGAAGCTAGCTACTACCATGCACAACTTCTGCTTATAGGTATTTTGTCATCACCTCATGAAGAAATGTAAAGAAATACCAGGCAAGCTCAAAGAAAAAGTAACCACTATGATTCCCAGCATGTTTTATGTGGATACTATGGAACATTGTTTCCACACCAAATGGATGCATACACAAATGTGTGACTACTTGAGGCACATGTGCTCACAGGTATATGATGCATTGAAGATCAATGCGCACAATTTGTTGTAGCTCATCAATAGAGATCGGAAGAAAGCAAAGAAGGGATCGCGTGAAAATTCCAACATGTACAACTAGCAAAAACAGGCAACAAAATCATGAGTGGAGTCAAGGAGTTTTCACCACTTGGGTAGCGATTGATGGGCAAGCTTTGAGGGCAATTTTTTAACTACAACTGCATTTAATTATTGTAAATAATCGAGATTAAATTATCATTACGTAGTTGTTCAACTTAATTTTTATGTTTCTTTCAATGCTTTGAAACAATGGACGATGATGAGTCATGAGTGTATCTCGTTTCAGCATAGTTATGGTGCAAGCCACAATCTTGTTGAGCTCGTGGAGATTTTGAGATCTCGGCTTGGTGAGGTAAAATGTTCAAACTTTTCACTAATTTCATTTATTTTGAATTATGTATTTGTATATAGGGTTTTTACCAAAGCGTTTTTATTTCTTTTATCCTTTTGCAAAATCCAACTTGAATGCCCTTCTAGTGTGAGGAAATCTTTGATCTAGAGCAGTGCACTTATGCATCACCATATCCTTTAGTTTTATGTACATGTGTCTATTGGGGATGATATGATTCTTCCATTTTGTATCCCAACATTCTACTTAATGTTTATATGTCATTTCAGTTTGAGGTATTCATTCATTTTTGTAATGTAGCCTTTCACACTATATACAATTTTTTCTACCTTGTGCATTGGCAATCCCTTGTATAATGCATTTGTATAAATGAATTACAAATTCTCTTCAAATGTCATGTCATATCAATGTTTTTAGGTTAAGTTGGTGCTGCTCAATTTGTTATTCGTTTCAAAAGTCTAAATGGTGAATTGAGTTATAGAACTAAGAGGTTTAATATCACAATCAATATAGGAATCAATATATGTACATATCGATGTCCATATCAATGCCCTAACGGGAGAAAACGAAGTTCATCTGTATCAATATAGGGGTCACAAGCGTGAAGAGCCCCTTGTAGTGAAGATCTCCAAAATACTCTAATGCCTGAAGGAGATCTTATACTAGACACTTTAAATACTTATATAATACAATTGAACATGTAGTTGGGATAAGGATTGAAAAGAAGCTCAGTTCTTGGCCAAGAAAAAGGGAGGATGTCCTCCTAGATGGTTGTTGTTAAATGATCAACAAGCGGAAGAGTCGAAGCTGGGCATAGAAGTAGATCCAAAAATCATCAAGGTCAACAAACATTTGAAGCTTAAAGTTTTAAAAAGATAAAGGCAGATAGCTTTTTAAGAATTATAGAGATGTCTTTCCTTAGGAGAAAGGGTCTTGATAGAGCCCAATGGACTCAATAGTAGAATTTAGTAGATGTAATGTGCGTGCCTAAAATTTCCATATTTCCAATCCATATATCCAGATTGTCCTTTGTAAAATGAATTTTCTCTTTCCTTGTATATCCTCCCTATTTTACACTCAAATGTTTTCATATGGCATACCCTTAGTGAATTCACATAGACCCACACACACACACAGAGCAATAATTAGGCATTTGATTTCTCTTGGGTAGATTTTTATGTTCTTTTTATTGAGTGATTAATTAGTCTCTTCAACTTTTCCCATTGTCTATGCATGTGTATTTTATGTTTGTGCTCTAATCCTTTTTTTTTCCTCGATCTTGATACTTCCTGGAGATTTTCAGAAAATTTTAAACTCTAGTTATGTCTTTTATTTTGGCTATGGCTACATTTTGTCCCTAGGATAGTCTATTTTTTTGTAAACATAAAGGGTAATGCCACGTATTTGTGTTATTAAGTCATCGGTCTCTTCATCTTCTTACTTTGGCAATCTACATGTATGTTTGGTTCTTGTATTATTCCACTCATTCTTCTTTTGAGCTATGTAGTTTGTGAAGATATGGAGGGTTTTTTTACCTCTGTTTGTGTATTGTGGTTTAGCTATGGCTACATTTCATCACTAGGAGTGCAGCCAATTTTTGTAATTATTAGATGGTAAAGTTGCGTAGTTTTGCATGCAACATACACACCTATGCACACACAAGAGAGAGAGAGAGAGAGAGAGAGAGAGAGAGAGAGAGAGAGAGAGAGAGCACCTCAAACTATTCGATATATATATATACACACACATATATATCTCTTGAATTTCCTTTTGGCTACGAGAAAGGAAACAAAATAGTCCTTACAATCCTTTACACACACACACACACACACACACACACACACACACACACACACACAGCTTGAATTTCCTTCTAACTACAAGAAAGGAAAAAATAGCCCTTACAATCCTTCACACACACACACACACACACACACACACATAGCTAGAATTTCCTTCTACCTACAAGAAAGGAAAAAATAGCCCTTACAATCCTTCACACACACACACACACACACACACACACACACACACACGCACATTCTTGGTTTCGGAGCATTACTTTCATTAAAATCATTTTTGATGATCTTTGAGGTTTTACGAGGTCCTTTCTCTCTTTAGAAATGACTATATGAGAGAAAGAAAGCACATGTTGGAGAACAATGAGGCATTCAAAGAAGAATTTTAGAATTTAGGAAAAATAAATGGATTTTACTTAAATATCCTAAATCCCAATTATCTCAGAAAATGAGAGAGAACTGGCAAGGCAAACCTAGAGGACATCAAAATTCCTATATTAAACTCGCTAAGAAATACTATGCCCATTCTACATTTTGAAAGAATAAATGATGCAACTTGCTACATACTCAAGTTTCTTGAGAAATGGCATATAGATAAAGAAGTTAATATGAGTTTACTTAAGCCATCTAAGGGGACATCTCCAATGGACCCCATTCAAGACGATCCTTGAAATTCAGATGAATAAGAGGAGATCCTACAACCTTAAGCTATCCTTAAACATGAAGACAACAATCTCCAAAGTAAAAGGGTAATGCATGGGTATTTTGATTAGTTTAGGAATTATATAGTTAAGGATGGAAAATGAATGAAGGAACCCAAGTTAAAGGATTATCTTTCTTTATTGCAAGATGACAAATTCTTTCATGTTTCAAATGTAGACTTAGATATATTTGATATACAAAATGTTTGATGATTTAATTCAATGTTTACCTTCTCTCAATGTGCATTGAAATGTTTTTTGTGTACACCAATGTTTTCAAAATGTTCAATGATTTAATGCAATGTTTAAAATTTACTTTCTTTCAATGATTATTGACATGTTCTTTGTGTACACCAATACTTTCAGGGAATAAGTTTTGTGAGGACTACAATCACCAATACTCCTAAATGAGTCACTTAGCTTAATTATGTATTTCCAAACAAAAAGAAACTTTTAGGGAATAAGTTTTGTGAGGACTACAATTGCCAATACTTTTAGACTTCTCATTTAGCTTCAATTATGTATTCTCATTGAGATGTGGATCCGAAACAAAAATGGGTTGCCTTACACTTGGTTCATGCATAGTTAAGGAGGACCATCATTTCAAAAGAGGAGTATGTCATCAAAATTTAATGTTGATGTATTTTATGCTTTATGATGACCTTTCTCTCTCTAGAAATGACTTACATACTAAAAAGAGAAAGCACATGTCAAAAGACGATGAGCGTAGTAAGGAAGTGTACTAAGGGCTAGAAGATGAGGTGCCAAAAGATGATTAATGCCACTTTATAAGTGCACTAGAAATTCTCATTAGATATCATAGGAATTGGATGGGACTTAAAACAACAAAATATGGCTTATGGTGGGTGGAAATGGGAGGCAAAGTGAATGAAGGACATCTAGATGAGCATATTGATTTAGAACATTCATATATCTCTTTGAAAATTTGAAGAGAGGTTAAACGTCTATATTCATCCCATACTTTCGACTCTTCCACCCCCTCTAGAAATCCAAAGTTACTACGTTTGAAAAGGAGATAAGAAAGTAATCTTCACTAAATCAGGCATAGCTTGCGCATGCAAGGTTAAATTGAGAAACCTTGTCTACCAAAAGTTAACTCTTTTCAAGCTCTACAAGTATGTAGAAGAAGTCAAGAACTAATTTTGAGGTTACAAAGGTTATCAGATGGAATTATCAAAGAGTGACTAGAATTTTAGTAGCATCTACTAGTATTTGATATACTAGTATGCTATGGAGCTTCTTCTTGTCAAGTTCATGACAAAATCCCTATGGATTCTACTCATTTCTTAGCCATATAATTGCATTGATTATTTAGTGACGCTTTGAAGAACATGATATCATCATAAAATGATCAAGGAACCTGCAAATTTATTTAAGTTGTGGAGATATTAGCCTCCACAGTCCTATGTATACTCAAGCTTCTCTTTTTTGTAAAGAGATCCAAGAGCATGAGTAACTAAAAGTCTTTCCAAAGGGCATCGGTCTTATGAAATCCATCTCTTAGGCTTGTGTCATCTCATGTTAATAATCTTCTCCTTAATTTTGGTGATAAGCATGCTAAGCTGAGAATATACGCGAAAATAGGGCTTAATTGGTTATGCACCTAAAAATGTAACCTATGCAAAGGTGAGTTTATAAAGCAAGATGAAGCTACTTAAGGTTTCATTTACTCACTGCTCTTCTTTTGCACAAAAAGAACATTCAGATGGTAAATGTATGAGATATCATAAATGTGAAACTCACAGATCCTTTTAAGAATATTAATCTTGCTCTATAGAACGGTGGAAATATTGATTACCGAGTCTGCTTCAAGAGAGAGAGAGAGAGAGAGAGAGAGAGAGAGAGGGAGAAAGAGAGAATCTTATAATTTGGTGATGGCCACATTTAATAGCTAGGTATTAAATATATCTATTGGAGTACTAGTTGGCAAAGTTATCTAGTGTTATGTGTGTACGCATGTGCGCTCACGCGCACACACACACACACAGAGGATCTCTAGAAACGAAATAACACATCCACTATGTTGAATTGAAGTAGGGCTCATCACTCATACTAAACTAAGCTTATGTAAATTTTTGTACTCTCTAACGAAGGCATGCCACACTAGACTGGCAAGAATAATACCGACTTCAGTTTTTTCTTGATTCTCAACTAAGAGGAGATTGAAGCTCAAATGAAATTAAAGCTCAAAGAAATGATCATGTTATGTTAAATATGCTTGGGAAGGACCATCAAATTCTTGCCTCCTTCTATGTGCAATAGCCACCTACACTTACTGTTGATTTGTTAAAGAAAGAGGTAGAACAAGATCACTGCGTTAAAAAAATTTAAAAAATTCTTAGCCTAAGGTATTTCCGGGAACTTATTAGTGAAAGGGCCAAAGCAGGTTATGTGAGCAGCGAGAGAGATAGATGGCCTACTGATGAGATACGTCCATGGAGGAAGACCTTGACCATGACCCTTAATGATGAGATACTTCCATCATGGAGCAAGACCTTAACCATAACTGGGAGAGGGGGAGCAGAGTCTGCACTCTAAGCCAAGGTGTATAATTATGCCCTAGAGATCTTCTATTGCCCACTTATATAATCTTCTTATGTAACTCAAGCTTTGAAAAATACGTAAAAAGCATGAAAGATCACTGACCTGAGGTGACGAATATCGTCAATCTCGGAGTGCCGCTGTTGCTGGGGCTTTATAAGTCCTAGAGATGGGGAAATTGAGAACTCTAGGTGATCAACTGAGTCGTTGTGGAAGAAGCTTAATGCAGAGCGGGAGCTGCTGCTGCAAAGTCCAACAGGCTGAAGATGAAAATTAGGTGCAGCAGAAGATGATGAGAAGTTTTTGTTGATTAAGGGTGCGCCGCTTATACGAAAGAATGGTTGCTCTGCAGCAGCGCCTGCCGCAGGATGCTTCGGAGGCTGCTGCGGATGGTGGTGGTGGTGGTGGTGATAGTGATGCTGGTGGATGCTGGTGAGGTCTGCTCTACTGCAGCTAACTTTCCACTTGGGCATGTAAGAAGCTTCGTCATGCACACGACTGAATTGGGCCTCTTTCAGCTTTTCCTCATCGCCCAGTACGCTCGACGACTCAGTAAACCCTGCAAAGTCACACGCGACCATCACCACGTTTGTACCATAAATCCGCAACGCTAAATTTAAAATATCCTCTGGAGACTTATTATTACCCATCGCCCATTGCCCATTGCCGAATTACCTTCCGACTGAGTTCCGAGTCCCCCATTCCCATCTCAAGTACGATTGCAGACAGAGGACGTGTCAAAGACAACATCTTTACCTATTCATACAGGGTTTTCTAAATGCTTAACGTCTCTGACGCAGGACACCGGCCATAATTTCCCACAATAGATTGCAATTAGTTTATTGGCCCTATCCGGACACCAGCCATAATTTCCATTACATCAGCTCATTCTGCACCCCCTCATTAATGCCGCGTGCAGCGCTACTAGTCATCACCTATTCGTGAGGTCGCATCCTATATAACTCACCTTCAATATAGCTTGTCTCGTCGTTTTTCATGCTCCGGTACATCTGCACAGGGAAGCTTGCTTGTAAGAACGGGAAAAAGAATATAATATGGAGGTGTGACGTATGTGTCACAGCGGCATGAGTGTGTGTGCGTGTGAAAGAGAGAGAGAGCGAGCGAGAGAGATGAAATTTTGTTGGTAGTTACTTGAAGGTGGCTCTTAACGTGCGCTATGGTAAGACCCTTCACATCCATGTGCTGCAGCACCAATTTTGGGGTTGCTCCTGCCAGTACAGTAACAGCACAATAGTACTTCTTAAGAATGCCATTTTTGAACAGTACCCTTGACCATGAAAAATAAACCTAAACATGTCTTTCTTTCTGTCATTACTCAAAACAAGCTACTATTGACAGACTACCACAGTGAACGATGCCCACTGAACAATGCTTAAGGTTCCCAAATCTACAACCAGCCAATGCATGTATTTAAGAGGGTTTAATTTAATTTGCGGTTTATGCTACTAATGCATTTTTAGGGCATGCTGACAAGTAATCATAACATAGTCTAAATGCTTTCAGAAAGGTAGAATACATCAAATGGGGATGCATATCTATATTTATCTGTGTATATCTGTATGGATAATCAGTAGGTGAAGGATTTAGGTCTCAATTTCTAGCGACTTTCCATCTGTGCCTACAAAATGTTAAGGCTTTGCTCCTACTAATATATTTTTTATGAGAAATTTGAGGATGAGTTCTCGGAATGATTACTTTCTTGACCCCCGAGGCGCTCCACAGCTTGCACAAAGCAGTGATGGAGGTCCGGTGTCCAGCGCAATCGAGGCATTTTCGAGCGGATATACTGTCGCACACTGCCGCCCTGCCCTTGCTGTCGGCATGCTCCACCGGATCCACTGCCAGTAATATGGCCCGATGATCCGATGCATTGAAAATGCTGATGCAAATTCTGTGATGAGTTCATCTGCATAATATTTGCTTGGCTCCCATGATCTCCAACTATGCGATTTCCTCTGTTGCTGATGGGCAGGTGATCATCACCTTCTGCTTCTGAAGGAACACTTCCGGCTTCCGGTCCGACATTGTCCAAATCACTGCTAGATGAGGAGCCATGATCACCACCCCAGTTCATGAGATTGCTGCATTTTGCAATAGACCCGGACTGAGCTGGATCTTTGTTGGTCTGGTTGTCCTTGCTGCTGCTACTGCAGCTAGCTGGTTCTGCAGCGTAGCTCATAAAATCCATGGCAGACCTCAGCTGGATTGTAAGGTCGCTACAGCTATATATAGCAAGAGTAGCTCAATAAACCCCACATCTCTCTTTTGGAATTATAGATGTACTCATGAGAGGCTGATCAAGAAAAGCCTCCATTCCAGGAGCTTACAAAATCTTCTTTTTAGGGCTTCTATGGCAGGGTACGTAGCTGCTGCACAGAGAGAGCGAGACCCGTAAGAGCTGACCCCACGTATTGTGGGTCACTGTGTATAATTAGAGCAGTAGAGCAGAAGCAGAAAGTGGGTGTGGGTGAGGAGTTGGGTCAAAAGATGGAGGCTGGAGAAAAGCGAGAGATATCTGCCTATCTAAAGCGCTCTCTATTCACAGGCATCAAGCTGATGCAGCTGATTTAGGAAAGAGGCCATGAGTAGGAGAAAAGCATCACGAGCAGGCTAGGCAAAGCAGTTTGCTGGCCAAGCGAACTCCAGAACGAGGACAGAAAGCAAAAAGCAGGTCGGCTATTGCAGGGCTGTCCAAGAGAAGAAGCAGCTGCTAAGTAGCTGCTGCAGGCCGGCGCATGAGAGAGAAAGAGAGGCAGAGCGCAATTGGATAAATTAGCGATGGCTTTGGATACACTCAGATCTGAGGAATGCAAATATACACACGGCATCTCACTGCTAATCATTTAGTACTTGTCTTGTAGGAAGATGCATCAAAAAGGAAGGGGGGATTATTAGGCGTTTCATGTATACAGTAGTACTAGTACAGTGTCCTGTGTGGGTGATTGCCTGTGTTAGCGGAATGCGATAAAATTCCTTGGCATAAAAAGCAAGCGGTATTATACATTAAGTGCAATCTCTCTCTCTCTCTCTCTCTCTCTCTCTCTCTCTCGCAAAATATATTGCTTTGCATCGTTCTCTCTCTCTTTTTCTCTCTCTCTCTCTCTCTCTCTCTCTCTCTCTCTCTCTCTGTGTGTGTGTGGAAACGTGTTCACATTCTATTACAAATGCCCCCGCGCGCTCTCTCCCTCTCTCTTTCTCTCTCCTAAGTCCTTACATGCACACACGTGCGCTCTCACCCATAAGTTCATAAAACATCCTACACACAAGCTTGAGGTACAAATGATTATGGATGGCGTTGCATACATCCCCACGTAGAGACTATTGGCTCATGACGGCATCCCATTATTATTGTTCCCAACCCCCACTCATCAACGCTCATCAACAGCTACCCTATATGTCCAGACTCCCTAGTAGCTCCAGCAACGCCCCCTTGCAACGCTCAACGATTAAATTCCATTCTAATTGGAGCTTCAACTATGGCTCAAGGACCTCATTTATTAGAAATTCAGTAGCTCATCCTCTCCTAGCTAGCCTGACACATCTGAGCAATATATAGGCGTCCAGCAAGCTGGAAAACCCAGAGGACCCCAACAGTCCTCCTGCCGAATTGAGTAGGTAGAACAGTTCTTATGATAAGCCTATGGGCCAATTCTATACCTGCTCTTGGAATTTAGAAATCTGTCCTTGGATTATGAACTTGGAAAATCCTTCAATTCTTGATGCCTTTTTGTCAAATCAAGGGAACCGCAAGATGTGCTCGATGACCAAAAATTGTAATGGCATGATCGGAAGGCATACTTGCACAGCAGCGAAATATTATAATAGAAATTATTCAATTTCATAAAAATTCAGGAAAAGGAGGGGGGACTTTGTGACGTAGTAAAGGAGGCTAGCTAGAGAGAGAGAGAGAGAGAGAGAGAGAGAGAGAGAGCAAATCAAAGGTTTTTTTAATGGGGTACGGAATCAAAAAGGAAGAGAAATGTAGTGTAGCGGCTGTAGCCTGCGACAGCTGACGTAGCTAATGCACCTGCGGCCTGCTCTTTTTTGAAGCAGAACGCCGCCAACTTTAGAGATGGCGACGTAGAAATGCCGGTCAAACGACGCCATTTTAGTAGAAGAGTATTAGGCTGTCCGCCTGCGGGGCCCTGGGTCCTGAGCTCGCCCGACCTCAGGCGCGATACCGGCGGCAGCTCCCTGTGCCCCACCCCCTTGCCGCCGACAGCAGGGATACCATCCCACCGGCACTGCCGGTCCCCATTTAAGACTCGCGATCCGTTTGGTTTGTCTAGTCCCATCGTTATTTTAGTAAGGTTGTAGAGTCTAGACCCCTCTGGTTTCCCTCCTCCAAATTCCTTTCCTTAACACAACAGACTACCATGCACTTTGTTAATTGATGTGTATATTGATCGTATCATATCATAAAAATTATCAAATCATACCAGCATGCATGACCCATTCCTCCCTCACCTTTCCTTTTCTTTAATAATGCTTCAATGAATGATAATAATTCCTTCTCCTTCCCATGTACATGTTGATTGTAACCCCAATGCAATCTTGTGCAATGTGCATTCTCACATGCGCCCGCCCACACCACTAAGGGCATGGGCCCGTAGTTAGAAAAGCTCGGAAGGGGAGATCTACAGCAACGAAGTGAGGGCACTAGATGTGAGGTAAACCTAGATGTCTACGATTTTAAAGGGGTGTGTCTATTTATCCTAGTTTGCTTCTGCATGCAAAGGTTTATTGTACAAGTTTTTGTTTAGGCATTGGAGACACCAAAAGGCACGGGAGAATGTAGATAGGACATTGGTCTATCACAACAGGTTGGGCTCGAATCTAGGGAGTGACTGACTACATGGGCATTTTGTTTGACATCCAATCTTCTTGAGGTCTATGTGCTCAGTTCTCTGTTGTTGATCCCATCTCACGAGGTTCATTTAAGACCCCGTGGGACTCAGTGTTAGGTGGACCCACACCTCTGTGTGTGTGTGTGTGTGTGTGTGTGTGTGTGTGTGTGTGTGTGTGTGTGTGTGTGTGTGTGAGAGAGAGAGAGAGAGAGAGAGAGAGAGAGAGAGAGAGAACGGTAAGTGAAAGAGAGAATTATAAGGGTTTCCCAGGTCTGTTGGTAGAGTTGAGCTCATGGCAATAATTTTGTTCGCATGCTCCATTGTGTGAGTTTGTAGGTTCATTCGCTTGGGATAGTGGCGGGGATAGAGAGCTGAGCAATTTGTAACTCAAACAAAATCAATAGAGTTACAAACCCATCAATGACATTTTCTTAGCTCACGATGCAAGGGTTAATCAAATGCGCTAAGATTACCTTTGTTTCACTTGAGTGTTGTGGACACTAATCCACTTCTTGTAGGTCTTCAGTTCAAGAATTTCTGATAAATGCAAGAAATGCTTGATGCCATCTCCACTCTTACTCAAGAAGTTTGACTTGTACAAACTATGAGTTGGTGTTTTGAGGTAGTTCACCTTACACTATAAGAGAAAAATCCAGAACCGCCAACATTGCCGCGAATTAACAAATGGAAATGAGAAAACTTTGCGTCTGTGGTAATAAAAGTGACAAGTTTTGTGGCAATGGTTTGCCATCAATAAACACGATAATGGTCGCGAAAATATATCCACGACTATAATTACCACATATATTACCACTACACGGCTTCTCCAAAATAAAGGTCCTCATTTGGGCCACCCAACAAATGAGCACCTTTATTTTTGACATGCTAAAAACATATGAAACATCAATTGCATTTTGAAAAGTGTACAATAAAAAAATAAACAATAGACTTTGAAATTGCAAGTTACATCTTACTTTGATAATTTAAAGTACAAAAGAGCAATAATTTGAAAAAATCACAAATAAGATCAAAATTTTTAACGAGTTTAATATACATGTGATTATAGAGTTTTTTGTGCCACGTTCCACCTATAAAAGAGGACTACAAAAAATTATCTATTTGTTGTCCTCCTCCTTGTCCACAAGTATATATGTTTGATCACGTTGAGTCTACAATAACAAAAACCAAAATAAGTAATACAGTATTATTTGTCTATGCTTACAATCTGTAGAGATCCGACTCCTGAGTTGAATTGCTTACAAGAGATGTGATGGTTCTCCAACAACCATCGCCAAGTATCAAATTTTGTGTGCCACTCTCAATACTTGACCATCTCTCTAATTGGGCGACTTAGAGTGATATTTTCTAAGTTAACAATAGCAAAATTAATTCATAAACTAAAACATTTTTTGAATCGGTTTGAGACCCAATATTAAAGAACTTACATATTTATCCTTCCAAGCTGCTTTGCCTCCCAAACCATAGTGTGTGGGAGTTTGTCTGGCCCAAGCATCGTGCTATTGACTGTAGGATGAGCCCGCTCCAACTTGTTTGCCTTTTTCCTGCATTGCCCACTCCCACTCTGCATCTACCATGTTGTCCATTACGCGTTGTACACTTGATTCTTGTTTTTTAAAAACAAAAATGATATAACCCCTCCAACCACTGTGGTAAAAAGCTCTCATTCGGGGCATTTTGAAATCAAGCATGCAACTCTTCCTTGACGTAGCATCCATGATCAAGTTGTTGGTCTTTGAGTTTTTTAAAAAAATTCTTATAAGTATACACCAAGTGTATAAGAATTTGAAGATGGCACCAAAATGTCCTGCCGTTTGTCCTCGCCCTCTATGTTTGGAGTGACAGCTCCGAAAAACGATGACTTTATCCCCCCCCAACCACCACCAAAAAAAGCAGAGCCACAGGACCCCCGCCGCTCCTCCTATCACAAGGTTCGCTGCCCTGAGACGAAGGTCGACGCGTGCTGCCTTTAGAATGTCGACCAACTATGGACTATTGACGATGCTCGAGTGAAGCATGAGTTGAATGGAATGGTGTGGGGCCCTGTGATGAAAGAGGAGTGGAGCCGTGCGATGGAAGGGAATAAGGTCCGTAAGAAGAGACCGTAGAAGGAGGTGCCGTTTGTGCGAGGCTCTAGACATAGGGAGTCTCTTCCTAGCTTTCCCATTCCATGGTCTTTTGAGAAATACCATATGCCTCAATCGGCTATGGAGTGTAGTGGCCAAACAATTCCTTCTTCGAATGGAGGTACTCCTCTTGCTAAGAGAATGCGTGCTCGAGGTGTGGATCTACCAATGGTGGAGGAACCTAGGTAGATGGGTAGGTACCTCCGTAGGTGTAAAGGGCCATGTCTGCTAATAATAAAAAGAAATCTACACACATTCTCCCAAAAAATTAGCTATAGATATGCTTGAATCTATTGCTTGGACTTACTATCTCAAGACTCGGATCCACAAGAGGCAACGCCCACCCCACATGGGGGCCCATTTGGGATGTGAACCAACCAAAGGAACAATGATTGGGTTGCTCCGCTTATCTCTTGATCTCTCGTCCGACATCTACATTTGCGGTTGGTAAGTATTAGGACCTAGCTCTTATCTACATACATCTATATGTTTATACCCAATCCTCTCTCTCTCTCTCTCTCTCTCTCAACCACTCTTTCTCTTCCTCACATAGATATATAATAGATACACTCATACACATAAATACTATAATACATAAGTAGGGGCTACTAGTGCCAATAGTTAATAGTTTTGGTAATTTGAGTCTTCTTGATATGTACACACATAGTAGGAAACTATATGAGCGACCAAATACTAGAAAAATGTCATTTTATGATTCACTCCCATGTATGCCCTCTTTTTTTACCATTGAGGATGTATGCGGTGGGCTCAAAAAGTTGGCCACTTGCAAAGCAGGAGACCTTCACAGTATGAAGCCAAACATGATTAAATGGACGGGAGATTTTACACATGAGTGGATGGGTGATATGCACAACCTTTCACTTCAACATAGTATGCCCTATGATTGGAGTACTAATTGGGTCCAGCCTTTGCATAAAGGAGGGGATGTAAAGAATGCATATAATTATTAGACTATAATGATTGGGTCTCTTATGGAAAAGTTGTTTGGTTGTATAATTGAGATAAAATTGAGTGATTGGACTGAAAAGAATGACAAGCGTGCAAAAGGACAAGTGGGTTTTTATCGACAGCATAGTGCCACTGATCATCTTGTTACTCTTTGTGTTCTCATGGAGGAACGTCAGTTGAAAGGCAAGTGATTGTATTATGACTTTGTGGACTTTAAGAAAGCCTTTGATATGATTCCATGTAACAATTTGTGGAGAAGGATGAAAGAAATCCAAGTGGCAAGTGAGTTTATGCTTGCGGTTTTTCGAATCTATGAGAAGGTGAAGTAACAATTGCGCATGGGAAGAGGAATTTGAGAAATTTTTGCAAGCATTATTGGGGTTAAACAAGGATGTCCATTGTCACCAACTCTCTTTGGGCTATGCATCAATCAATTGTAACAAATGGTACTTGACTTTATGCAAGAAGAAGGCATTGAAGAGGTCACTATTTGCAATGCAATAATCTTGCTTTTGTTGTATGCGGATGATGTAGTGCTTCTAGAACACACTTTAGAGGATGCAAAAATGTCCAAAAGCGTTTTCTTACAAACTTTCTCCAAGCTAAAGACACAAACACCATATATGCTCCTACTTCTGAAATCGAGATCTCTTCCAATAGAGGTTATGGACATGGAAAGGATTGTGGAGTACATGATAAAGATGCATCAAAACCCCTCTCGCCGACTTCCTACAATTGCATGGGAAGCAAGCAAAAAAGTTCAAAAGACGCATAAAAGCAAGATCTTGAGCACGGGATGGATGCGAGACATAAAGAAGTGGTTTGGGAGATGGGATGCATTACACTTGCTACATGATGCCTCAATTGACTCCCAAGTGAATGAGGCTTTTCTACAACGCCAATGTATTACGGCTTAGGAGAAATCCGGTGGGTCACGCTTCATACATTACACCACCCATATTGCCCCAAACTACAAAACCATCTTCTTTGTTGAAAGAATAAACCGTACTCACTCTTACATTCTTCAGCATATCCCCTTGTCAATGATACACACTATCGCAGCCATTTGGCTTAGCTTCCACTCCCTTCGATCCGACATAGGGCATAGGGGCAATGGACAAGAGTCAAATTGGTTATGCACATTATGCTCACTGTAAGTTCAAGATCCTAAGTACCACACACTACTAGAGTGCTCAACTTTTTGTCACATCCAAACGTGCTTCCCTCACATTTTTAGCCATGACTTAGACCTACAAACTTTCCTCTCCCAACCACAATGTAGGCTCTCCATTGCAACTCTCATCACCATAATTTTGGAGCATCAAGAGTCACTCATTTGCCACACACATACTATATCACATGTAACTTTGGTCCCATAGGTCATATTTGACCTCCGAAGATGCTAATAAAATCTATCTATCTATCTCTATTCTTTCCCTCTCTTGAACTCTATCTCTCTCTATTTCTTGAACTATCTATCTATCTCTATTCTTTCCCTCTCTGAACTCTATCTTTCTCTATTTCGTGAACTATCTATCTATCTCTATTCTTTCCCTCTCTTGAACTCTATCTCTATTCTTTCCGTTTCTTGAACTCTATCTCTCTCTATTTCTCTATCTATCTCCCTCTCTATTCTCTCTCTCTCTATATTTTTTGGATTGGAATTTACATTCAAATTTCCACCGCTGAAAAGGAAACAAACTGTCATAAATATCATGTGAGATTACATTACCGTCTCTAATGAATGACAACAAGGATTGAATAGAATCTTCCACAAACACAACATCTCGTGAGACCAGGTTACGTTTTGGCTGTGAAGGATACAATCTATAATCTTTGCTTTCGGTAATGTAACTAAAAAAAATGAATTTAACACCCTTATTGTCCAATTTTTTGTGTTGCATTAGTGGCACCGAATCATAAGCCAAACAACCAAAAGATGCATGTCATCAATAGATGGCTTCTTATCATGCCATGCTTCATAAGGAGTCATAGACTGCAAAGCTTTTGTAGGACACCTATTAAGTACATAAGTAGAACACATGATAGGTTCAAGCTAAAACAATCGTGGCAAAGATTGACTTTTGACAATACATCATGCCATTTTTGTAAGCGATCTAATTTTCCTTTCAGCAACATCATTTTGTTGTGGTGTATATGGCAATGTACATTGGTTTTCTATCTCATGACTAACCATAAATGCATTAAACTCATGAGACATATACTCCCATTCCTCGATGTAAGTGGAGGGTCTCCAAAGTACATTAAGAGACATTTTCAGCCATAGCCAAAAGTATCTTGAAGCACATAAAAAAATCGGACTTAGCTTTAAGAGGATACACCCATGCATGCATGGAGTAATCATCAATGAAAATCATGAAGTAAAGGTAGTTTCCCATGGACGGAGTTTGCATACGTCAACAAACATCACTATGCAAAAGTTACAATGTGCATGTAGACCTAGTTGAACCATCCTTTGGAAACTTCAAACATTACATCTTACCCAAAATACAACCTTCATAGGTGCTTCAAGAAGTGACAAAGAATCAACCATGTCAGATTTCCGCAAACACAACAAATTGATAAAATTTAGTTTCCCAAAATGTGCATGCTGAAGTTTTGCATCTAAAACAACCTTTGAATCCATGATTGCATTTGCAAAAAATTTCCCACACTTATCATATAAAGTGAGCTTATACAGCCCACATCAAAAAATGCTAGATACAAAATTTTATCACCAAGACTAAGATCATGAATTGTGCATCTATCATCCACAAATTTGACAACAAGACCAAGTCTAGCAAGTACAAATACATACAAAAGTTTTTTTTCAATCCTAATAGGTACATAAAGTGCATCAACAAGTGTGAAAAAATTGTCATTCACACCAATCAGTACAATATTTTTAACTTCCTTGATCGGATAAGAGGCATTGTTTCCACAAGTGACAAAAGATTATATAATAGCTACACTTGTAGTGGAAGTACAGCCTCTTTCTAAGCTCTTTCTTATTGTCCTTGTTTTCCTTAAATTTAGGACACTACTTAATCAAGTGATCATTATCCTTGCGATAATGGCATCGTATCTTCTTTTTGTCCTTTTCACCAAAATTCCCAAACAAAGTGCTTCCAGCAGAACCATTAGGAACATGTGATAATCCACTCGTTGAAGAATCATGAGAAGTGGCTACATTGTTGTTACCACTTTTTCTTTGAGAAACAACAAAGTCCTATTCATGCTATTTATCCCTATTCTTTCTTGAAAGTTACTCTTGCAATAGCAACGTGCGTAATGCATCAAACTTGAGACCATCAAGATTCCTTGGGTCATAAGTCTACAAGTACTAGGAAAACTTTGGTAAGAATTTGACAATGCATCAAGAACAGTCTGCACAATTGAACTATCAGATTGGACTTCACCTTTGTAGAAATGAGGTACTCATTAATATCCTTGGTAGTCACTAGAAAGTGTTCTTCCTCATGCATAATATTTGACTCTAGCTCTTGCCATAGAAATGGAATTTTAGCCTCATTGTGACTTGCATAAAGACCAACCAAAATATCCCAAGCCTGTTTAGCAGATTTAGTTGAGCAAATGTGAGGAGTAATAGTGCAAAAAAACATGAATAGACTTTGGTTAGGTTAGGTTTAGGTTTTAAGTTAGGTTATAGGTTAGGTTAGATTAGCTTATAGGATAGGTTTAGGTTATAGATTAGGTTAGGTTATAGGTTGGGTTAGAGCTAGCGACAAATAATAGAAAAAATGCAAATGGACATAAAAAATGACTTGTGTACTTCAAAAAACGCAAACGGACTTCGATTAGAGTAGATTATAGGTTAGGTTTAGGTTATATGCTAGGTTTAGGTTATAGGTTATATTAGGTTAGATTTAGGTTGTAGGTTATGCTAGGTTAGGCTTAGGTTAAGGTTGTACGTAAAGGTTAGGTTAGGTTAGATTGTACGTAGAAGGTTAGGTTAGGTTAGGTTGTATGTTAGGTCAGGTTTGGACTATAGGTTCGGTTATGTTAGGTTGTACGTATAAGGTTATAAGTTTCAAAAGCACAATTAGACTTCAAAAGCACACACAGACTTCAAAAACACTAATATAAAGTCATTGATCAATAAATACGAGATTATTACCCTTTGGTCCTAATCTTCGTGCACCTCTAAACTGAGGTGTGCGGAGATCGGGCACGGTTAGAGAATGTGAGGTTATAGAGCTAGCAACAAATAGTTGAAAAAACGTAAATGGACTTTGAAAATGACTTGTGTACTTCAAAACACAAAAGGACATTGATAAACTAAGTAAAATAATGCAATCGGACTTCAAAAGTGCACACAAACTTCAAAAACCCTAATATATAGTCGTTGACCAATAAAGACAAGATTATTACCCTGTGGTCCTAATCTCCGTGCATATCTTGACCGAGGTGTGCGGGGATCGGGCCTGGCTAGAGAATGTGAGGTTGTCATGTAGTTAGTAGTGTGTAGTTATAACAAGAGTGTTATAATTATTTGTTGCATCATTGGTAGATAAAGTATGGACGATAGGATGGCGTGTCCTTATGCGTATTGCAAGCATCAGATCTTTCAAAAACAAAAAATTTACGAGCAACACATACGCAATTGATTGAGTCCTCCCAACCAATACCTGATGTGGCATTTCAAGAAGTAGAGATGGAGCAGATGTTAGACGTGTTCTTTGACATGGATCCATCATTGAAAACATAGAAGATGACAACATTCAAGGCAATCTGTCAACCAACTTCAGCCATCCCTCCCATATCGATGGCATGATAGCAACGATAAGGAGGGTGAGATGATGCAAACTCTTGCACGCGCCACTTTACAATGGTGCAAAAATCTCAGTTCTCCGTATCATTTTGGCAATGCTTAATTTGCAGCCTGTCTACGGGTGGTCTGACACCTCCGTCACGTAGCTTTTGAGGTAAATACTTTGTATCCTAAGCATGATAAAATGATAATTACAGTTCAATAATTTGATCAAGGGGCTGACTTGTTCATGTAACGACAGGTTGCTCAACGAGCAAATCTTGCTAGAAGGGAATCAAATGCCCCCTACCCATCCAGCCGCTAAAAAGCTTTTTACTAATTTGGGCTTGGACTATCACAAAATACATGTGTGTCCTAATGATTGTATAATTTTTTGCAATGAGTATGAAAATTTGAAATAGTTTCCCAATTGTGGATCAAGCAGGTATAGAGAGGACACACAAGGAAAATTTATCCCTGCAAAGGTCCTTCGAAACTTTCCTATCATTCCAAGAATAAAGAACATGTTCAGGTGCAATTCTATAGCCGCTTTGATGACATGGCACTCAAATACTAGATTGATAGATGATGTGATGCAGGTACCTTCTGACTCTCATGCATAGAAGCACATAGAGGAAAGTTGGCCTATATTTAAGAACAAGCCTTGATATATTCGCTTTGGTCTGGAAATGGACAGAGTAAACCCTTTCGGATTACAGAGTTCTTCATGGAGCACGTGGCCTATTTGTCTGGTTAATTATAATATTCCACCATGGCAAGCTATCAAGAAGGGTCATCTGTTGTTGTCATTGATCGTCCCAGGAAAGTACAAAGCAAATAACACAGACGTCTATCTGGCACCACTCATAGAAGAGCTCCAAATCTTGTGGACAGGAATTGATGTGGTTGATATGTTCCAAACAATCGGATGACAAAATGTACATGTGCAAGGAATTCTCATGTGGACCATGCACGATTGGCCAGGCTTCGGTGATTGTTCAAGTAAGTACCTTTGAAACCCTCACACACATGTTATTCTTGGCTATGTCAACGCTTTTATATTTTAAATTTGTGCTTTTCCAGGCTTGAGCTACTCGAGCAATCATGCATGTCCAAAATGTGGTCCTCGACTTGGCTTTTGTCTCTCTGAGCATTTGAGCAAGAGAGTTTACGAGGAGCATGGTAGATTTTTGCATGAAGGACATGAGCTATGTGGACCAAACATATGCAAACATGACATGCATACATTGAAAGTGAGAAATTGGAAAAACATGTGGCTCAAGAGGGGAGATTTCATGCCACTTGGAATGAAAAAACTTTCTATTTTTCATGAACTCCTGTACTGGAGTGACCTATTGATTAATCATCTGCTCAACCCAATGCACATCTTTAAGAATGTGGGGGAAATCATATGGAAAACTATCACTAGAAAAAGGGAGAGCAAGGCCCAAAGAGATGACATGTAGGCTATGGGTCAAATGCCAAAGATGTGGCCTCGACTTAAACCCAACGGAAAGTTTGCAATACCAAAGGTCCATGGGTTTTGAGTCGTGCAGAAGAGCAACAAGTGAAGAAGACTATATCTTCATTCAAGACTCCCATTGGGTGCATGCAACATTTGAAAATGGGTTTTAGAAGAGATGAAAATCTTAGTGGTCTTAAGTCCCACGATTGGCACAAATTTTTACAGTTTATCTTACCAATTGCCATAAAGGATTGTTTGACATATCACATTAGAAGAACAATCTACAAAATCAGTGAGTTGGTACACTGGATCAATTCAAGAGAGATAAGAGAAGAATACATTGCTGTAATACGCTTAATTGCTATTGAAGGAATGTGCATGGTGGAGAAGTACTTTCTAGCAAACATTCTTACCATCCAAATGCATGTACTTGTGCATGTGGTCAATGAAGTTGCAATTGCTAGGATAGTCCATAACAGGTGGATGTTTTTCTTCGAGATATTTATGAATACTTTAAAGGGGTTCATTTGTCAAAGGGCTCACCCCAAGGGTATCATGGACTAAGGATGGCTTGTACAAGAGTTTCTTCTCCTCATCAGTGAATTTTTGGGCTCAATTGATCCAGAGATGCCCCGAATGTGGAATACTGAGGTCAATGTCAAGGTGACAGGGAATGAACCACAGGGACAAGTCATCATTAGGAAGATGGACATCACAATGCAAGAAAAGGTTATGAGATTTTGCCGTCTCAACTCAAACATCATGCAAAAGTGGCTAGAGCGGAACGAAGGCGAAAAGCAACAACGCTTGACGGATCTCCTGAAATGCAATCGCAACCATGCCACTAGAAATCTTCCTTTTCTAGATCATCTTCAGAAATTGCTTGACTTTCCAACTGGGCGGTGGTTAGATGCGACAATCTCAGAGGCAAACAGGAATGGAGTATTGATTACTGAAGAGGAAGAGGAGATGTCAAGGGGTTGCGATTGGCATGTATATTTTCACAAAGTCTTTTTTGAGCTCCACATGATAACATTACTTTAATAACTTTAAGTCTGTTTGAATTTTGTGGCTGCAGTATCACAAATATGGAGCTTTGTGGTCGCATGGGAAACCCTTTGGAGTGTAGCGGATCGACGAACAAAGGGTCACTTTCGATAGTGGTGTTAGGGCAAGATTCATCCAAGAAAGTAGGAGCAGTGCCCGGGATGAGAATACAAAGACTAGCCAACTTGAATACTTTGGCTACATCCAAGACATCTTGAAGATTAGCTTTAGAAAGTTTGATATTTTTATCTTTGATGTCAAGTGGCTCAAAGTCATTACCAACGGCCCTAATGCAACTGTGCGCAAAGACAAGAGTGGATTGATTCAAGTGAACTCTATGTGGGTGTGGAAAGATATGTGGGATACATTCGTACTTTCGCAGCATTGTGAAAAAGTTGTATTCACACTAGATCCACTATGGAGAGAAAATATGAAAATGATCTATCTAAACCGCGTTGGCTCTATGTTGTTCGAGTTTCTCCATGGAGCAAGTAAGTGTGTGAAGGATTGGACGTTAAGGTCAAAGAGGTGATTCATGAACAAAGTGCAGGATCAATGGATGATATAAGTTTGGATTTTGAGCTGGAGGTCAATGGTGAGCATATGCCTGAACCTAGAGATGAGGTGTCAAATACTAAAGCTGATGCGGAGAGCGACAAAGAAGTAGAGTTTGATGACGAAGATGCAGAAGTACAGATTGAGATAAACATCTTTGGTGCATCTGATCTCATAGAAGATGAGAGATTAACTAATAATTTTTGCTAGGAACTATTTTGTAAAACACTTTTTATTAGTCTACAATACACTTTAGATTCACTCATTTGTGTTGGCAATTTGTTTATTTGTTATTTGTATTGATTAAGTGTTTCTTCTGTAAACTAACATATTCTGGGGTGTTATTTGTGTATCTGTAGCCGTGGCTGATGACGATGATACATACTCTCCTAGTTTTAGTTTTCCTGTCACTTCGGTCGGCATGTCACCTGAGAAGATGGGCTCCTTTTTGACACAGTTCACACCAGAGTAGATCGTGATGGCACAAAACCTTTGGGCAACAGGTTCCTCTAGACCTACTATGACTGACCCTATGCCTAGAACTAGTGTGGTCCCTACACCGACCGGCCCCACACGTCAATCGAGTGTTACCCCGACGCCTAGGACTAGTGTGCCCCCTACACCGATGGGTGGTTCATCCTGGAGACGAGGTAGGCCTCGTTTTGGAGGTGGTGGTTGCTATGGTAGCGGTTCTACCGATGTGTCCACACCACCGAGAGAACATCCACCACTCTCTTCAATAGATAGTTCACCGATTGGCGCAACACGTACACCTTGGGGATCACACGAGCATGATCCTAGCAAGGTGTACAAGAGCAAGGATGGGGTTGCTGTGGTGGATAGGTTTGGAAAGGCCTTGCAACAGAGGATTTGGTAGCTTTGTACAATTCAGTTTTTTCACTCTGTGATGGAGATTTGGGATAATCTCGACGATGAAAGAAAGAGTTACATTATTGAGGCCATTCAGCGAGAGTACAGGTCGGCAGAGGGGTACGATCCAGTCTTGAATGACTGCATTTCGAGCATGGTGAAGGCCACAATGTCACACCGTCGGTCAGAGGCGAGAGACAGGTACAATGCTGGTAGTCCAAATCCGGCATGGTTGGACGCAGAGGAGTGGGCGGGAATTGCACGAGAGACACAAGACAATCCTGACAGATTTCAACAGCAAAGAGATGCAGCCAGAGCACGTTTGGAGTCTACTAGAGCATCACATCTTGGGAGTGGAGGCTACGACACACTTTGCCATGAGTTTGTAAGTATTATACATATGCCAGGAGGAGAGAGAGGACGTCAGCTGGGAGGCATCACCATGAGGGTCTTCTTGATACATTCTTACTTAGTCATCTTGATAAAGTCTTCCTAGTACAGTCTTCTTGGTACAATATTTTTTGTAGCTGTGGTCTTCTTGATACAGTCTTACTCAGTGATTGTTTTCATTTACAGTTTTGTAGCGCTTTATGTTTATGGTTTTACATTCTGTTCGCGATTATGATTTGTTTGGAAATCATGGTATGGCACAAAGTTATGGTTATGGTGTGGCACCGAGGTTTTGGTCATGGTTTGGCAATCAAGTTATGATTATGGTTTTGCAATGATGGTATGGTTAGGATTTGGCAATGATGGTATGTCAATCACGGTATGGTTAGGGTTTTACAATCAAGTTATGGTTATGGTTTTGCAATGATGGTATGGAAATCATGTGATGGTTATGGTTTGACAATCAGATTATGGTTATGATTATGGTTTTGCAATGATGGTATGGTTGTTATGGTTATGCTATGACAAGCAAGTTATGGTAATGGTTATGGTATGGGAAGTGGGTTATGTTTATGGTTTTACAGTTTTCAAAACATGTTTTAATTATGGCTATAAAATCTTTATGACGTTGTGCCTATGGTTTGGGAGTTGAAGTTATGGTTATGCTTTTGAGAGCTTGTTATGATTAAGCTTTTGATTTTGTGGTTTTATTGTTTTTACAGTTTTTTTAATCTGTATACACCTACTCTTTAGCATCAACTTGTAGGTGGAGTGCGGTTGCTTGTGCACTCTTCCTTTGGGCAGAGAGGATTGTTTTTTGTTTCTATAGTACATGCATCATCAGTTCCTAACCCTCTCTGCTGGCAACTATGCCCGAGAGGACGCAACCTGCTCTGTTACCAATTGTTGGAAATAGGGTTGTAGGGAAACACACACAACTTGGAGAAGGAAACAAAAGAGAGATTAGTATTTCTTAGTGCACTATGGAGAGATAAGTTAGTCCTAATGTGATGGGCCTTTATATAGAATGGGGAGAAAACATCCTATTGAGGGAAAAAATGCCTCGACACGTGTGTTCACACACATCACTACCACATATGTATGGTAACACTTCTAGAAACAAAAATAAATTCAATCCCAATAAATCACTACTATCATCCTTAGGATCCCGCATGTAAATCTCAAGTATCAATCTTTCTCAGCTTATATAACTCTATGTAATGGATTGGATATGATAATACTTATGGATGATACTCTACATATAGCACCCTAGTCCCCTCTATATATACATCATCTAGTGTGAGTATTTTACACATTTTGGGATTGTAGTCTCTACATTGGCAAGTCTCTGTTTTTCTTTTCATCTCTCTTCATAACATGGTGCCAGTGTGTGGTTTCTTTTTCTTCACAAAGATAGGGTATTTTGTGCCTCTTTAAACTTTGCACAATTCATATGCCATAAAAACTTATATAATCATCATAACTAATTGCTACTCCAAATTTAGATTTTTGTATTTGAAAGGTCTTTTTTTTTCCAAAACTCACAATGTTGAATAGATAATATTAATAGAGCCAAAAATTTACAAATTCTTTCCATGCTCGTGAGGAGCCACAAAATCTTCAAGATACCCTAGATACATCAGCTGACAGAGGAGCCACCCCATGATAATGAATGAGCCCATATTTTTACCCATATAAGGCATTCATTGTAGCACTCATGGTCTTGTTCCATTCATTCGAGTTCATGTGTTTCCTAATGGCGATGATTGCCCCCCCGACTGTATTGAACTATCTCAGTGAGCTTAGTTGTTTCCATTGTGTTTTGGAAGATCTGACAGTTCCTTGCCTTCCAAAAATGTTTGAAGTAACATAATCTCACAAGTTGCGTTGAAATGAGAATTAGTTGGCTTTTGAATTACTTTTCTCTCAAGAATAGTAAAAAAAGATCAACACTAAAATGAGAAGGTGGGAGTATGCGCTCCTCCTTTTACATGAGAGGGTCACCGTGATTAATGCCTTCATGATCCTATACATCGCGTTTGTGTCTTCAATTGTGCAAATGGGAGATGTAATTGGAAATATTATTGAAACCTATCAGATAGTTTTTGTGAAATAATAACACAAAATACACGACCTTGTGGAAATTGGGGAATGGGAATGGGTGATGAGACCGAAGAACCAAGGCAACATTGGGATCATAAACCCCAGTGCTGCATGCAAAAGTCATGTGTGCCAAACTAGTTGTCGCATTGACTACTTAAACATGCAAGAATGCATGGTCATGGCATAAGACATGATTACAAAGTAGAGATTATCTCTCATAGAGGCACTTAGAGGGAGGCTAGAGTGCATGAAAAAGCGTTGGCGCCTACATGGGAATTCCTTAAGCTTGGGGCTACATAGGGGGAGGAATTACCATATATGAAAGTGCAACAAAGGAGCATCAACTTTGGAATGGGTGAAAACTTTTGAGTACTTCAGGTGCTCCATTCTCCACTAGTCCCATGGATATCTAGGGATGGATTAAGGGGGTCCTTGAACCCCTTTTGGAGGGAGGTTGCACCAAAGCTGGAGCCACAAAGGGATCCCCAAACTTTCACATCTTTGGGACAAAAATCTCTGCTAGAAGGAAGTGGAGGATTTAGTGATTTAGCATAATTTGAGTATCTATGAAATCCCTCTGATCAATAGAATCATGGAATCTCTATCCTATAAATCTACACATATGGAAGTTAGATCTTGATTGGAAAGATTGGCATCGACCAAAAGGTAGAATGTTGGCACTCCGCAAGATCCAAGATACCTATAATGAGCTAGTATACAAAGCATAATATTTGCTCCACTTGTCAATATAGGAATGAAAAAAGAGTATTCATGTCATATTGGAGATTCAATGGACGAGTTCATAAATATTTTTATATGGAAGGTGCTATTGGGAGCCATGCCAAATGGGAACAAGGTTTGTGCAAGAAGGATTGGCACTGACACTTGCTTTGGTTGCAAAATGTCTTCAGGGGATCCCCTATATTTGTTCAAAAATTGGCCACATGTGGTCTCGCTGCAAAAATCTTTAAATGGGTGCGAAAGAGATAGAAGCTTATTTTTCTATACAAACAACTTGATCTTGGGAGCAAATAGATTGCACAACCAAGACATTTCAATTTTCACCCAATCACGAGATTTTGTTATTTGAAACAGATATGGAAAGCCATGAGCCTTGGTGACCTTAAGGTAAAATATGTTGTGACTCAATTCACTGATATTGTACTTATTGATCCTTGTTTTGTAAATTTGCATGTATAGAGTTGAGGTGATTTAGTTGTAATATCAAAGACTAACTTTTAATTGAATTGCATGGAAATTAACAATATTGTGTTAGCACTGTTGGTATAGCATTCATTCATCAAACTCTCTATCGACATACATGAATGGATATACATATCATTGATCGCTTTCATAAAGAAAATACATGTTCCTCTACTTACAATACATCTCTATCTCTTATCCTTCTTCTTTCCTCCTCCCCCTCCAATGAGTCTTATCCGGCCTTGACTTATCAAAAAGTGGAAACCATCAACTGACCACCCGCAACGTATATGCTTATATACCTTTCTAAAAACACCTCCACTTGTGAGCTCATCTGGTAAAATAAGTTTCCCATGCTTGATTCCTCAAGGAATTTCTTGATTGGAGAGAGAGAGAGAGAGAGAGAGAGAGAGAGAGAGGGAGAGAGAGAGAGATGAGAAGAGAGACACATAGAGAGGGAGAGATCAGATGATCTCCCTCTCTCCTTAGCCTACAAAGGATGGGAGGCAAAGAACCCCTCACTTGGTGGGTCTACTAGAGCCCAAGAAGTAGCAAATGTTCCGCTGAATGGGAGTGACCAGAGTGGAAATTTGGGGCTAAACAAGGAAGAAATACGAGATAGTAAGGTGAAAATTGAGAGAGAGTGGTCCGAAATCGTTAGCACACTATCCTTAAAGAAAAGATCATTGGAATAAGGCGATGCACCCTCTGAGGCTCAAAATGATTCCAAGGGAGATAAGGCCTATCAAGCACTAAAAAAATGTTCTCACAAAAAATGGAAATGGAGTATGCTCTCATGATTGCGATCTCGCCTGCTCTAATCAAGAAACAACTTGCCAAAGTTACTAAATACACATTGGTGCTTGAATTCATGCGATAGGTACCTTCCAGAGGTGAACTTGTTAATTGGCCTCATAGTCCCAATGTCTTGAATTAGTGAGGATTGTTTTCTCATGCTCAACCTCACAAAAGGCCTTTTCCCTGTGTAATTCAGTGACGAGATGCCGATGGCCAAAGTCCTAGCAAAAAGCCCATTGTTTCTTAGTCGGAAATCGATTTTTGTGCTCCCTTGAGATCCCTCATTCGAATCCCCGCTGCATTTCCAGGAAATGCGTCCAGTATGGGTACAATTGTTCAACCTCCCATTGTGGATCAGAAGCAATTTGAAAGGCCTGATAGCTGTCATGGGTACCCTATTTATACCATAAAAAAAAGCTATGTGTACCACTGCTAATAAGGTGTGTATCTGGTGGACCAAAAAATCAGATTGTCAATGTGAGGTCTGGTCTTATGGTCATTCCTCTACACTTGGGCACTTTCTTTGGGGTGTGATTCAAGTGTAACAAATTTGGACACTTTGCTAGATCATGTGTCCACCTATTGTAGTGATTACACTGAGCCTCATGGATGGGGATAAAGTCATGCATGCAACATACCTGATGGATTTTGGTTAAGAGGAAACTCCATAGAAGGTTGTAGAGAAGACACAAGAAGACAGGAAATCTAATTCTAACAAGGTAATCCAAGGGAACATGGAGAAACCTGCCAAAGCCCATCTTGGCAATGATAAGGCCACCCTTGATACCGTTTCACATCCACTACAAATAAAAAATTTGGTATCCCCCATTCAGAAGATTGTGTTCTCTTGCATGTTCAGAAAGAAAGAAGAATTAGAATGGCAACAAGTATCTAGCATCTCATGCAAGCTCTTCAAATTACAAGCGCGGGAGGCGGGTTGACAAAAAGAAATCATATAAAAAATGTCCAGTGACTCTTTTCCTTATGATAACATCTTTGAAGTTTTGTGGGATGCTAACATGGATATGGAGAAGGTAAGGAACAAGATGCGGAGATGGGAGTATGTACTTCTCCCCTTCCCAAGAAGAGTGAAGGTAATATATTCATTTATGCTCCCTTATATAGCCTTCAATGATCCATTGCTTAAGATAGACAAATGCAACTAGAAAGAGTTTTTTAAGACAATGAAGAGGTTTCTATGGAAGAATAGTACTAAAGACTCAACACCCTCACAATGGGCTAAATGGGAGACAATTGCAAGACCTATGGAGCAAGGCGGCCTCAGGATTCTCGACCCTAGACCCATGTAGAGAACTAGTGTGCCAAATTTGTGGTAGCATTTGCAAAGAAAGACTCGACTTGGGCTATTATGGCTAAGGCCATGATAGAAATATCAAAATTATGCTCTAAAGGTGGCCAATGGAAAGGGCTAGAGGTGCACGACAAGTTGTTTTATCCTCAATGGAATCGGGAGGGCTATAGAGTCCTTGGAATGGGGAGGGTTGTGAAGATATTTTCACAATTATGTTACTCATTGGTGCCCTTGGATTTCTGCCCCTCAATGGAATGGGGAGGGGTATAGAGTCCTTGGAATGAGGAGGGTTGTGATGATATTTTCACAATTCTGTTACTCATCGGTGCCCTTGTATTTCTAAGGCTGGAGGCATCCTTCTGACCTCCATTTGGAGGGAAGTTTTCAAAAAAAATAATAACAAAGGTATTAAAGATTTAGGCCAATTTTGGGATTACAATAGGCTATAGTAGCAATTGGAAAGATATAGACCAACTGATTCTCCAGTTTAACCTTAGTGGCCGGGACTAAAAAATTACTGATCAACAAACCCTTAGAAAGGCTACACACGTAATCTACCAAACTCTAAGTCCAAGTTTGAATGGAAAGCATGGACGTGGCCTAAGAACATTCAGTTTTGAAAACCGCAAAGAAAGGAAGTGGACCTCAACCTTATAGACTCAAAGGATTGGTTCTCCCCGCTTAACAATCAATGAGGAAAGCATTGGCCGGAGGCAATTTGGGACACACTGTGTGAAGAATATCAAGCACCCACAATGGCCACATGAGATAAAGGTCTTCTTATGGAAGGCTTTATGGGGAGCCATGCCGACTAGGGTAAAGATCCTCACCAAGATTGGTCTTGATATATGATCACAATGTAAAATAGCTAGTGGAGACCTTCCTCGATCACCTTTTCAAGATGTGCCCAGGGATTTGCGGTCTACCAAGAAAGATTTGCAAATGGATCCAAAATACATGGAAAATAGGATTCCTCAAGAATGATCTATTCAAGACCGAGCCATATGTTTACTATCTAAAATGTCCACCCTAAGTGGACCACCAAGGTGTCTGAGCATAGTGCCCTTTCTGATTACTTTCTTTGGCCATTTAGCAAGGTCTACTAATTTGTTAAACTTATCTTATGACTATCTCTCAAAATCTCATATTCTTTAAGACCCTTAGGGGGAGTAAGTGGGTCCTTGAGAAGATCCATATAAAAACAAGAGGGTGGAAGTATGTGTGGCTTCCCTTTCTTAGTCGGATCAAAGTGATCAATTTATTTATGATTCCTTATAGTGCCTTCACCAGCCCGCTCCTCAAAATATGTGAATGTAGATGGACATAGTTTTTGAATCTTTTTAAAAGATTCCTATGGAGGAACAGCACCAAAGCCTCGTCACCATGGCAATGGGCACACTGGGAAGTTATCACTCGACCGATAGCCAAGGTGGCCACGAAATTCTCAACCCTCTTATCCAAGCTGAGGCCCTGTGGGCCAAGTTTGTGGCTGTTGGAATTAGGGTTGCAGGAAAAGACACACATCTTGGAGAAGATGAAGGAAGATTAAGGCACACAACCGAAGATCAAGGTACACAACCAAGAGTGTATAACTTAGTGTACTGTGGAAAGATAGTGAGCCCTAGAATGATGGGCGTATATACAATGAACGGGGGGAAAAACCTCCTAAAGAGGGAAACAACCATAAGGAGTTTGAGCCATACACACTCAACCGTAGATGTGAAGAATGCCTTGTACTCAGTCTCACAACTAGAAGTGGCCACATTAGGTTGATTCTTGCTCAACCATGATATACATGAACTGCCAAGCATGAAACAAAACCCACTTGCGGACACTCGTGTGTAAAAAAAAGCAGCTCGATCGGAGTCCGAAAAAGCATGTAAGTCTAGCTGCAATGATCCCCCCTTGGGATAAAAATATCCAAGATGTAAAGTGCCACTCAAGTAGCACTCAAGTAGCGGAAAATCCTCTTGAGAGCCTGCCAATGCTTAGACCCTAGGCTATGCATAAATTTGTTAACCCGTGAGACTTCAAATTGAATATCCGGCCTCGTGTTGCATACATAATGAGGCATCCAGCAATAGTTTGGTAAAGAGTGACATCTGCAGTATCACCAACATCATTGAAGACTCAATTTCAAACCTGTTTCCATGAAAGTGGCAATAGGTTTGCAATCCTCAAGTCCAAACTTACATAGCAATGTCTCTATGTAACTTTTCTGACACAAGGCAATACCACCATCACACTCCTTAAATTGAATACACAAGTAATGATGCAACAACCCCAAATCTTTCATCTTGAAAGTAGCATTCAAATCAGCCCTAAATTCAAGAATATGTCTCTCATTTGGTCCAATGATTAGCAAATCATATACATAAAGAACCACAATGAGAAGTACATCACCCTCATGCTCTACATACAATGTGCTTTCTGTTGGACTATTACAAAAGCCTCGTTTGAAGAAATGAATTTCAGCCTTCTCATACAAAGCACGATGAGATTTCTTCAACCCATACAAAGCTTTGTTATATTTTCACACCTTATCCTCTTGTCCTTTCTGCACAAAATCATTACATAAACTTCCTCAATTATGTCACCATTCAAGAAAGTAGTAACAATGTCTGAATGATGTTCATCCCAACCAAAATGAGCTGCCAATGCACATAGAAAATGCACAGTAGTCATACGACAAGTGGGAGCAAAAGTCTCTTCATAATGTATGCCTTTTTGTTGTGCATAACCCTTTGCAACAAGTCGAGCCTTAGAGCGATCAATCTCACCATCCGGCTTGCATTTCAACTTGTAAACCCACTTCGTACCAATGGCCTTTTTGCCAGGAGGAAAATCACATAAAGTCCATGTGTCATTTTCTATAAATGCATCATATTCTGATTGCATGGCAGCCATCCAATTTTTTGAATTTTGTGATTCATCAAAAGACAAAGGTTCCTCAACATCATGTAAGTTAGACACAACCAAAGCATAACAATCTGATGCCTAAGATGCACAGCGAGAGCCTGAATGAGTACGCCTAAACCCCCATAGGATGTACATTTGCCTCATTGGAATTTACATTTGAACTTCCACCACTGGAAAGAGGCAACAAGGTGTCATAATTGTCCTGTGAGCTTACATTATTGTCTCTAGTACATGATAGCAAGGGCTAAACAGAATCTTCCACAAACACAACATCCTGTGAGACCAAGATACGTTTTTTTTGCGGATGATACGTGTAACCTTTGCTTTCAGCACTATAACAAAAAAAAATACATTTGACAGTGCCCTTATCATCCAGTTTTTTGCGTTGTTTTTGTGGCACCACAGCATATGCCAAAGAACCAAAAACACACATGTTCTCAATAGAAGGCTTTCTATCATGCCATGCTTCATATGGAGTAATAGACTGCAATATATTTGTAGGACACATGTTAATTACATAAGTGGCACACATATGGCCTCAAGCCAAAAAGAATGCGGCAAAGCTTGACTTTTGACCATACATCGTGCTATTTCCGTAAAGTGACATGTTTTTCCTCTCGGCAACACCATTTTGCTGAGGTATATAAGGCACTGTACATTGGTGTTTTATACCACGACTAGCCATAAATGCATTAGATTCATGAGACATATACTGGCCCCCTCGATTGGAACAGAGGGTGCCCATAATACATTTCAAGACATTTTCAGCCATAGCCAAAAAAAATTTGAAGCACATAAAAACTTCAGACTTTGCTTTAAGCGGATACACGTAATCATCAATGAAAGTCATAAGGTTAAGGTAATTGCACAAGGACGGAGTTTGCATGGGCCCACAAACATCACTATGCACAAGCTGCAACTTGCATGTGGCCCTAGATGAACCATCCTTTGGAATCTTAAGATGCTGCATGTTACCCAAAATACAGCCTTCACAGACATGTTTGAGATGTGCTTCAAGAGGTGGCAAAGAAGCAATCATATCATATTTTTGCAAACGCAGCAAACTCGCAAAATTTAGATAACCAAAACATGCATGCCAATCATATCATATTTTTGCGAGATGCGACAATGTCATCATCGAAACTAAGATCATGTACTACACATCTATCATCCACAAATTTTACTACAAGACCAAGTCTAGCAAGTGCAGATATAGATAAAAGACCTTTCTTGATCCCAGGTACATAAGGTGCATCAACAACTGTGAAAGAACTGCCATTTGCAGTAGTAAGCACAATCTTTCCAACTCCCTAAACCGGATAAGAGGCATTGCTGGCACAAGTAGCTGAATTCCCGTGAGGGACAGACTCAAGAGAGATGAACAAATCATGGTGTGAGGTAATGTGCTTTGTAGCACCACCGTCAAAATACCACACATGTGAATCTGCAGCAACTGACATGCATGCATCATGGACAACACGATTATAGGTACACTTTGCACTAAAAGCCCATTTTGCATCAACATCAGCATCACAGTCTCCTTTCACAGAAGACTTAACAATAGATATAATAGTAGTGGAACCAGCATTTGCAGTGGAACCACCCTCTTTCTTCTTTGCCTCTCTGGCCTTCAACTTAGGACAATGCTTGATCAAGCAATCATTAGCTTTACAATAATGGCAACGCATCTTCTTTTTGCCCTTATCACCAAAATTTCCAAACGAATTGCTGCCAACAGAAGCATTAGGACCATGTGATTTTCCACTCGCAGAAAAACCATGAGAAGTGGTTGCAATATTGTTACCACCTTTTCTTCGAGCAGTAATAAAGGCCTGTTCAACTGTACGCTGTGTAGTCTTGTTGTTTTGGAAAGCGACTCTTGCAACAACAATGTGCATAATGCATCAAACTTGACAACTTCAGGATTTCCTTGGGTCATAAGTCTCCAGGTACTAACAAAAGTCTGGTAAGAATCTGGTAAGGCATCAAGACTAGTCTGCATAAGGGAAGTGTCTTAAATGACTTCACTTGCAAAAATAATTTGCTCATTAATATCCTTGACACCGGCAAGGAAAGTGTCCATATCATCTTCCTCATGCATAATCTTCGATTCCAGCTCTTTATGCAGCAGCAACGCAAGTTTAGGCTCATTGCGATTTGCATAAAAACCAACCAGAATATCCCAAGCATGTTTGGCAGATTTCGTTGAACGAATGAGGAGAGTACTACTGCGCTTCACAGACAATGCAATGAATGCATGAGCTTGCACATCTTTTACATCCGAGCGAGCTTGCTTAGCTGTAGGAAAAACAAATCTAACAGCAGCAATCCTTGCACCGAGACCTGCGACATCCTCAACATTGCCTACATCCTCAGAACTAGGACGTACATCAATGCCCTGCAGAATATTCCAGACGCCCTTCTCGACACAAGCACATGCTGCATCATATAAGGCCACATACGATAATTGTCCCCATCCAACCTTTCGTCAACAGCAAACATCTTGAACACATCTGTGTTTTTATTAGCCATGGTAAATGTTGCACCTGATGTGAAAACAACCCGAAAACAGGTGCTATATAGCACAGACAGTAGAAGACTATAAAGGACCTTTTATGTAGAAAACGGCACTGACAAAAATTATGCACAAAATGACAAGCCTATGCAGTACTACTGCTTGTAGTGGAAATCGAGACCGAAATAAGGCCGAATCATAAATCTGAGTAGACAAAGCTATTCGAGCTAGCCCAAAATTTTTGTCGTCTTGTGAACGCTCGCCAAAGCTCATTGAAATCGGAGAAAGTGAGCAGGCATGTGGCAACTAAGCCCGGGAGGACGCAACCTGCTCTGATACCAATTTTTGGATTTAGGGTTGCAGGATAACACACACATGAGCTTGGAGAAGATGAAGGAAAGATAGATAGCCCTAGGATGATGGATGTATATACAATGCACGGGCGAAAAAACCTCCTAGATTAGGGCTTCTCGTCTTCTTGCCACCAAGGGAAAGTTCAGTCTTGAAGGACCTGATATGCCATGTCCTGTGGATTCACTTGCATGTTTTTCGTACTGGGTCTCTAATCACCTGGAATTCCATGAAAGGGTGGGCCGGATCTTCACATGCACCCCAAACAACGATCGGACCCAATTCCTCTTTCTTGGATCTTTATGCCCGTCGGTAGAGCATATATTTGTGGAAGGGGGGTTAAGATCCTAAATACTCGAATGTGCTTGGCCCTTGAGCTGGTAACGCACAAATATATGAATGTGTCAATGAGTTCAATGGCAAGAATTATTAGCTCCTATCGTTACACTTTTTCATATCATAAAGCAGAAGTTAATTTTTTGTCTTAAACTCACAATGGTGTGTGTATTCACCAAAATAATGTACAAAGGAAAAGTTATTTTAAAGGAAAATGGTTTATAATAGGCATGAAAATTTATAAAAGAGGTTCACAATTCAGGCATGTCACAAAAATGAAAATTAAACAGGGATTTGTTATGCATTACACGCCCCTCCCCCTCCCCCCTTCTCCCTTCCTTCTCTCTCTCCCACTCTCTCTCTCTCTGTCTCTCTCTCTCTCTCTCTCTCTCTCTCTCTCTCTCTCACTCACACACACACACACACACATGCACGACATACTTGTCATGGGAACTCTCTCTCTACTATAGAAATTCTCTTCTTCTTCTTGTCCATATTCGCACTCTCTCTCTCTCTCTCTCTCTCTCTCTCTCTCTCTCTCTCTCTCTCTCTCTCTCCTCCCAACACATTTGTCATAGAAAGCATTGGCCTGCCCGTGAGGTGCGAGTTTCTAAATGCTTTCCCTTCTTTCTCCAAGGCGATTGCACATGTGGATGTTAGCTCAACAAAGAAGGGGAAGGTTTCACCCCTCGCTTACTTTTGCAAGTGGCCCTTTTATTACAGCGTCGCTATAGACTTCTGTGTAAACGTCGCTATGATCGTCGCTATGACCGTCTCTATATAGCGACACTTATAGCGACGCATATAGCGATGCTCTCGTAGCGACGGTTTTAGTGACTCCGGGGGTTATACAAACCCAGTGTATTTATGTCGCTAACAGCGTCACAAGAGCACACAACCTCTTGTAGTGATGGTTGGACGCAAAGGAATGGGTGGGGATTGCACGAGAGACACAAGACAATCCTAACAGATTTCAACAGCAAAGAGATGCAGCTAGAGCACGTTTGGAGTCTACTAGAGCGTCACATCTTGGGAGTGGAGGCTATGACGCACTTTGCCATGAGTTTGTAAGTATTATACATATGCCAGGAGGAGAGAGAGGACGTCAGCTGGGAGGCATCACCATGAGGGTCTTCTTGATACATTCTTACTTAGTCATCTTGATAAAGTCTTCCTAGTACAGTCTTCTTGGTACAATATTTTTTGTAGCTGTGGTCTTCTTGATACAGTCTTACTCAGTGAATGTTTGCATTTACAGTTTTGTAGCGCTTTATGTTTATGGTTTTACATTCCGTTCGCGATTATGATTTGTTTGGAAATCATGGTATGGCACAAAGTTATGGTTATGGTGTGGCACCGAGGTTTTGGTCATGGTTTGGCAATCAAGTTATGATTATGGTTTTGCAATGATGGTATGGTTAGGATTTGGCAATGATGGTATGTCAATCATGGTATGGTTAGGGTTTGACAATCAAGTTATGGTTATGGTTTTGCAATGATGGTATGGAAATCATGTGATGGTTATGGTTTGGCAATCAGATTATGGTTTTGCAATGATGGTATGGTTGTTATGGTTATGCTATGACAAGAAAGTTATGATAATGGTTATGGTATGGGAAGTGGGTTATGTGTATGGTTTTGCAGTTTTCAAAACATGTTTTAATTATGGCTATAAAATCTTTATGCCGTTGTGCCTATGGTTTGGGAGTTGAAGTTATGGTTATGCTTTTGAGAACTTATAATGATTAAGCTTTTGATTTTGTGGTTTTATTGTTTTCACAGTTTTTTTAATCTGTATACACCTACTCTTTAGTGTCAACTTGTAGGTGGAGTGCGGTTGCTTGTGCACTCTTCCTTTGGGCAAAGAGGATTGTTTTTTGTTGCTATAGTACATGCATCATCAGTTCCCAACCCTCTCTGCTGGCAACTATGCCTGAGAGGACGCAACCTGCTCTGTTACCAATTGTTGGAAAAAGGGTTGCAGGGAAACACACACAACTTGGAGAAGGAAAAAAAAGAGAGATTAGTATTTCTTAGTGCTCTATGGAGAGATAAGTTAGTCCTAATGTGATGGGCCTTTATATAGAATGCATGGGGGAGAAAACATCCTATTGAGGGAAAAAATGCCTCGACACGTGTGTTCACACACATCACTACCACATATGTATGGTAACACTTCTAGAAACAAAAATAACTTCAATCCCAATAAATCACCACTATCATCCTTAGGATCCCGCATGTAAATCTTAAGTATCAATCTTTCTCAGCTTATATAACTCTATGTAATGGATTGGATATGATAATACTTATGGATGATACTCTACATATAGCACCCTAGTCCCCTCTGTATATACATCATCTAGTGTGAGTATTTTACACATTTTGGGATTGTAGTCTCTACATTGGCAAGTCTCTGTTTTTCTTTTCATCTCTCTTCATAACATGGTGCCAGTATGTGGTTTCTTTTTCTTCACAAAGATAGGGTATTTTGTGCCTCTTTAATTTTTGCACAATTCATATGCCATAAAAACTTATATAATCATCATAACTAATTGTTACTCTGAATTTAGAGTTTTGTATTTGAATGGTCATTTTTTTTCCAAAACTCACAATGTTGAATAGATAATATTAATATAGCCAAAAATTTACAAATTCTTTCCATGCTTGTGAGGAGCCACAAAATCTTCAAGGGACCCTAGATACATCAGCTGACAGAGGATCCACCCCACGATAATGAATGACCCCATATTTTTACCCATCTAAGGCATTCATTGTAGCACCCATGGTCTTGTTCCATTCATTCGAGTTCATGTGTTTCCTAATAGCGATGATTGCCCCCTCGACTGTATTGAACTATCTTAGTGAGCTTAGTTGTTTCCATTGTGTTTTGGAAAATCTGACAGTTCCTTGCCTTCCAAAAATGTTTGAAGTAACATAATCTCACAAGTTGCGTTGCAATGAGAATTAGTTGGCTTTTGAATTACTTGTTCCATTCATTCGAGTTCATGTGTTTCCTAATAGCGATGATTGCCCCCCCGACTGTATTGAACTATCTTAGTGAGCTTAACTGTTTCCATTGTGTTTTGGAAGATTTGACAGTTCCTTGCCTTCCAAAAATGTTTGAAGTAACATAATCTCACAAGTTGCGTTGCAATGAGAATTAGTTGGCTTTTGAATTACTTTTCTCTCAAGAATAGTAAAAAAATATCAACACTAAAATGAGAAGGTGGGAGTATGCGCTCCTCCTTTTACATGAGAGGGTCACCGTGATTAATGCCTTCATGATCCTATACATCTCGTTTGTGTCTTCAATTGTGCAAATGGGAGATGTAATTGGAAATATTATTGAAACCTATCAGATAGTTTTTGTGAAATAATAACACAAAATACACGACCTTGTGGAAATTGAGGAATGGAAATGGGTGATGAGACCCAAGAACCAAGGCAACATTGGGATCATAAACCCCAGTGCTGCATGCAAAAGTCATGTGTGCCAAACTAGTTGTCGCATTGACTACTTAAACATGCAAGAATGCATGGTCATGGCATAAGACATGATTACAAAGTAGAGATTATCTCTCATAGAGGCACTTGGAGGGAGGCTAGAGTGCATGAAAAAGCGTTGGCACCTACATGGGATTTCCTTAAGCTTGGGGCTACATAGGGGGAGGAATTACCATGAAAGTGCAACAAAGGAGCATCAACTTTGGAATGGGTGAAAACGTTTGAGTACTTCAGGTGCTCCATTCTCCACTAGTGCCATGGATATCTAGGGATGGATTAAGGGGGTCCTTGAACCGCTTTTGGAGGGAGGTTGCACCAAAGATGGAGCCACAAAGGGATCCCCAAACTTTCACATCTTTGGGATAAAAAGCTCTGCTAGAAGGAAGTGGAGGATTTAGTGATTTAGCATAATTTGAGTATCTATGAAATCCCTCTGATCAATAGAATCATGGAATCTCTATCCTACAAATCTACACATATGGAAGTCAAATGTTGATTGGAAAGATTGGCATCGACCAAAAGGTAGAATGTTGGCACTCCGCAAGATCCAAGATACCTATAATGAGCTAGTATACAAAGCATAATATTTTCTCCACTTGTCAATATAGGAATGAAAAAAGAGTATTAATGTCATATTGGAGATTGAATGGACGAGTTCGTGAATATTTTTATATGGAAGGTGCTATTGGGAGTCATGCCAAATGGGAACAAGGTTTGTGCAAGAAGGATTGGCACTGACACTTGCTCTGGTTGCAAAATGTCTTCAGGGGATCCCCTATATTTGTTCAAAAATTGGCCACATGTGGTCTCGCTGCAAAAATCTTTAAATGGGTGCGAAAGAGCTAGAAGATTATTTTTCTATACAAACAACTTGATCTTGGGAGAAAATAGATTGCACAACCAAGACATTTCAATTTTCACCCAATCACGAGATTTTGTTATTTGAAACAGATATGGAAAGCCATGAGCCTTGGTGACCTTAAGGTAAAATATGTTGTGACTCAATTCACTGATATTGTACTTATTGATCCTTGTTTTGTAAATTTGTATGTATAAAGTTGAGGTGATTTAGTTGTAATATCAAAGACTAACTTTTAATTGAATCGCATGGAAATTAACAATATTGTGTTAGCAATGTTGGTATAGCATTCATTCATCAAACTCTCTATCGACATATATGAATGGATATACATATCATTGATCGCTTTCATAAAGAAAATACATGTTCCTCTACTTACAATACATCTCTATCTCTTATCCTTCTTCTTTCCTCCTCCCCCTCCAATGAGTCTTATCCGGCCTTGACTTATCAAAAAGTGGAAACCATCAACTGACCACCCGCAACGTATATGCTTATATACCTTTCTAAAAACCCCTCCACTTGTGAGCTCATATGGTAAAATAAGTTTCCCATGCTTGATTCCTCCAGGAATTTCTTCATTGGAGAGAGAGAGAGAGAGGGAGAGAGAGAGAGATGAGAAGAGAGACACATAGAGAGGAAGAGATCAGATGATCTCCATCTCTCCTTAGCCTACAAAGGATGGGAGGCAAAGAACCCCTCACCTGGTGGGTCGACTATAGGCCAAGAAGTAGCAAATGTTCTGCTGAATGGGAGTGACCAGAGTGGAAATTTGGGGCTAAAAAAGGAAGAAATGCGAGATAGTAAGGTGAAAATTGAGAGAGAGTGGTCCGAAATCCTTAGCACACTATCCTTAAAGAAAAGATCATTGGAATAAGGCGATGCACCCTCCGAGGCTCAAAATGATTCCAAGGGAGATAAGGCCTATCAAGCACTAAAAAAATGTTCTCACAAAAAATGGAAATGGAGTATGCTCTCATGATTGCGATCTCGCCTACTCTAATCAAGAAACAACTTGCCAAAGTTACTAAATACACATTGGTGCTTGAATTCATGGGATAGGTACCTGCCAGAGGTGAACTTGTTAATTGGCCTCATAGTCCCAATGTCTTGAATTAGTGAGGATGTTTTTCTCATGCTCAACCTCACAAAAGGCCTTTTCCTTGTGTAATTCATTGACGAGATGCCGATGGCCAAATTCTTAGCAGAAAGCCCATTGTTTCTTAGTCGGACACCGATTTTTGTGCTCCCTTGAGATCCCTCATTCGAATCCCCGTTGCATTTCCAGGAAATGCGTCCAGTATGGGTAGAATTGTTCAACCTCCCATTGTGGCTCAGAAGCAATTTGAAAGGCCTGATAGCTGTCATGGGTACCCTATTTATACCATAAAAAAAAGCTATGTGTACCACTGCTAATAAGGTCTGTATCTGGTGGGATATTCTCAAGAAGGCCCAACCAAAAAATCAGGTTGTCAATGTGAGGTCTAGTCTTAAGGTCACTCCTCTGCCCTTGGGCACTTTCTTTGGGGTGTGATTCAAGTGTAACAAATTCGGACACTTTGCTAGATCATGTGTCCACCTATTGTAGTGATTACACTGGGCCTGATGGATGGGGATAAAGTCTTACATGCAACATACCTGATGGATGTTGGCTAAGAGGAAACTCCATAGAAGGTTGTAGAGAAGACACAAGAAGACGGGAAATCTAATTCTTACAAGGTAATCCCAGGGAACATGGAGAAACCTGCCAAAGCCCATCTTGGCAATGATAAGGCCACCCTTGATACCGTTTCACATCCACTACAAATAAAAAATTTGGTATCACCCATTCAAAAGATTGTGTTGTCTTGCATGTTCAGAAAGAAAGAAGAATTAGAATGGAAACAAGTATCTAGCACGTCATGCAAGCTCTTCAAATTACAAGCGCGGGAGGCGGGTTGACAAAAAGACATCACATAAAAAATGTCCAGTGACTCTTTTCCTTATGATAACATCTTTGAAGTTTTGTGGGATGCTAACATGGATATGGAGAAGGTAAGGAACAAGATGCGGAGATGGGAGTATGTATTTCTCCCCTTCCCAAGAAGAGTGAAGGTACTATATTCATTTATGCTCCCTTATATAGCCTGCAATGGTCCATTGCTTAAGATAGACAAATGCAACTAGAAAGAGTTTTTGAAGACAATGAAGAGGTTTCAATGGAAGAATAGTACTAAAGACTCAACACCCTTGCAATGGGCTAAATGGGAGACAATTGCAAGACCTATGGAGCAAGGCGACCTTAGGATTCTGAACCCTAGACCCATGTAGAGGCCTAGTGTGCCAAATTTGTGGTAGCATTTGCAAAGAAAGACTCGACTTGGGCTATTATGGCTAAGGCCATGATAGAAATATCAAAATTATGCTCTAAAGGTGGCCAATGGAAAGGGCTAGAGGTGCACGACAAGTAGTTTGCTCCTCAATGAAATGGGGAGGGCTATAGAGTCCTTGGAATGGGGAGGGTTGTGAAGATATTTTCAAAATTATGTTACTCATTGGTGCCCTTGTATTTCTGCCCCTCAATGGAATGGGGAGGGGTATAGAGTCCTTGGAATGAGGAGGGCTGTGATGATATTTCACAATTCTGTTACTCATTGGTGCCCTTGTATTTCTAAGGCTGGAGGCATCTTTCTGACCTCCATTTGGAGGGAAGTTTCAAAAAAAAAAAAAAACAAAGGTATTGAAGATTTAGGCCAATTTTAGAATTACAATAGGCTAAAGTAGCAATTGGAAAGATATAGACCAACTGACTCTCCAGTTTGACCTTAGTGGGACTAAAAAATTACTGATCAACAAACCCTTAGAAAGGCTACACACGTAATCTACCAAACTCTAAGTCCAAGTTTGAATGGAAAGCATGGACGTGGCGTAAGAACATTCAGTTTTGAAAACCGCAAATAAAGGAAGTGGACCTCAACCTTATAGACTCAAAGGATTGGTTCTGCCCGCTTAACAATCAATGAGGAAAGCATTGGCTTAGGCAATATGGGACACACTGTGTGAAGAATATCAAGCACCAACAATGGCCACATGAGATGAAGGTCTTCTTATGGAAGGCTTTATGGGGAGCCATGCCGACTAGGGTAAAGATCCTCACCAAGATTGGTCTTGATATATGATCACAATGTAAAATAGCTAGTGAAGACCTTCGTCACCTTTTCAAGATGTGCCCAAGGATTTGTGGTCTACCAAGAAAGATTTGCAAATGGATCCAAAATACATGGAAAATAGGATTCCTCAAGAATGATCTATTCAAGACCGAGCCAAATGTTTACTATCTAAAATGTCCACCCTAAGTGGACCAACGAGGTGTCTGAGCATAGTGCCCTTTCTTACTACTTTCCTTGGCCATTTAGCGGGGTCAACTAATTTGTTAAACTTATCTTATGACTATCTCTCAAAATCTCATATTCTTTAAGACCCTTAGGGGGAGTAAGTGGGTCCTTGAGAAGATCCATATAAAAACAAGAGTGTGTAAGTATGTGTTGCTTCCCTTCCTTAGTCGGATCAAAGTGATCGATTTATTTAGGATTACTTATAGTGCCTTCACCAGCCCGCTCCTCAAAATATGTGAATGTAGATGGACATAGTTTTTGAATCTTTTTAAAATATTCCTATGGAGGAACAACACCAAAGCCTCGTCACCATGGCAATGGGCACACTGGGAAGTTATCACTTGACCGATAGCCCAAGGTGGTCGTGAAATTCTCAACCATGTTATCCAAGCTGAGGCCCTGTGGGCCAAGTTTGTGGCTGTTGGAATTAGGGTTGCAGGAAAAGACACACATCTTGGAGAAGATGAAGGAAGATTAAGGCACACAACCGAAGATCAAGGTACACAACCAAGAGTGTATAACTTAGTGTACAGTGGAAAGATAGTTAGCCCTAGAATGATGGGCGTATATACAATGCACGGGGGGGAAAAACCTCCTTAAGAGGGAAACAACCATAAGGCGTTTGAGCCATACACACTCAACCGTAGATGTGAAGACTGCCTTGTGCTCAGTCTCACAACTAGAAGTGGCCACAGTAGGTTGATTCTTGCTCAACCATGATATACATGAATTGCCAAGCATGAAACAAAAACCACTTGTGGACACTCGTGTGTTAGAAAAAGCAACCCGATCGGAGTCCGAAAAAGCATGTAAGTCTAGCTGCAATGATCCCCCCTTGGGATAAAAATATCCAAGATGTAAAGTGCCACTCAAGTAGCACTCAAGTAGCGGAAAATCCTCTTGAGAGCTTGCCAATGCTTAGACCCTAGGGTATGCATAAATTTGATAACCCGTGAGACTTCAAACTGAATATCCGGCCTCGTGTTGCATATAGAAGATTGTGTTGTCTTGCATGTTCAGAAGATTGTGTTGCATACATAAGATTGTGTTGTCTTCAAACTGAATATCCGGCCTCGTATCCCCCATTCAGAAGAATGTGTTGTCTTGCATGTTCAGAAAGAAAGAAGAATTAGAATGGCAACAAGTATCTAGCATCTCATGCAAGCTCTTCAAATTACAAGCGCGGGAGGCGGGTTGACAAAAAGAAATCACATAAAAAATCTCAAGTGACTCTTTTCCTTATGATAACATCTTTGAAGTTTTGTGGGATGCTAACATGGATATGGAGAAGGTAAGGAACAAGATGCGGAGATGGGAGTATGTACTTCTCCCCTTCCCAAGAAGAGTGAAGGTAATATATTCATTTATGCTCCCTTATATAGCCTTCAATGATCCATTGCTTAAGATAGACAAATGCAACTAGAAAGAGTTTTTGAAGACAATGAAGAGGTTTCTATGGAAGAATAGTACTAAAGACTCAACACCCTCGCAATGGGCTAAATGGGAGACAATTGCAAGACCTATGGAGCAAGGCGGCCTCAGGATTCTCAACCCTAGACCCATGTAGAGGACTAGTGTGCCAAATTTGTGGTAGCATTTGCAAAGAAAGACTCGACTTGGGCTATTATGGCTAAGGCCATGATAGAAATATCAAAATTATGCTCTAAAGGTGGCCAATGGAAAGGGCTAGAGGTGCACGACAAGTTGTTTTATCCTCAATGGAATGGGGAGGGCTATAGAGTCCTTGGAATGGGGAGGGTTATGAAGATATTTTCACAATTATGTTACTCATTGGTGCCCTTGGATTTCTGCCCCTCAATGGAATGGGGAGGGGTATAGAGTCCTTGGAATGAGGAGGGTTGTGATGATATTTTCACAATTCTGTTACTCATTGGTGCCCTTGTATTTCTAAGGCTGGAGGCATCCTTCTGACCTCCATTTGGAGGGAAGTTTTCAAAAAAAATAATAACAAAGGTATTAAAGATTTAGGCCAATTTTGGGATTACTATAGAATATAGTAGCAATTGGAAAGATACAGACCAACTGACTCTCCAGTTTAACCTTAGTGGCCGGGACTAAAAAATTACTGATCAACAAACCCTTAGAAAGGCTACACACGTAATCTACCAAACTCTAAGTCCAAGTTTGAATGGAAAGCATGGACGTGGCCTAAGAACATTCAGTTTTGAAAACCGCAAAGAAAGGAAGTGGACCTCAACCTTATAGACTCAAAGGATTGGTTCTCCCCGCTTAACAATCAATGAGGAAAGCATTGGCCGGAGGCAATATGGGACACACTTTGTGAAGAATATCAAGCACGCACAATGGCCACATGAGATGAAGGTCTTCTTATGGAAGGCTTTATGGGGAGCCATGCCGACTAGGGTAAAGATCCTCACCAAGATTGGTTTTGATATATGATCACAATGTAAAATAGCTAGTGAAGACCTTCCTCAATAACCTTTTCAAGATGTGCCCAGGGATTTGCGGTCTACCAAGAAAGATTTGCAAATGGATCCAAAATACATGGAAAATAGGATTCCTCAAGAATGATCTATTCAAGACCGAGCCAAATGTTTACTATCTAAAATGTCCACCCTAAGTGGACCACCGAGGTGTCTGAGCATATTGCCCTTTCTGACTACTTTCCTTGGCCATTTAGCAAGGTCAACTAATTTGTTAAACTTATCTTATGACTATCTCTCAAAATCTCATATTCTTTAAGACCCTTAGGGGGAGTAAGTGGGTCCTTGAGAAGATCCATATAAAAACAAGAGGGTGGAAGTATGTGTTGCTTCCCTTCCTTAGTCGGATCAAAGTGATCAATTTATTTATGATTCCTTATAGCGCCTTCACGAGCCCGCTCCTCAAAATATGTGAATGTAGATGGACATAGTTTTTGAATCTTTTTAAAAGATTCCTATGGAGGAACAGCACCAAAGCCTCGTCACCATGGCAATGGGCACACTGGGAAGTTATCACTCGATCGATAGCCAAGGTGGTCGTGAAATTCTCAACCCTGTTATCCAAGCTGAGGCCCTGTGGGCCAAGTTTGTGGCTGTTGGAATTAGGGTTGCAGGAAAAGACACACATCTTGGAGAAGATGAAGGAAGATTAAGGCACACAACCGAAGATCAAGGTACACAACCAAGAGTGTATAACTTAGTGTACTGTGGAAAGATAGTTAGCCCTAGAATGATGGGCGTATATACAGTGCACGGGGGGGAAAAACCTCCTAAAGAGGGAAACAACCATAAGGCGTTTGAGCCATACACACTCAACCGTAGATGTGAAGACTGCCCTGTACTCAGTCTCACAACTAGAAGTGGCCACATTAGGTTGATTCTTGCTCAACCATGATATACATGAACTGGCAAGCATGAAACAAAAACCACTTGTGGACACTCGTGTGTCAAAAAAAGCAACTCGATCGGAGTCCGAAAAAACATGTAAGTCTAGCTGCAATGATCCCCCCTTGGGATAAAAATATCCAAGATGTAAAGTGCCACTCAAGTAGCACTCAAGTAGCGGAAAATCCTCTTGAGAGCCTGCCAATGCTTAGACCCTAGGCTATGCATAAATTTGTTAACCCGTGAGACTTCAAACTGAATATCCGACCTCGTGTTGCATACATAATGAGGCATCCAACAATAGTTTGGTAAAGAGTGACAACTGCAGTATCACCAACATCATTGAAGACTCAATTTCAAACCTGTTTCCATGAAAGTGGCAATAGGTTTGCAATCCTCAAGTCCAAACTTACATAGCAATGTCTCTATGTAACTTTTCTGACACAAGGAAATACCACCATCACACTCCTTAAATTGAATACACAAGTAATGATGCAACAACCCCAAATCTTTCATCTTGAAAGTAGCATTCAAATCAGCCCTAAATTCAAGAATATGTCTCTCATTTGGTCCAATGATTAGCAAATCATATACATAAAGAACCACAATGAGAAGTACATCACCCTCATGCTCTACATACAATGTGCTTTCTGTTGGACTATTACAAAAGCCTCGTTTGAAGAAATGAGTTTCAGCCTTCTCATACAAAGCACGATGAGATTTCTTCAACCCATACAAAGCTTTGTTATATTTTCACACCTTATCTTCTTGTCCTTTCTGCACAAAATCATTACATAAACTTCCTCGATTATGTCACCATTCAAGAAAGTAGTAACAATGTCTGAATGATGTTCATCCCAACCAAAATGAGCTGCCAATCCACATAGAAAATGCACAGTAGTCATACGACAAGTGGGAGCAAAAGTCTCTTCATAATGTATGCCTTTTTGTTGTGCATAACCCTTTGCAACAAGTCGAGCCTTAGAGCGATCAATCTCACCATCCGGCTTGCATTTCAACTTGTATACCCACTTCGTACCAATGGCCTTTTTGCGAGGAGGAAAATCACATAAAGTCCATGTGTCATTGTGCGCTCCTTGCCGCACTGTCGAAGCAAGGGACTTGCCAATACACCGTGTGCGAGCCACAAACGGCTCCAAGCACACAACAAGCCTAAACTAGCAAGCTCAAGAGAACAAAGGGTGTGTCACTCACCGCTCTACGCTCGCCTTCGTGGTGGATTCCTCGCCGCGATGAAGAAGAAGCTGCAGTCGTGCCGCGCTCAACCGCTTCGCCGCCGTCGTGCCTTCGTAATGCTCGATCGCACACACACTCTCCCTCTCTCTCTCTCTCACACACACACACACAAGGAGGTGTAGAAGAAGAAAATGGAGATGGAGCAAGAGCACTCTTCAATTGCACAAATGAGAGAATGAGTAAAAATTAGGTTTAGTTGGCTTTTATAGGAGCTCACCCCATTCACACTTGGGCGCCCATGCTTATCCAACTAATCCCTTGAATGTCCAAGTTAAAGTGCGCCTCTCATCGACGATCACTCTACCTTTTCCTATTGGTCCGACAAGCCCGGTACCTGACTCTACCAAATACATAATACGCGTCCATCGTAGGTGATGGGTGTCCGTGAGCCGTGAGGGTTAACATGCCCCCCTTCCTGATGTAGATTCCGTCCTCGGAAGCTATTGAGTTGAAGCTGGTTCGTCGAGGTGGAAGAGCATTTGAGATGAATGTCCTTAGCCTTCTTCAGTCACTGCAAAATCAAACAACATTGGCACAGTAATTGCATTCTCATATACAATTAAAAATCACATGCAATTTTAGACAGACAAATTGATTGGTAAAAGAATTTCAAACAATTTGTTAGCAATGAACATTAAATTGCAATGTAATCAAATGCATAAACAGATGTAAAGGTAAAAAATTAAACAAGTCTGGGGTCGCTAATATGACGGTCAAAAGGCACTAGAGATCGAATATTAATACCATGGGTAAGCTTCTTAATTTTCAGTGGTCAATTAAGTTGTTTAATCGCGAGAGCCAAGTATTCATGTTCGAGGGCTGACTAGAGGCTATACCTAGAAAACCTTGTAGTTAAGCTACCATAAAAGGAATTTCTCATGAAATCATCGCCTGACTGATTACTTTTTCTTTGACCCCCCAAAGTCTTTTCACATTGATTCAATTATGATGTGTGTGCTTATTTTGTATGCCTTGGGTTTTTTGCTTTTCAAGGAAAAGCGCCCACACTGGGAACCTCTAGGGCTCTAGTACCATAGGCAATACATGTGAGTGAAGTACCAAATCAAGCTGAGATTTCTCTTCCAGCTTAAAATTTTACATTGTGGCACTTTGATTTTTTGTTTGTTCATTTTCAACATTTAAATTTTGTAACTTTGGGGGGTCATATAACACTGTTACACTCCCCAGGCTCATCACATTAGTAAACTCCCTTTATAATACTTAAGCTAAAGGTCGATAGGGTTAAGCCCACTAGAAAGCCCTAGTACATTTCATACAATGCTGCCTAAATCGGATTAAGAACCTAAGTAACCATTGCTTATTAGGAAGGCATTCCCCATGGTATTAAGAGAAGATTTCTAATACCTAGCTTGGTCAAACTAGTTTAGTCGGACTGCTTGATTTTTACACCTAAACAAGTGATTATGACAAAAGATTGCATTGAGTTAAATGTTTGATACTAAGCCAATGCGCTGAATATTATGCTATCAATCACAATCAAAGCAGACAATCATGGATGCACAAAAGATAAGGGCAATGCTAATGGACAAGAAACACCTGTTTGTGTTGATGGTCGCGCTTGATTTGAAGGTTCCATGAAGGTCCAAACCCTATCAATAGCAACACGCTCCTGTACACACTATGAAACACAAACAATACCTCTAGGAGGCACATCAGTGGGAAAAGAGAACTTCGCTAATCACTCAACTCTAAAACAGAAACACTCCTATCGTACTAATCTTACCTACCCTCCATCATTCAAGTGATGAGGATTGAAGGTGTTTTATGGCATAGGTTCTGTTTCACTGTACCAGATGTGACATGTGTAGGTCTGAGTCAATGTTTTGACTTTTATTGTGCATACTCGTTTGCGAATTGCTCTTGCTCTTTTTTTTTTTGTTTTTTGTGAGTATAAAGCTTTATATGTATATTCCCTAATATTGGAGATATAGAGGTCAGGGAAAAAGGTTGAGAGGGAAGCAAGTGAATGATGACAGTCAGCAAACACTCCCCCCTTCCTTGGGTAGATCATACCGTTTGAAATGAGCTTGTCACTCTTTGAAACCAATTGTTCCAGTTGGTAATAGGTGAGGATTTTTGCCAGTAGTTTTCTATTACCCTAGGTGCCTTGTCAAGCTGCAAGGGTGGTAAGGTACTCTCCCAGGATCGAACTTGAAGTGGTTCATCAGGTGATTCTTGAACACTGGGAGGTGTGGATTCTTTTGTAGCTTCATGGAGGTCCGCTACTATAGATGGAGGCGGTGTAGAAGCTTTTACCTCTATGGATGTATTACATGAGGAGCTAGAATCTTCATGGGACTCCCCCCTTCCTGAGCTAGGTGGAACAAATCGTTCTTTCTTTGGTACCCAAACTAGCTCGGGAGCGGGTGTGTAGCATTCTGTGATTTTTTTCTTTTCACGATCATTGATTCGTTTTGGAGCTACGGGATTGGGCTCACTTGGGTCAGGTGATAGGTAAGAGCACAATCTACGTTTTGGCACCCAGATTTGATCATTTCCTTGATAGTAGCCTTGGGCTTCCAATAGTCGTTTAGGGATCCATCGCAACATTTTCTTACTTTTCTTGGAGCGAGTGGTACGTTTCTTACAAGGCTTCTGTTTTTTAGCACTAGCTATGGTCACTAAAGAAGCTTTAGGGACCCACTTGTATGTTTTCTTCGTTACCTTAGGATGAGTCTTGTCGGAAGCGATACGCATTGCTTGTAGCATATTTAAGGGTATAGGCATTTCAACCCCCTCAGGTGTTACCCAGGTCGTCCCCCTATTTCCCCAAGTGTCTATGGTTGATGCTAGGTGGACCCAATCCACATTGTCTGACTCAGTCATCCCAGGTAGGATATCCATATAAGGAGAATCTTGGCCAATGTCTGTATCCTTCTTACAAGTGTAACAATATTGTAGTGGGGCCGAGTGAACTGTGGTGTCAGAGCGATGATCAATAATGGTTTTACTCCCTGAGGGGTGTACCTTACCGGTCACCAAATCCACTCTAAGGACAGAGTCTTGGAATTGCAAATAGACATGATTTTTAGACCAATCGTGAACCATTTGTGCTTCCCTCATGAATGGTCGTCCTAAAATCATTTCATATGACATAAGGTGTTTAGAGAAATCCATTACAATGAACGTATGTCGTACCTTGTGTCCTAGAACTTTGATCTTAAGATCCTTGAGCATCCCCATAGGTTTGGCTATGGTACCATTTGCCATCTTTACCACAATGTTAGTAACACTAAGGCGGGGTTTTCCCATGGATTCCCAACAATCTTTTGTAACGATGCTAACTCCCGCACCACCATCAAGAATTCCCTTTATAGTTAATCCCTTGGTAGTGATGGGTAGGGTCGCATTAGACTCGTCGCCTTCAAAATACTGCCCTAATTCGTTAATGGGTACCTCGATCACAGACTCGTGTCCATCTAAGTCAAGTGATTGCACATGATTTTCCTCATCAATCATAATCGAGTCAGGCCTATTTGGTTGCGCAAACTGCGGTAATCCCGTTCGTAGCTCTCCATTAAGGAATGCTCGAAGTGCAAGGAATAACTCAGGATCTCCATACAGCTTTTCTATGATCGTGGTTCGGACCTCAGAAGACATGAAGTCCACTAGTTTGGCAACATTCATTGGCGTTTTGCAGGGTGTAGGTCCTTGACTAGGAACTGGTGAGGATGGAATCTCATATTCCTCAATGGGATCAGGTATTCCTTCGTTAAACATCCTTTCCAACAAGAAAGGTGTATGCTCACTTTCTGATGTCCCGTCCTCACTCCCTTCTTGGATGATACTAGATATGGCTAACGGTCTATGGTTCATGTGGGGTGGATGAACTTGCGTGGGAAACACTGTGTCATGAATTTTGACCTGCATGGGTTCTGGTTCTAGTTTCCTTTGAGTCTCCTCCACTAAACCTCTTAGATGTTTCACCTGCTTAATCTCGTCTACTGGGTTTGGGTACGTCCCAATCTTCTTTTTACGATTTTTCCCTTTTTGCCCCTGCGGTTTATCTTGGGGGTCTTGGATTGGATTTGGAAACACTTGTGGTGTTTTCAGAGGCTCTTTATGGTTTTCTCTTATTCGGTTTTCATTTGGTTCCATGTTACGGTTTTCTTTGTCGGTCTTTCCCTTTGTGGTATTGGTTCTAGTCTCCATTGTCTCGACTGAATATGAATCATCCTCGAGGTCATTCATATACACGGGGTCATCTCCTGTTCCTATGTTTGTTTTGGAACTTGGCTTTGAATTTTCAGTATTCTGCGACTTCTTCCTTCGTGTCTTCTTTTTCTTTGCTTGGATAACTGACGCGGTATCTCTCTCTTCGAGGATATGTCCTGGCCCTTGAAGCATGGACCGTGTAATCGCATAAGCGGGTGCACGGGTGGTATTGGCGATGTCACACTAGCAATTTCGACCAAATTCAGGGGTGTGATTTTAGGCGCATTTGGGTTATAGGGGCATTGGGCAATCAAGTGATCTATGCCACAACGATTACATGTGAGTATTGGCATTGCAGACGTGCTCCCTTGATTCATTTGCATCTGTGCAGCATTCTTTTGCAGCCTAATAGGGCACTCCGCTACTCGATGTGGTCCACCACACTCGTAGCATTGAAGAGGTGGCCTCCTAGCCTGGGTGTTGATATTTTGACCTCTGGATGCAAGAGCAGCAGCTTGATAAACCGGCTTGACTTGTCCCCAACAATCTTCCATGTAGTATATAGGACATTCTTCCAATGTATCAAGTCCGTAGGCAATACTAGTGTCTATTTCCTCCTCACAACCATCTGCATAAGCATTAGATGGCTCGCAACCCACTTGGTTCATAGGGGCAACTCTTGGATGCGGGGGCTGCGGTCCTAGCACAGGAGGTGGTAACGGTGTAGCTTGTACAACATTTTGAGATCTAGGGACCATGTGTTGCGGTAGTTGCTCAACAGGTGGAGCAGGCATCAATACAGGAGCTCGAGGTGCATCCGTCCAGGCTACAGGTGGTCTATTTGCCATCATACGTTTGATCATTAAACAATCCTTAGCTTGGTGACCATACCTACCACATGCGTTGCAAGTTCCATTAAATTTTACTCTAAACGTAGGGCACTCACTAGTGCTATGTGGACCTAAGAAAATGGAACACCATTGTTGCTCCCTTCTTGGATACATGTGACTATTTTGAGGGGGTCGATAATCCTTAAGAGACTCTTGGATTGCCTTGGTGAGGTCTGTCAAGAATGTCTCAAATACCTTTGGCTCATTGGCAATGGGCTTTGCAGTCATGGGTTCATACTCAATGGCTTGTGAGCTAGTGGATCTCGTGTCAGTAGACACCCTCATGCCTGCTATCATCAAGTTGTCCTCTAATTGGATTGCATTGGCAGTGAAATCTTCCCAGGTTGTGATACCTCTAATCACTAGTCCATTATAGATTCCTTCATTCCTCAACCCTCGAATGAATCGATCAAGCAGTTGGTTATTGTTGAAGCGCTCATTTATAGGGCAGCGAGAGTTTAAGTGCTTTAGACGACTAATGAAGTCCCTTACTGACTCTCCTTCCTTATGTTCGGCCTTCTGTAGCTGAGATGCTACACCCCAAAGCACACCTTCTCGTATGTACTCCTTTAGAAACAACCTTCGAAGGGTAGGGTAGATTGTTTTCTCGTCCACCCTTAGGGTCCTATACCAATCTCCAGCCTTCCCACTTAATGTCAAGCTTAAGGCATTGCACTTATGTAGTTCGTTGCGTTCCCCTAAGGAATCACATACTTGTTCAAACACTTCAATGTGTTTTCTAGCATCTTCGTCCCCATTGAATTTTTGCGTGAGTTTGGAAATTTGTACTGCCTTACTTCTAGGCTCTCTATCAGATGCGTGACGCATATTTTCCGCGATAGATCGACCTATGGTTTGAGCAAACGCTGCCAAGTCACCTATGTGAGGAGGTAGGGCCGGTAGAGGTACTCTTGGAATCATATGTGGGAGAGGGACGGGTACCGGTCTTGGCATATGTGTGGATGATGCAGGATATGGAACATAACCGGGCATAGGTCCACTCGGATAAGAGCTAGGGAGCGGCACTCGAGGAGCATAAGAAAGTGGTACAATTGGAGGTGTGGGGGCCATGTGTGCATAAGGGGCTAGAGGCACATATGGTCGAGGCCCCATATTAGGTACTACGACACTAGGTAGTGGCACTGCGCTAACCGTAGATGTCATCGGTACATTCTCTGTCAGGCTTATCCCTGGAGTGAGCACTGTGTTTTCCTTGATAGAGGGTTGAGCCAAGTTAGGGAAGCTAAAGTTTTCGCTCGGAGGCTCAGATTGCATAGAGACCCCAGGTGAAATGACGTAAGATGGGTCCATGGGGCTCATTAGAGGAGTCTCCATTTGTGATAGAGTAGGCTGTTGAGCCTTGCTCGTATCCAGAAATCTCATGGGGCCAGTTGAGAGTATATTTACCCCTCGGTTTTGCCTTTCTGATTGAATAATGCCATGGATAACATTACATATCATTTTCTATTGATCTTCGATGCTCGTGGCACTAGAGGTGGATTGTACAATCTCTATCCATCCTACATGGTAGGCGTGGCCAGAGTGTAGATCCGTCAACACCTCAGTGTGGAGGTCGTATGTCCAATGATCATTAATGAACAATCCTTCTAGAGTCGACGTGTTAATGGTTTCTTGTGAGGTAGAAGCAATGTTGCTCCCCGTGGTTTTACTTGTCACCAACGGTACTCTAGAGGGAACTTCTGAAGGAGGCAGCTCAATAGGGCCTTCTTGGTAAGAAGTTGGCAGGATATCCACATGGACACTCTTTGGGGGTGTGGGGTCCACGTGCGATGTGAAAGGAGAGTCCACTTCCCCACCCCCTTCGTGTGCTTCATTTGCATCAGGTTCCGAGCGAGTAGCTCTACCTAATGTTTCCATGAAACGGCTAAACATACTAGTACTAGGCTGTGGAGCTTCGGGAGGTGCATGGCCTTCTCTCTCAGTGTTTTGGGTAGGGTATGCTTCCATGATTTCTGAGTCTGAGGAGGAATCACTAGCGGCTATTTTAGGGTCTTGGGTGGTGCTACCTTGTGTCCCCGCTGAGGGTCTAGAGCTTATTGTGGATGGGTAATGGATGTCCGTATGAACAGAGGCACTCTCAGTATGCTCGTGTTCTAGCACCCGCCCAGAGCGTAAGTGCATGTGCTTTTGATACCCTAAGGTGTCAAAAAGCTGCTCTAGGAGGTCTTGTGACTAGTTTTTAGCGTGTTTTTTGTTTGTTTTTTTGCTAGATTTTTTAGAGCGTGTCGTGGAATGGGCCGTGTGATAGCTCGAAACGAGCGTATCGGTCAGAGGGTCGTGCCGTGCTTTACAGCCCTCCGTTTGGTCACTCTATGCTCTCGGAATCCCTAAAACTGTCAATTTCCAGTAGGGAACTAGGCCCAAACTAGAAAGTCTAAGGGTGCAAGTGGGAAGAGAAAGGAGGAGAGTGGAGGACTTGTCCCACATGCTCTCATTCTCTCTTGAGGGAGTAGGGTATATATATAAGAGTGAGTCTAGTATATATCATAAGACTGAGGACTGAGGCAAGGGCAAGGGCAAGGGCAAGGGCAAGGGCAAATGATCCCGATCCCGATCTATCTTTTATACAAACCAACCCGTCCGTTTTAAGAGTCACGTTTTTTATTTTCAAAAAATTTAGCCGCCCGCTCGCTCGCGTTTTTGATTTATTTTTTTATTTTTTTGGCTGCAGAAAATACAGAAATTGAAAACGCAGATATGCAAAAAATGCAGAAAACGCAGATATGCAGAAATTGAAAAAACGCAGATATGCAGAAAATTGAAAAACGCAGAAATGCAGAAATTGCAGAAAATTGCAGAAATTGCAGACAAAAACGCAGAAATTGCAGAAAATGCAAAAATTGAAAACGCCGAACTTGAAAATGCAGAAATTACGAAAATTGAAAAAACGCAGACAATAGCAGAAATTGAAACTTGACAGCAAATGCAGAAAACGCAAAAAACAGAAATCTCCACACACTCCTTCCCTGCCTTTCCTATGATAGAAATTGCACCACAAGGAAGCGTAAAGTGCTAACCGAGCTTAGTGTAGGGCATATCCCCGGCAGCGGCGCCAAAAATGTGCGCTCCTTGCCGCACTGTCGAAGCAAGGGACTTGCCAATACACCGTGTGCGAGCCACAAACGGCTCCAAGCACACAACAAGCCTAAACTAGCAAGCTCAAGAGAACAAAGGGTGTGTCACTCACCGCTCTACGCTCGCCTTCGTGGTGGATTCCTCGCCGCGATGAAGAACAAGCTGCAGTCGTGCCGCGCTCAACCGCTTCGCCGCCGTCGTGCCTTCGTAATGCTCGATCGCACACACACTCTCCCTCTCTCTCTCACACACACACACACACACAAGGAGGTGTAGAAGAAGAAAATGGAGATGGAGCAAGAGCACTCTTCAATTGCACAAATGAGAGAATGAGTAAAAATTAGGTTTAGTTGGCTTTTATAGGAGCTCACCCCATTCACATTTGGGCGCCCATGCTTAGCCAACTAATCCCTTGAATGTCCAAGTTAAAGTGCGCCTCTCATCGACGATCACTCTACCTTTCCCTATTGGTCTGACAAGCCCGGTACCTGACTCTACCAAATACATAATACGCGTCCATCGTAGGTGATGGGTGTCCGTGAGCCGTGAGGGTTAACAGTCATTTTCTATAAATGCATCATATTCTGATTGCATGGCAACCATCCAATTTTTTGAATTTTGTGATTCATCAAAAGACAAAGGTTCCTCAACATCATCTAAGTTAGACACAACCAAAGCATAACAATCTGATGCCTAAGATGCACAGCGAGAGCCTGAATGAGTACGCATAAACCCCCATAGGCTGTACATTTGCCTCATTGGAATTTACATTTGAACTTCCACCACTGGAAAGAGGCAACAAGGTGTCATAATTGTCCTGTGAGCTTACATTATTGTCTCTAGTACATGATAGCATGGGCTGAACAGAATCTTCCACAAACACAACATCCTGTGAGACCAAGATACGTTTTTTTTTGCGGATGATACAACGTGTAACCTTTTCTTTCAGCACTATAACCAACAAAAATACATTTGACAGTGCCCTTATCATCCAATTTTTTGCGTTGTTTTTGTGGCACCAAAGCATATGCCAAAGAACCAAAAACACGCATGTTCTCAATAGAAGGCTTTCTATCATGCCATCCTTCATACATGAACCATCCTTTGGAATCTTAACATGCTGCATGTTACCCAAAATACAACCTTCACAGACATGTTTGACATGTGCTTCAAGAGGTGGCAAAGAAGCAATCATATCATATTTTTGCAAACACAGCAAACTCGCAAAATTCAGATGACCAAAACATGCATGCCAAAGTTTTATATCTGAAATAGCCTTTGAATCCACAATTGCATTTGCAAGTTTTTTCCCACACTTGTCATACAAAGCGAGCTTATACAGCCCATGGCATAAAATGCGAGATGCGAAAATGTCATCATCGAAACTAAGATCATGTACTACACATCTATCATCCACAAATTTTACTACAAGACCAAGTCTAGCAAGTGCAGATATAGATAAAAGACTTTTCTTGATCCCAGGTACATAAGGTTCATCAACAACTGTGAAAGAACTGCCATTTGCAGTAGTAAGCACAATCTTTCCAACTCCCTAAACCGGATAAGAGGCATTGTTGGCACAAGTAGCTGAATTCCCGTGAGGGACAGACTCAAGAGAGATGAACAAATCATGATGTGAGGTAATGTGCTTTGTAGCACCACCGTCAAAATACCACACATGTGAATCTGCAGCAACTGACATGCATGCATCATGGACAACAAGATTATAGGTACACTTTGCACTAAAAGCCCATTTTGCATAACCATCAGCATCACAGTCTCCTTTCACAGAAGACTCAACAATAGATATAGTTGTAGTGGAACCAGCATTTGCAGTGGAACCACCCTCTTTCTTCTTTGCCTCTCTGGCCTTCAACTTAGGACAATGCTTGATCAAGCAATCATTAGCTTTACAATAATGGCAACGCATCTTCTTTTTGCCCTTATCACCAAAATTTCCAAACGAATTGCTGCCAACAGAAGCATTAGGACCATGTGATTTTCCACTCGTAGAAGAACCATGAGAAGTGGTTGCAACATTTGTACCACCTTTTCTTCGAGCAGTAATAAAGGCCTGTTCAACTGTACGCTGTGTAGTCTTGTTTTTTTGGAAAGCGACTCTTGCAACAACAATGTGCATAATGCATCAAACTTGACAACTTCAGGATTTCCTTGGGTCATAAGTCTTCAGGTACTAACAAAAGTCTGGTAAGAATCTGGTAAGGCATCAAGACTAGTCTGCATAAGGGAAGTGTCTTAAATGACTTCACTTGCAAAAATAATTTGCTCATTGATATCCTTGACACCGGCAAGGAAAGTGTCCATATCATCTTCCTCATGCATAATCTTCGATTCCAGCTCTTTATGCAGCAGCAACGCAAGTTTAGGCTCATTGCGATTTGCATAAAAACCAACCAGAATATCCCAAGCATGTTTGGCAGATTTCGTTGAACGAATGAGGAGAGTACTACTGCGCTTCACAGACAATGCAATGAATGCATGAGCTTGCGCATCTTTTACATCCAAGCGAGCTTGCTCAGCTATAGGAAAAACAAATCTAACAGCAGCAATCCTTGCACCGAGACCTACGACATCCTCAACATTGCCTACATCCTCAGAACTAGGACGTACATCAATGCCCTGCAGAATATTCCAGACGCCCTTCTCGACACAAGAACATGCTGCATCATATAAGGCCACATATGATAATTGTCCCCATCCAATCTTTCGTCAACAACAAACATCTTGAACACATCTGTGTTTTTATTAGCCATGGTAAATGTTGCACCTGATGTGAAAACAACCCGAAAACACGTGCTATATAGCACAGACAGTAGAAGACTATAAAGGACCTTTTATGTAGAAAACGGCACTGACAAAAATTATGCACAAAATGGCAAGCCTATGCAGTACTACTGCTTGTAGTGGAAACCGAGACCGAAATAAGGCCGAATCAGAAATCTGAGTAGACAAAGCTCTTCGAGCTAGCCCAAAATTTTTGTCGTCTTGTGAACGCTCGCCAAAGCTCATTGAAATCGGAGAAAGTGAGAAGGCATGTGGCAACTAAGCCCGGGAGGACGCAACCTGCTCTGATACCAATTGTTGGAATTAGGGTTGCAGGATAACACACACAGCTTGGAGAAGATGAAGGAAAGATAGATAGCCCTAGAATGATGGACGTATATACAATGCAGGGGCGAAAAAACCTCCTAGATTAGGGCTTCTCTTCTTCTTGCCACCAAGGGAAAGTTCAGTCTTGAAGAACCTGATCTGCCATGTCCTGTGGATTCACTTGCATGTTTTTCGTACTGGGCCTCTAATCACCTGGCATTCCATGAAAGGGTGGGCCGGATCTTCACATGCACCCCAAACAACGATCGGACCCAATTCCTCTTTCTTGGATCTTTATGCCCGTTGGTAGAGCATATATTTGTGGAAGGGAGGAGGTTAAGATCCTAAATACTCGAATGTGCTTGGTAACGCACTTGAGCTGGTAACGCACAAATATATGAATGTGTCAATGAGTTCAATGGCAAGAATTATTAGCTCCTATCGTTACACTTTTTCATATCGTAAAGCAGAAGTTAATTTTTTGTCTCAAACTCACAATGGTGGGTGTATTCACCAAAATAATGTACAAAGGAAAAGTTATTTTAAAGGAAAATGGTTCACCAAAATAATGTACGCCCCGGCGCCCCCCCTCCCCCCTTCTCGCTTCCTTCTCTCTCTCCCACACACACTCTCTCTCTCTCTCTCTCTCTCTCTCACACACACACACACACACACACATGCACGACATACTTGTCATGGGAACTCTCTCTCTACTATAGAAATTCTCTTCTTCTTCTTGTCCATATTCGCACTCTCTCTCTCTCTCTCTCTCTCTCCTCCCAACACATTTGTCATAGAAAGCATTGGCCTGCCCGTGAGGTGCGAGTTTCTAAATGCTTTCCCTTCTTTCTCCAAGGCGATTGCACATGTGGAGGTTAGCTCAACAAAGAAGGGGAAGGTTTCACCCCTCGCTTACTTTTGCAAGTGGCCCTTTTTTTACAGCGTACGCCCCCTACTTTACATCCAAGCTTCGCCTGATTTCCTTTTGCTTTCCCAAGAAGCACTTTGTGGGGAAGCATGACTCTTGTCACAAGTAGTAGAAGGGTTAAAAGGAGATATTTTTAAGTTGTTACCAAAGGTAGAATGAGGCCTGTGGCCTTGGGTTTTGAAGGGTATAATGTCTTGGTCGCCCAAAAAATATGTTTTTGCATAGTACACTCTTACGCCACTCTCATTATCAGCTACATCCTTAGTAACCTAATGTTTGGCCAAAACCTCAACCTCCTTGTCAACGTTGTGGGGGAGAATCTTGGAAATTCTATTGTGCAACATTTGTAAACTATGGGTGACATGTTCCATTCCAAGACCTATTCCCACACCTTGTCAGCTTCTAGTAACCTTTTCACCTTTCTACCACTTCTATCTCACCCTTCCTCCCCCTCTATACCCGTGTCGACATCATACGGTACGCAATTCCTCGCGAAGCGCTCCTGCAATTTGTGGGAAGATGTGAGTGACCCACCCCCCTCCCCCTTTACATGCATACGTGTTTCCTACCTTGGGAGACATGTTTCCAACCATAAACTAATGAGAGGAACCTTCTTCTTTAATCACCTTGCAAGAATGCCCATTTATTCTGTGCACATGGACTTGACATTATTATCTTTGTGTGAGCACAATTGTGCTTTTATACACGCTACACAGGATGCTTATCGGTCCTTATCTAAACATAACGTAAACGGAAGTTGATTGGCCTATAAAAATAAATAAATAAATATATATATATATATATATATATATATATATATATATGTATGCCCTAATTTAAAGAGCTTGCAAATCTCATGGTGTCCTAAACCTTGACCTTTCGATAGGGTGGGTTTTCTTTTCACATGTAGCCTTTAATTGCCGCTCATGTCTAAGAGAAAAGTGCATATTTTGAAGTCATTAGGATCTTGCAATCCGTCTCTTTATCAACTTAATATAGTGTTAAGAAGTTTAAGCCTACAATCTTAAGACGACCTCCCTCCCTCCCTTTCTTTTCTTTTCTTCTCTCTCCCCACACACACACACATGCACACCAATCCTTGTCCATAAGTGTCACGAGCGCGACTCGAGGGATCAGCAACTGAGAATGAATCGGCCGTTGATTGTCTGCCAGGGCAAATAAAAAATGACGGTCCCAACCGACGCGAGCCTCCTTCGAACCCTCAACCTCCCCCTCACGATCCAAGAGCTCTATCCACCCGCGCTGTTGCGCGTTGATGAAAAGCATGCGCCTTTGCGCAAAAAATACTAGCCCCCCCCCTGTTGCGTAGATTCAACGGCCCAAATCGCACGCATCGTCGTTCACTTGGGGCCTGCCGCCGTCGATCCCTTGAGTGACACCCCATGTCACTTATAAACGAGGCACACCAATGATTGAAACAAAAGTCTGCAACACGAGAGGTGTTATGTAGCGTTTGCAGGCATACCTCTCTTCAACAAGTTTCCCTACATGAATAATGAGTGTATTCTATGTTGAGAGGATAATACAAGTGTTGAACTTATTTTGCCTTGCATCAACTTCGAAGCTCGTAGATTTACTTTTCACTCTTCCTTGTCGTTGGTGCAGCCAAAGTGTGTCAACCATGGCAAAGGGCACACGGAGGGATATGTATGCTGACAGGTGCATGGTAAAGGGCTAAAGCAAGTGTAAAGGACCTGTGTAGGCAAGTGACAACGAGAATGTATGCTTGATGTGGTTTCATAGGCCAAATGGTCTCCAAAATGGGCGAGATGCAGTGGCAGGTAAAGGTGTGCAAAGTGTTGGTTTTTTCCATTGGAATGTGAAATGATGTGTAAGTCTTTCTAGATGGCTCCTCAAAAGGAGCTATAGGTGCAAGTTATGTAAGTTCAAAGTTGGAGTGCTTTTTAGATTCCCAACGGACAAGTCAGGTGAGGACAGGTGGCCATGGTTGGTTTCAGTGGATAGACGTGAGGTGCTTGAGTCATGGGTCATGACGGTCCTTTCATGTTGCCAATCGGAGCTTAAACATGAGAGATATTGCGAGTTGAAGTTTTCATGGGAGCTAGCTATGTGCCCACTAGACTACATTAGAAATCGTGCCAAGTGGTGGATTTTGGGCCTTGACCAGGTTCCAGAAGGTAGAGCACAACATGTGGAGTTGGCTACGGTTGGCGAAGACAGTTGGCTATGGTTGGAGACATTTTTGGTGGTAGTTGTCTACGGCGACAACGCTACTATCAGCCGGCGGTCAAGGGCGTCGATTTGAGGTAGTCGATGATGTGGCGGTTGATGTGGAGCAGATCCCCGCGGTTCCTTTGGGCACCACACCTTTTATATAAGGAGAATGTTCACGCAAGTGGTTGTCATGGCACCGTGACATCCCGGTCTCAAGGGGTGATTCGTACGGGTCGAAGCATGCAAGCTGGTGCAGAGAATAGAAAGGGGTGTTCACCCATCACGTTACTAGAAGAAGTGATTGATAAAAAAAAAAGCACTTGCTAAAGCGAATCATGCACGCCCATATAGGGGCTTGTTTTTGTCATTTTTGGGGATCTCTCAACGTGGTGGAAAAGGAGAGCATGGACAAGAGTGCTCTACATAGCACCGAGGGGATTTTGTAGCCGTTTTTTCAGGAAAGTAAATCTTGCCATTGCCCAACAGTGTGTCGATTTCCCACCTTCTCTTTATTTTGGTTCTTCTGCTTTGCTCTATTGTGCCGATGTCGGTGTTGTTGTGTACAACCCCAAACCAAGGTTGCGGTGTGCAAAGCGAGGGATAGAGAGAGAGAGAGAGAGAGAGAGAGAGAGAGAGAGAGAGAGAGAGAGAGAGAGAGAGAGAGAGAGAGAGAGAGAGAGAGAGAGAGAGAGAGAGAGAGAGAGGTTTGTGTGTGGTTGTGGTGTGGAATCAGAGTTTGTGAATGCTTGGTATGTGTTCAAGCTTTCCAAGACGTATAGGTGTGTGTTGGTGTACTGTGGAAAATGTTTGCAAGTGTTATTGTGTTGTTTTGAAGGTGAACCTGAGTGGATAGGGGTGTTTTGTATATCCAAGGCTATAGAGAGGTGTTTTTTGTGTGTTCCGTGTGTGTTTCCCATTCCCCCTTTCAATCGTAAGCAAATGGTACCCTCAATTGTCCATCCTTAAGTGTTAACTTGAGAACTTGTGATCCCAATCCTAGATAGCTTTGTATGTCCATAATCCACGAAACTTGTAGTACCATATGTTCATTCATATGCTCATATGGAATGCAGATAAACGTGCATGGGCATAGAAATCCATATCTTCATATGCTCATATGGAATGTAGATAAACGTGTATGGGCATAGAAATACATGCACAAAGGTATTCAGGTTGATCATGCCCAAGGTTGGAGTGAGCTCTTTATGGCAGGCTTGGAACTTAGCTTTGCAATACTTTGATGGTTGGGTAGTTGCCTTCTTGTAGGTTGAATAGCTTACTGCATTTATCTTGGAACCTATGTTGGCTAATGCTTTGACTTTTATTCAATCTTTTAGTGTCACTATTATCCTCATGTCTAATCCCTTCCCAGTCCAGCTTCAGCTGAGTGCAATGGAAAACTCCATTACCTCTGTGTGTTGTAGCATTTCTCTCTCTACAGTCATGATCAACAATTTGAATTCAAAAGAGATTGAGCTGCACTCCCTCTCTTTCTTTCTTCCACAAGATAATCTTTTTCTCTTAACTCTGAGTACTCTCCAATTCTTTCCTCCATAGCCACCTTCACCTGCTTGTAGAAGTCACCATTACACATTCTCACTAATTTTCTTGATTAACTAACACAATGTCCTTCAATCCCCCACCACTACAAGACATTACTAACAAATCAAAACGATATCGATTAAACGTTGATTTAGAGCAGGAGTATGCAACTGTGCGACTTGGCACATCTAATCCCAATGCTGGAGACCAGCTACGGAACCATGGATGCAAGGCAATCAACTTATGGGTTGATGGCCATAATTACCCTTGTGATCCAATGACAAATGCATCACCGCCTTTCCGTAATGTCACTCAGCCTACTGCGATTTATTAGAGATGGGAGAGACGGACTGTTTGGCTACTACTGGAGATTACATTCAGCTTTTTTCAATGAAAGAGAAGAAAAAAAACATCTCTATGCTGCCTATTCTTCATTGCAAGAGAAGTACGTGAAAGACATTCAACAAGTCAGAGAGGAATCCAATGAGAAGACGAAGCAGCTTAATAACGAGATGCCAAAGCTTATTACAAAGGCAGAACATAAAAAAATGGAGCAAGAGCATCGTCTAGACAATTATGTTCAGCTAGAACACACTGCACGTAATATGCGCCGGCGAATCGATCATCTCACACATTCCATTGGGCTATCACATTCGCAAGCGCAAGAGACATGTGATGTCTATGCTATCTTTAAGCGGTGGAGCTCAAAAGAAACGTATCCGTCAAACTCGATAGGAATACAAATGCAAGCTTCTAATTTCGTACATTTTTTGTAGGTTACTGTAATATTATTTCAATATGTAGGAACTTGGCTCGGACGATGATGGGAATCGAGTCCAATGCTGAAACGATCGGACATACTCTATTGTAGAATATCATCAAACCAAAGGAGTTGGTGGAGCTCCAATGCTGACATTGCTAAAGTTTTGCGCGAGAAGTATTTTAGTGAGTTGAAGAACATTGTTTCACCTCAGGCGATGATGGAGGTGTGTGACAGCGCAGGAATACGTTTCAAGGCTTACGAAGCTTTGTATAGGCTTGTAACACTAGGTCATAGAGAAAAAGGTTTGTTCAGGTTGCCGCCAATGCCTTACAGTGTTAGCGTCGCAAAAAGGTGCACCAATAATGTTGTTGCAAGCTTGTTGGGTGGATTTCAATATGTGGAGGATGTCCTGCCACTAGAAGAGAACAAATCTTTTCGTTACAACGAGTTCAATAATGTCTATGTTGACTTGTTGAAGCTCCAGGAGTCAATGATCAGATTTTATGGGTTGACACAGGAAGAGTGCGATGGCAAAGTTATATTTGTCATGAAACTTGATGAGTGCCAGATTGTCAAAGGTCAACGGCTCGAAAGGGTAAGCGTTACGCTTATGAACAGAGCCTTGGTGGGTGTTGATGTTGAGCTAAATGCCAGCAAGAAGGGAAACACCTATTTAGGTGCTCAATCCGAGAAGAATATTTGGTGGTTGACAGCTTTTCATCTCCCACATGAGACACATGAGTCTCTCAAATGGTATTTTAATCACACCCCAATCATTGACGTCATTCGGAAACGACAAGAAGGACAACGATTGCAGGTTTCAGGTCTGGGTACGTTCCAAGTGGAGTGGCATTTGGCAGGAGACTTGAAAACTCTCAAGTGTATGTTAGGATGCAAGCAAGGTGCAATGACCCTCTTTCCATGCATTTATTGCTACCACAGTAAAGTCTCATTAGGAACTGAGGGCAAGGGTAAGGGTAAGGGTGGCAAAGCTAGCTACAGTGAACTCTGAGAAAGGTAAGGGTAAGGGTAAGGGTGGCAAAGCTACAATCAATTTTGTGAAAGGTGTGACCACTACACAAACAGTGGGTAAAGCACTCCAACAATGGTTTCAAGGTATCCTCAGTTGTAACCAGGGTGTACTCCCTAATCGAGACATGGATGATCCAAATTGGGATCCTATTCTACCGATTCCTCTGATAAATGTGCATGTGTGCACTCTTCATGCCCGTCTATGAATTCTTGACAAGTTTCTGATGCTCCATATTAATTATGCTTGGAATATGGAGCCTGCAGAAAGAAAGGAGAGTGTATCAGAGAACTTGAATCTATTATATCAAGCGTTAGCCTTCATGGCGGTGCAGTAGAGCTATCAAAGGATAGGAAGGCATCTGGAAGTACATAGGGTCGTCCTAATAAAATATGTATGGGTGGTAGTAAAGCTAGTCATATGCTTTCAGACTATTCTAACTCTCAAAGTCCCAATGAGTTTCAATTGTGGAAAAAGGTGTGTGACATTACCACCTACAGAGGTAACGAAGCAGCCCTAGGAATTAAGCATGCTCGTGTGTGGCAGTCTGTAGATGATATTTTTCGTTTGCTTGAAAAGTTAAATCTAACTTCTGCTGAGATATCCACTTTAAAGTTTGTAGTCAATAGTTTCATAGCACAAATGGTGGATGCCTGGGGGGGACACACATAACACATTACATGGTGGGTTGAACACTTTGTCTTTGGGTTAAAAAAAATATCAGTGTTTGAACTAAAGGTTTATATTTTTGGAGCATATTCTTTTTGCTCATAGCTCATTTTTTCTCGACACATTCGGCTCATTGGGCATCTGGAGTAGCCAAGGAATGGAGTGCTCACACTATCAACAAAAGCAGTGTATTTTAAAAATACAATGCATGGAGGTGGGAGGAAAAAGAGCAATGCCCTGCACGAAATGTTCAATTGGTTCTACAAAGTTTTAGCGGGAAGAAAAAGGAAGAAGACTAGAGTGCAAAGAAGCTTGAAATGCAGAATAGAGAAAGTGGTTAGCGTGAGACGATTGCAATCGTATCATGCTTCTAGTGCAAAAGATCGATTTCGACGGTGGTTGGCGACAAGGCGACGAAATGGCAGACGTTGGGTGGAAAATCAATAAATTTTTGACACTAACCATTCCCATATTAAGTTTACATTGTAATGCCACGTGATTTGTTGATGCCCAATCAGTGGTTTCATGTAACAAATTTCAACAATTTTGGATTTTTAATGGTATTTTTGAGTTTTTAAGTTTTTTTTAAAAAAAGTTAGTACTATATAAGTCAAAACTCACAACTTGAAGTTCATTTCTTGTTTGCACATTCTAGAAGATCCACTTGAGCACAAACGCACACGCACTCACATCTTGCACCACATGGACGATTCACACAAGCATGCTGGCACTACGCACAATACCACCACAACCACTCACACCAAAGAAAATCTGCGGCCGGAAATCCATGCAAAATCCACGGCTTCAAATCCACATCCTCGACCACAAGTGGATAACCTAGTGCCCCAGCTTGCTCCAAACACCCAAGAGCCTCCCCAACCATCAAATCCGGATGATCAAAGAAACATGCGATATATATTTGGAGGTATTGATGATTTAACCCATGCCACTCGCACACCTCTTCTAGATCCCCCACCGATTTCACCTCTTCGCAAAGCAACACAAGAAATAGAACAGGTATATATATGTCCGCTTCAAAATCCACCGCCATCGCCTCCTGCCACAACCACTGGTGCTCAGGCCACCCCACATACTACGCCGCGAAAGTTTCCACCACGAATCAAAGAAAGAGTTTTCAAGGTAATACCAGGCGATCCGGTATCTAAAGAAAAAGAGGCCAAGAGGACGAAAAGACAAAGGGAGAGGGAAAAGAAAGAGGCAGCTGAAAAGAAAGCCCTAGCAGCACAAGAAGAGCAGAGAAGACAGAGAGAGTAAGAGGAAAGGAAGAGAGCTGAGGCCGAGAGATCTCATTGTCCAACTTACAAGCACGAGCAGAGGCAGAGAAGAAGGTGGCAGAAGATAGAGCTCAAGCCACCCAACAAGCAAAGGCTGGGAGCTCAAAGCCTTCAAAAATCCCTCAGAGAGCCAAGCAATGTGCAAAAAGAAAAAGAGACAAGGTGACACTAGAAGAGCAACAAACCCAAGAGGACAGGAGGAAAAAATACAAAGATGATCCTTCTCAATGGGCTAGGCAGGCGGCTCCTCCACCACCACCAACAACACAGAAAAAGCGGAGATGGAGGCCACGCATAGTGGCTCTGCGTGAGATCAGGAAATACCAAAAGAGCACTGAGCCAATCATACCCAAAGCAGCCTTCTCTCAGGTGGTGAGAGAGATGATAGATGAATACAGTGATTCCGTTACAAGAATACAATGCGCAGCTTTACTGGCCTTACAGGATGCCGCTGAAGACATTTTGGTGCATCTTTTTCAAGATGGCGTCTCCTGTATGGCGCATCCAAAGCGTGTAAGTTTAAAAAATACGGATTTAGCCTTAGCACTAAATTTAAGAAATGAAGGATGCCTTCATAAGATGTAGTTTATCCCATGTACTCTCTCTTCATGAGATTAGTAATCTTTCTCTATAATATCAACTGGCGAATTTCTACCATTCCGAGCAATTGTCCAATTTTAATTTGTACATTGTTGGATATGTTTAATTAAAGTTAACCACCATGGATCCATTTTCGCCCGTCAAGGCACACACGTGCACAAAACCTCGAACATGCATGCACCGGGCGGCCGGGAGGAGCGTCTCAGAGATAATTTTGCATGCACCGTACGGGGGGGGGCGTACGGGCTCAAGAAGGGCATGTGATGCACCAGTGGTGGAATTTCTCCCTGCACGCCGTGGCGCACAAGGGATTTTCTTGCACCCTCCGACCCCGCCCGGATGCATCACATGCCCTTCTTGAGCCTGTACGCCCCCCCGTCGCCCTGTTTTGCAAAATTATCTCCGAGACGCTCCTCCCGGCCGCCCGCAGCCTGCATGGTCGAGGTTCTGTGCAGGTGTGTGCCTCGGCGGGCGAAAATGAAAATTATTGGACAATATGAATAAAAAAACAAGTACTGAATGGTGAAAAAAATGATTGAAAACAACATTTATTCTTTATTGATTCAAATATTACATCATGGTCGATTGGTGTTTCTATGAATTATATCTTTGGGTAATGGGCGAATGGCTGACTTGACACCAAGGGATTTTACAATTTCCTCTGGGTTTGTCAACCCTTGACCTAGGCTCAAGGCATAGTGGGAGAGGACCAAGCCTGGGTGTTTGCATGTAAAGGCATACAATGCTGCCTCTCGATCCACCAATATACATTTATGAGCGTTTAAGGTGAGAGAATCTTCAGCGAGTATGCCACTTAATGCTATACACTTTAGCAACTCTGCAGAACCATTCTTGGAGAACTCTGTGTGAGCAACTCTAAGAATCGATGGCCCGAGATGGCTCAGGTAGTGCCAAAGAGAACTATCTCTACGCCTGGAGACGTTGCGCGAGCCTCCAGTACGCATTGCGAACTTATCAACATGATCAGCCGTCTGCAAAGCATTTTAATTGATATTAACACTTGTAGTAAGGAATACTAGAAATTCTACCAGATTTAGATTTATTTACCTCAGTTTCTTCATCCCTCTCTTCAAGATTTTTCTTTGTAAGATCGATGCTAGATCGATCATCTCTACCAATTGCAATCAGTGGTTTGTGTGGATGAAATACGCTCTCTGATACGCTTTCATAGAAAGAGGCACATGATTTTATTTCTACTAGTGTACTTGCTACTGCTTGCACCAACTGTTGTTCGTTTTTACTAGGGAGGAAGGAGAGGCTTGTTGAGAGATCTTGGTCTTTGAAATCAATTTGAAAATTGAATTTCTCTTTCTTCCCATTGGGATCCTTCATGCCCGCATAGATAGCAAGCACTTCAAGTGACTCATATTCTCTGAGTCCTAACGTTTTGGCAATGTTGTCAAGGAACAGAAACTGATGATCATCCACCACCAGTGTATCCAAAGTGAGAATTTGGAGGTCCGGGATCTCTTCCAACACCTCATCTCCCTCTATCATTCGATCTTCCTCCTCAGTGGTGCTGGGATCTTGCATGAGTACGAGTGCCATAGATGCTTCGGCGTGCTCATCTATCTCTTCGATAACTTCATTTGATTCCTCCACAATGGTCACAAAAGGCCTTTGGTTGACCTTTTTCTTTGATTTTCCCTTGTCCATGCCCTCAAGCACAAGTAATGCTAGAACCATGTCCCATGAAATAAATTGGGTGCCTATGCACCCCATGCCCAAATCCATGAGATCATCCTCATCCTCTGTCTTGAAGTCCCGTTCCGTGAGGCCTTTAATAAACCTCAACAAGCGAAACCGGAAGTTTTTGTCAGCCGCATAGAGATGATTCAAGAAATCCACTGGAAACCACGCCGTGTCGGATCCCTCAAAGACTATGGCATATTCCTCCATGTGCTGCGCCATGTAGTCAAGAAATCTTTTGAATGCCTCTGCATCAAGGTTTTGGCAGTGGTCAGCATGTCAATTTTCCCCACGAACACATTGAGTAGTTCATGTGCTCCATCTGCAAGTCCTACCCTTTCTAATTGTGTGAGAAGTGCATCAGTAGACGTTGCCATGGGTTCGTTCGCGAAGAAGATGCGAAGAGAGGTTAGAGCTAGAGTTTTGTGAATGTGAGAAATGAAGTTTAAAAACTAGAAAGTCACTTATATACCCAAAGCCACTTTTTTAAAAGCACTTAAATTAATGTCAAAATAACTTAAAACTTTTATTTTAAACAAAATCACGCGACAAAGCATTGAAAGACACCAACATTGAAAACATTTGTGCTCCACAACAAATAAATTGCACGTTTCAATTGAAAACTTGAACAAGGTGAGAATAAACAAGTATGGCAGAAACAAGATTCAAAACACCGTATGTATTAATGTGGACAAAATCCATGTCAGTTACAAGCTTTTACAAAAATACATCACGGAAAAGGAATGTTCTCACACAGAATGCTCTTCTCTTTCCTGGAGCGAACAATCTTTTCATTGATTACAAAGAGATATTGTTTGGGCAAGGTATATCTGAGATTAAGATACTCTCAAAGGTGACTAAGATGCCAGTCATTGTTCACTCTAATGTGGTGCACTGCATCGTCGTGGAGATGTATTTGCAGGTCAATTGATTCTCTAGCAGCAACCTCAGAGTCTAATGCCTCCCATTATCCCATCGTCAACTTCCATCTTCTATAGGGAAAGACCAGTGACAAGATTTGCTTTGCAATATGGTATCTGAACACCACCTTGTCAACAACTACAGAGCACTTGATTCTATCTCCCTGGTGGCTGACCACCTTAGTTTCCCATCCAGCTGGAAGAAACCCGTTGATCGCACTTCCCCCTTTGCAAGTCCACATTGTTGGTGTCCTGTGAACACTCTGAAGTCGAAATATAAACACAAACACATGAAGAGACATAAACCATGTTACCGTGGCTTTATGGGAACCATAGGTGCACTTCATTGCTGCTTGCACATCCACCTCGATTTTCCTTTTGGTTGCTGCGATCAAGGCACTGTCTAGCTTAGGCCATTCCAAACTCTCCAAGGTTGGTGAGTGAACCAGAGATAGATTACCATATCCATTTTGCTTAGGTGTGACATAAGTATGATCATTAAAAAAAATGTCATGTGAGGCAAGCTCAGAGGACTGACAACCAACATAGAGAAATTTGCCAAGCTCAGAGTGGATGGCCTCAAAAGTTCCAGTGAAGGACTCTATGGGCTCCCACTCTACAAAATCGGATGGAAAAACATCTGTAAACATGAACAAAAAGCAATGAAAATCTTACAGTCATCAAAAGAAACACACAAGGCAGAAATACTAAATAGATAACCGAAAAACTTACAAGAGGAGTAAAAATTACAATTTGCAGGAAACCTCGATAGAGCCACTGCTGTCTCTAGCTTCAGTTTTTGTGAAGCAACATACACATGCTGCACCTTCGCAAGCCTCTTGCCATCTTGTGTTTGCTTGAACTCCATGATTCTTCCCTTCCAATGGTGTGCTCGAGAAGCCATGTGTCTCCTTGAGACCTTGTGTGCACCTCTTGAGCTGGGCTGCATTGTCACCCACATCATTCATTTTAACTCCATCATCACCCAATATCCAATGTTGTCTTGTACATTGCTACATGAAATGGAGTCAATGACACTCCTAGGTCGTCGAGTACTTGATGATGCCATGGGAAATAGTGGCACAACCTGCACACAAACACTTATGATTAGACATTGCACATCCATGTTCTCAACTATATAAAGAGCAAGAATCTTGATGGTACACAAAGGTGAAGGATTCCACTTACTTCTATACTGTTCCACCTTCTTGTTGTCTTAATGTGGAAGAAATGTTGCAAATCTTGAGAGGGAAGTAGATCCTCTCTAGAGAGCTTAAGGCAAGAAACCTGTTGAGGAAAGAAAGAGGGATGCTGTAGCAGAAGGATATGTTGTAGACTTTCGCTTTAGCTAGAGGTGTTCAGTGAAGACCATGGAGTAATGGAGAACTTTAGTTTGAGGAGAATGCAACCCTCAAGAATGCAGTAAGCTTAAGGAGGGAAAGGAGGTTCAAACTTCTGCTGCAGAGCTTTTGGAAGGGAAAACTGAAAGGAAGGAAAGAGAAACAAGGTGAAGTAAAGAGAAGTGAGAGATGGTACAGTAGAGAGAGAGGGAGTAAATGATCAACACCTTTCTGAAGGGGACCCCTTTTAGGGGAGAGGGGGAGAGAAACTGACAGCCAATAGAGAGAGAGAGGATTGGTTTTTACTCAACTATTTAGAGAAAAGTTCGTTTTTTTTAATTTATAAGAGATTTTCTCTTTGTATTTTAGAAAAGAGTACAAGTTTGACCACTTACTTTTAGGCCCTGCCATACCCACCATTTCAGTCCACATGGCATCCACCCATTTGCCCCTTCCATAATCTCCTTTTTAATCCCATGGCAAATAAAGAGGCCCCCTTAGACCCCATTCCTTTCCTAATGTACTCTCTCTAAAACATGATCAATGATGTGAAGAGGATAGCTATTTTGTATAGTTGGAGCATTCACATTCTTGAGATTCACATACACTTAGTTTTTTGTTTTTCTTTGGTACCACCACATTTGGTGACACCTAGTTGGTGTGTTCTATTTTGTAGATGAATCTAGCTTCCTTGAGTTTTTATATCTTCTCCTTTATCTTTTTGGAAAATGTCCTTCTGTAGGTATAGGCTTCGGGGGGGTCACTGTTTATAAATTGTGTATATCACGTGCGTTCAAGGACTATTTTTGAAACTCCTTATCTATGAATTTTTGACAAATATAATACACCCTTTTAGGGGAGAGAAACTGACAGCCAATAGAGAGAGAGAGGATTGGTTTTTACTCAACTATTTAGAGAAAAGTTCGTTTTTTTAAATTTATAAGAGATTTTCTCTTTGTATTTTAGAAAAGAGTACAAGTTTGACCACTTACTTTTAGGCCCTGCCATACCCACCATTTCAGTCCACATGGCATCCACCCATTTGCCCCTTCCATAATCTCCTTTTTAATCCCATGGCAAATAAAGAGGCCCCCTTAGACCCCATTCCTTTCCTAATGTACTCTCTCTAAAACATGATCAATGATGTGAAGAGGATAGCTATTTTGTATAGTTGGAGCATTCACATTCTTGAGATTCACATACACTTAGGTTTTTGTTTTTCTTTGGTACCACCACATTTGGTGACACCTAGTTGGTGTGTTCTATTTTGTAGATGAATCTAGCTTCCTTGAGTTTTTATATCTTCTCCTTTATCTTTTTGGAAAATGTCCTTCTGTAGGTATAGGCTTCGGGGGGGTCACTGTTTATAAATTGTGTATATCACGTGCGTTCAAGGACTATTTTTGAAACTCCTTATCTATGAATTTTTGACAAATATAATACACCCTTTTAGGGGAGAGAAACTGGCAGCCAATAGAGAGAGAGAGGATTGGTTTTTACTCAACTATTTAGAGAAAAGTTCGTTTTTTTTAATTTATAAGAGATTTTCTCTTTGTATTTTAGAAAAGAGTACAAGTTTGACCACTTACTTTTAGGCCCTGCCATACCCACCATTTCAGTCCACATGGCATCCACCCATTTGCCCCTTCCATAATCTCCTTTTTAATCCCATGGCAAATAAAGAGGCCCCCTTAGACCCCATTCCTTTCCTAATGTACTCTCTCTACAACATGATCAATGATGTGAAGAGGATAGCTATTTTGTATAGTTGGAGCATTCACATTCTTGAGATTCACATACACTTAGTTTTTTGTTTTTCTTTGGTACCACCACATTTGGTGACACCTAGTTGGTGTGTTCTATTTTGTAGATGAATCTAGCTTCCTTGAGTTTTTATATCTTCTCCTTTATCTTTTTGGAAAATGTCCTTCTGTAGGTATAGGCTTCGGGGGGGTCACTGTTTATAAATTGTGTATATCACGTGCGTTCAAGGACTATTTTTGAAACTCCTTATCTATGAATTTTTGACAAATATAATACACCCTTTTAGGGGAGAGAAACTGGCAGCCAATAGAGAGAGAGAGGATTGGTTTTTACTCAACTATTTAGAGAAAATTTCGTTTTTTTTAATTTATAAGAGATTTTCTCTTTGTATTTTAGAAAAGAGTACAAGTTTGACCACTTACTTTTAGGCCCTGCCATACCCACCATTTCAGTCCACATGGCATCCACCCATTTGCCCCTTCCATAATCTCCTTTTTAATCCCATGGCAAATAAAGAGGCCCCCTTAGACCCCATTCCTTTCCTAATGTACTCTCTCTAAAACATGATCAATGATGTGAAGAGGATAGCTATTTTGTATAGTTGGAGCATTCACATTCTTGAGATTCACATACACTTAGTTTTTTGTTTTTCTTTGGTACCACCACATTTGGTGACACCTAGTTGGTGTGTTCTATTTTGTAGATGAATCTAGCTTCCTTGAGTTTTTATATCTTCTCCTTTATCTTTTTGGAAAATGTCCTTCTGTAGGTATAGGCTTCGGGGGGGTCACTGTTTATAAATTGTGTATATCACGTGCGTTCAAGGACTATTTTTGAAACTCCTTATCTATGAATTTTTGACAAATATAATACACCCTTTTAGGGGAGAGAAACTGGCAGCCAATAGAGAGAGAGAGAGGATTGGTTTTTACTCAACTATTTAGAGAAAAGTTCGTTTTTTTTAATTTATAAGAGATTTTCTCTTTGTATTTTAGAAAAGAGTACAAGTTTGACCACTTACTTTTAGGCCCTGCCATACCCACCATTTCAGTCCACATGGCATCCACCCATTTGCCCCTTCCATAATCTCCTTTTTAATCCTATGGCAAATAAAGAGGCCCCCTTAGACCCCATTCCTTTCCTAATGTACTCTCTCTAAAACATGATCAATGATGTGAAGAGGATAGCTATTTTGTATAGTTGGAGCATTCACATTCTTGAGATTCACATACACTTAGTTTTTTGTTTTTCTTTGGTACCACCACATTTGGTGACACCTAGTTGGTGTGTTCTATTTTGTAGATGAATCTAGCTTCCTTGAGTTTTTATATCTTCTCCTTTATCTTTTTGGAAAATGTCCTTCTGTAGGTATAGGCTTCGGGGGGGTCACTGTTTATAAATTGTGTATATCACATGCGTTCAAGGACTATTTTTGAAACTCCTTATCTATGAATTTTTGACAAATATAATACACCCTTTTCCTATTCAATATGTAATATCTTTTCCAATTTCATTTAATGGTACCCTTCTGTATGTGAAAATGTGAGAATTAAAAATGGAAATAAATAACCCCGTTTGTTGCACTCACGTGATAGTCACATAATTATTAAGTGACCCTCCCAATGGTAAATGGTCAATGTCTACTTGGGTTGGCATCATCTCCCATAGGAATATTGTGCTCACAAATTTTTGGATCTACTCTCTTCAGATCTTAGTATGACCGTGCAAAAACATCTCTATACTCCTTCAAAGTTTTGATGAGTCTTTCTTCCTCTTCGTAAGACAAATCCATAGCTATGTAGAATGGTTTTGGTCCTTCTCTAGGACTAGCTAGATCAATCTTCTTGGTGTTCTCTGAGCCCTTATAGGACTTTCCTGGTTCCCTAGGATCTCTCATGGATTGCTCCACTACGATCCATTGATCTTGAAGAGTATAAATTTTATAATGTGGTGGAACATTGGTAGCCCCTTCTTTTTGTTGCTATCAGACTCCATTTCACTGGTCCAAACCTCATTCAAGCTTCTTTTGAACTCCTTGTATTTATCCATTTGCTCCATTTTTGTCGTTGAAGGTTCCCTTTCTTTGGTTTCATCAAAATTCTCTGGTCTTTGTTTTGTTTTGGAATGTCACTTTTTGGTTTGTTTTGGGTTGTAGTTTGACATTATTTTCCTTTTCTGTGATGGCGTATTTACCAATGATCTTATTCTTGATACAATCTTCAGTGTCAACATCATCAAAAATTGTGTCTTGCTTTTATTTTTTGGCACATTTTGATTTCTCTTTAGCTGTTCCTCTCTTTTCTTTTGATATCTCTATTGGAATCTTTGATATTGCTTGGAAAACTCAGAAAACAACTTTGCTTTGACATGCTCTTTTTTTAATTTGGACTCCTTGGTGGTAATAATGTTCTCCTCTACCTCATTTGTAGCATCATAGTAGTGATCAAAGCAAATTTATTGTTCATCCAAAAGTTCAATAGTTAACATTTGGATGGGAACAATTTCATAGCCCTCCTCATTGCACAAGTGGGTGAGCATGGAATCGTTGATGCATACATCCACGGTAGCCAATATTTGAGTCCACTCAAATGGCCCAAACAAAATATTCAAGAAAAGGGGTTCAACACTTAATCTACGTCATTTACATCTCGATCCAAGATGCAATCCTCCCATCGTAAACTACCATTCCTTGAGGCTTCACACATCAAAATTGGTTTATCATTTTTTAACCATGTTGGTAATTTAGTTTTGGTGGATGTTTCCAAATCTAGGTCAATTGAATCTTTTTCAAGATGGGTCATCCCAATATGATTTCTTAGTTGAGTTTTTTTCCAAAATCTATAATGGAGAATGCGTGTTGATAATCAATTTTTCATGAGATGAATATCATGTTTTCCAATAACCCCATGGGTTGTTTGATGTGCCCACCTACTAATTGCAATTTCATCCCTGTCTACCTAATTGCAATTCTTCCCAAATTTTTCCAAACTTCTTTCATTGTGATGACAATGCCTGCTCCATTTTTTAGAATAGCCATGATAGTTACATCATTATATTGCACCATAAGAGTTATGTTTCCTTCGCTCCTTTGCAATAATCTCCTACCTTGTTCATAGTTACATATTTGATATTTTACCCTGAGATTCTTCTAGGTGTAATTATTCAACATTTTCTTTGGTTAATCTTGTTATGTCCACTTTCTCTAATATGCCTTGCAGATCTTTCCACAGATGCGATATGATCTCCAAAAACTCACCCAATGTTATGGTATATTGAATAGGTATTGACCTGATAGACAGTAGGTTCTCACTATGGGAGAATGTTGCTATTATCGCACAACATTACTGCATAAGAGGAGAGAGAGAGGTTTAAGAAAGAGAGAGATTGTATGCTGCAGCCTTGCTTGCGGGTTTTCCGATTTTTCTACGAGTATTACCGCATGTATTACCGCGCATATAGACATGCAGATTACCGCAATAAAAAAAATAATCCACTTGGCCGGCCGTCCCCATTCCTCTCCCACTTTTCCCTTTCTATAAATTCTATTCTATTTTGTTACTTTTCAGAAATTGGTACCCCCTTTTTGCACGGAGTGTAAGAAATCCCATTCTCATTGGGATTTTTAGTGCCTTTCTTCTCTTTGCTTGCCTCATCTATTGGTATGATTCTCCTACTCTACTCATTTGTACTCCATGAGATTCTACATCAAAAAATATTTTGTTTCCACCTCAAAATCTTATGTCAACTATGCATTCATATGGAAATGGCAAGCGAATGATGATCAAAATTGTATTCTCTTGCGTTCATAAACAAATAGCCCTTTTGTACAACATAAGTAGAGAAAGAAGACAAAATCCAAAAGATATTTATTAATTTTCATCCTCCACGAGATCTCTACAAGTGCTTACATCCATGTACAACCCCATGGTAGCTAAATCAACAAATAAATCTATTGATTCATCCTCTATAGCCTCTCCTATTGAATCATCATCATCCTCTCCATCCTCGTCCTCCTCCTCACTATGGTTGGTTCTCCTCGACCTCAACTGCATCATCGTCATTGGAGTCTTCTTGAGATGGTATGGTGGGACCTGCCAAAGTCTCTATGTTCATATATGCAAAGATAGATCTGCTCTGTGGCGTGACTCGAATAACATACCAAAGTCTTCTTCGATACATACAAGGCACATAAAGCACCTGTAGGTCACAAAGCAAACAACAACATGAATGTAGTTTTATATGTATCATATAATGTTTTAGTGAGTTGCACATGGACTTTACCTGCTCACAACTACTAAGTTGCACCAAGTTGTCGGTCTTCCCGCGATGAAATTGCCCGGAGTCTACCATATAGAGCCCATTCTCATGTCTCTTAACCTCACCCGCAAACCATTGGCAGTCAAAGAGATATTTGCGAAATGTTCTGAAATCCACTTTGATTATCCTCTCTATTGTTCCACATTCCCTCACCTCTTGTGTTCTCGTGTCAAAGTTGACCATAACTCCACTATCGTGAGTGGTTCGACGCTCATCTATCTTGCGGGCTCAAAAATGACGTCCTTCGGACCACATAGAGTTGAATGTGAAGGCCTGCAAAAACCAATTAGGATAGATGAGAGAGAGAGAGAGAGAGAGAGAGAGAGAGAGAGAGAAAGAGAGAGAGAGAGAGAGATGACACACACACACACACACACACACACACACACACACACACGCACACACACACACTAAACACATTGAGTAGTTTACCCTTGGTAGACATCCTCGCGCATACTCCCATTCTTTAGGGCTTATTTGTTCTCCTTGTGTCTTGGCCTTGGTCATGGCATTGTGTATCCACCCAACTAGAATTAGATCAGGGTATTTGGCAAGCTCTTTAGGAAAAGGAGGTGCTCGCCTACCGCCATGCGACCTCTTCCATGCTTCCCTCTCCCTTTCTCTCGTTGTACACACCTCCATATACATATCCACCCATTTGGCCATGATGGGAGCATTGAGTAGACAATGGTTGTTGACTATGGCTTGAAATTCCCTATCCAAAATCAAGAGAGAACCTTTCCCACTTGGAATGTTTGCGTGTTTTTTTGGATCCTCTTCCTCGGTCTTTAAACGAGGCAATGATGGGTCTATTGTGAAAAGATATTGAGAGACATACACAAAATCCTCTTGTACAATCCAACCCTCTACCATGCTTGCCTGAACACATGAAACCATTAGTGATTAAAGTAACTAATAAAAAGCGTTGTGAATACAATCCAATCCTAATAAGGTTTAAGGCTTAAGATCAATGAATACCTCTGGTTGTGATCGTAGCCTTAAAAAGTCTTTCAAGGTCTTTAGGAACCTCTCAAGAAAGAACATCCACCTGGAGTGAACCACACCAGAAATGGCTATCTCCTCAACAAGATGGAGCAATAGGTGAACTTGGCTAACAAGGATAGAATGTGGGAATGCATCCTCAATAGAACAAGTTGCTTCAATCGCTAGAAGTCGAGTTGTTGGATTGACTGAAACTTTGATTTCTTTGGAACTCACAAACCTGTAACCAAAAAACCCTTCATAATCTTCATAGTAAAGTTAGTCTTCAAAGTAAAGTTTAGGAGGTAGGATCAAATGTGCTATACCTGACAACTTTCCCACCTTGAATATTACAGCCTTTACCTTCGTGTTTGTAGATCCACTAATGCTAATTGGAAGCACAAACTATTGCACAAACAAAAAGATTTATTAGTATCCAGAACCCTAAACCACATACAGACACACACACACACACACACATTACCTGAAGAATCTTGTGCCAATCATGGGATTTGAGCCCATACAATTGTGTGGATCCTCCTTTCTTAGTTTTAGTGAAAGCACCCTTGAGCGAACGCATATAACCTGTTGGAGTACGGATGGATGCAATGACTTGTTTCATCTGCTCTTGATCCACCCTTGATTAATTAGAAGCACACACACACACACACACACTCTTTAAATGGATGCAAAAAAAAAAGCACACAAACCATTTCTTAAATAGGAGATAAAAGGAATCCTATGCAGGGAGGAATCCTATGCAATAAAGAATCTCACTTTGACTAGAATCCAATGTTAATTAAGGTCCATTTTTTTTTGTGAAATTGTACGATATGGAATCCTCTTCCACGCCCGGCTATCGAACCATAGAGGACTTTCTCGCCGATGGCCTCTCTTACGAGGACGCTTGTTCCGCTTACTACTCATAGTCTTCCTCCCACCAGTCACAATCGTCCTTCGGCTTTCGATGGTCCTGAGATGCAGTACACGACCCCGACCTCGAGAGGGCATACGACGCCTAGGCAGAGTGGCTATCCTCGCAACAGAGTCTTCTAGGGCAGTACACACCCGCACAGTTGGCTGCCTATGGGCTTTCACCGCTTGCGACACCGGGCGCTGGCACTCCCTACGTGCAGAGTGTGTCTCCCACAATGCCTCCCTCCACATTACCCTCGACTTTCCCGTCACCCGCAACTCCCTCCTCCTTTCATTTGCAACGATCCACGCCCGCACCGTCGAGTTATCCGTCGCCTACACCACCCAGCGGTTCGGGCTCGGGCCAACGCTCTTCCCGTAATGGTGGCTCACGCTCTCGTCGAGGTAGTGGCTGCTTTGGTGGTGGAGGGGGCAGTGCTACAGATTCACCTCCTCTTACACCATGACCTCCTTGCTCACCCCTTGGAGCTCCACATGAGGATGAGGACCGCGATGCGCCCGCCCCGGATGCTCGTGTCTACTACTATTATATACATCGAGGGGGGGAGGTGGATCTAGGTTCCTCTTTGGGGAGGAGATTTCGAGGGCACCTTAACCAGCTGATCCACTCGACATGCCAAGATTGCTTTAAATCTTTCAAAGATCAGGACCCAGCCAACTTGATGTACATTCACACGACATTGCTCATGCAGTTCCCTAATTCGGAAGTGGAAGAGTTCTCCAGGCAGTGGCTCGAGGAGTAAGTCAAGAATTTCTTGAAAAATAAGAAGTCCAGTGTGCGGAGGGCGGCAAAGTGAACATTTGAATCTGAGGGTCACAACTATTGCCCTAGAAATGTTCACGACGAGGAGTGGGAGAAAGCCCAGGGCGAGCTGGAGGACGAGAGAGCGGTAGGTGCTAGGGCGCACACTCGGCAGGTGGAGGCGAGGGCGCAGCAAATGCCCACGCAGTACGGCTCGGGCGGAAAAGCAGCATGGAAAGATAAATTTGTGAGTGCGCGTATTTTCATTTGAATTGATTTAATTTGTGCTAATAAGGTTAGGTTTGTGATATTTTTTAATTGATATAGAGCGAAATATTACTATGACCTGCCCAAGCCAAGAGATCCAGAGATACAGAGAGAGCGACTCCGAATATCAGACATGGTGCTGGCTGTATGAAAACAACCAAATCAATAGCGAGGACTTTGAAAATGCATGTCATACACTATAGCCTGTAAGTGTGAACTTTTTAAAAAAATGAGTGCATGCAGAATTATGTATCCATTTGTATTAAATAAAGGTTTTTTTGTTTTTATCTTTTCCAGAGTCAGGGAGTCCCTCGAGAGGTCCCAGGATCCGAGTAGCTCAATCCTCTGAGTGTTTTTGGGCCTGTCTTCTTTTGGCCATAGTTTTATAGCCCCCATGCATCGCCTATTTGGGCAATTTTGTAATATCCAATATAATTAAACACTTGATTTTGGTCCAAAGTCTTCTTTTGGGCACAGTTGTATAGCCGCCATGCATCGCCTATTTGGGCAATTTTGTAATGAACAGTTTTTCCAATATAATTAAACATTTGATTTTGGCCCAAAGTTTTTGTGCAATGAAATTGTTGTTTTTTTTTTTATTAAATGTATAGGAAAAAAAAGGCAAATGACCATTTGGATGGGTCCTACCAAGGACCATCCAAATGGTCATCTGCTTTTTTTTAAAAATACTCGCGTGTGCGGTAATGCTTGCGGTAATGCCCGCGGAAATAAGCGCGGAAATATAGCCGGGCCGATAACTGCGCGCATTGCTGAAGGACCATTACCGCGAGCATTGACTCTAGCATTACCGCCTCCGAGATTTTTTGACTTGAACTCTTCCTTTGTTTTTGTGCGTCTATCTGAGCAGTAATGTGCTCCAATTGTCATAGTGTCTCCACATCTAAAGTCTGCTTTGGTCTATTTAATTTTGTGGAGTTGCATACTAGTGATTGCCCATGTTTTTCACCCAAGTATGAGGGTAAAGTCTTGAGTTTTTGGGCTTTTGAAAGGCTTAACCGCTCTAATATCCAATATCCATACAAATATTGTCCATCTAGGTCCATGGGTGGTTAGTCTAGTCTAGCTTCTTCAATTGGAGCTAATTTCAGAGTTAGTCTTCCATCATTTATTTCTCTAACTCATTTCCATAGGTGATTTCATCAATCTTCCTCCACTAAGGGGATCCCATCTAGCACATCCTCATTGTTTGATACTATTTTCTCAGGACACCGACAAGGTTGGACTAGACAAGGGCAAGGCCGGGCTAGGTAGTGTGGAAAGGGAGTCCAACTAGGGCAAAGGGTCAGGGGCCATTGCTATATAGTGGGTGGTTGGGTGGTGGACTCCTAGGTTCTAGTTCCCCTTGTCTTACACTGGAATCAGAGATTAGGGGAGAGGATCCATGGAAGGGAGAAGGTCTCTCTCGGTCGCTCTCTCGATCTCAGATAGAGGCATGGTCTCTCTCTTGCATCTTGCATCGGAGTCCTCTCTCTCTCTCTCTCTCTCTCTCTCTCTCTCTCTCTCTCTCTCTCTCTCTCTCTCTCTCTCTCTCTCTCTCTCTCTCTCTCTCGTTTTGAGCAGTAGAACGCACATGCATGGAGGGCAAGCCGTGGTGATCAAGGTGGCTATGCAAGAAGTCGGGGTTGCGGCACCCAACGTGTGCAGACACTGTTTCTAGGCGGGAGGGCCGAGGACACAAGCGGCGAGTACCGGCACGCGGACAAGCCCGCTTAGCGGGAGGAGGGACCGACTTTGACCTACACGAGAGAGGCCATGGATAGGCTCTACGGCTGCGCGTTGGCCATGACAGCAAAGTTTGTCTCTGTTGCACGGCCACGAGAGGACCACACAGGCATTGAACAACGCTTTACTACCTGCGCAGTCGGCCATGGAGGTAGCAAACAATTTTTTTTTAAAGTTTCCTTATTTTTGCCCTACCCTACTAAGGGTTTTGGCCCACGGTCCCATTATCCGGGCCCAACCAAGCCACATGCAACACGTCATCGACGGCAACATCACACGACATCGACGGGTGCCACCATCTCCAAAGTCGAGTAGCGCTCACGCACACCCCATTGGCAGTCCTCCATAGCCACGCCTTTGGAAGTTCCAAGGACATGCAGGTAGTGGGGTACAAGATCTTCAATACGGAAAATATTTTGAAACTCAAGGCTTCGGTAAAGTTCAAGGTAACCTTTCTATATTTGTTTTTTCTCAGTTGATTACCCTTATAGCTTATACAGGGTGGTATAGTTTCCTAGTAATAATGGTCCTTCTAACTGTGATTGGTATTGCAAGCAGCATGTATCCATATACTCATACCATTCAACAGCATGTGATTGCCAACACTTTGATTCTCTAGCTCAAATAGAGGATCAAACCTACGATTGGGTGGTTTCAATCCCTAACCACAACCTCTAGGGTAACTACCCTTGTGTCAGGCAGGGCTTGTGCTCAAGTCAGGCAAGGTATGTGCTTTGTCCACTCAAGGTGCTCAGCAAGGACAATCATTAATTATTATTCCATGATTCCATGATCTACATCTTGCATTGAAGCTGGTCATGTTTGGTATATGCTCTGAGCATACACACTGGGGATGGAATAGGTAAGGTGTTTGCAGGTTGATTCATATTGCAGGTTATTTCATTATGTATCAGACGGGTATAAAGGACATACGAGGTCTATCTTTGCAGATATGGCTATGGGCCGTTTTGGAATGAGTTTTTTCCTACCAACTTTCACTGGAAAACTGGTTGTAGCAACAATGACCAGGTTAGCCAAGTTCAAGTTTTTCTTGTTTTTCTCTGTTTACAATTTACTTGGCAATTACTATCATTGTGCAAAGCAAAGTGCTTTGGTAATTTTATATGAAGCAAGGCTTCCGGGAATTGGCAAAATAGGAAATATCAGCTCACCGAATCCCTACCAGTCTAAATTGTGCAAGGCACTTATGGTTTTGGTTCTCACGGTTGAGGCCATCACTCTCCGCAAGGGCTTACCATACTAGATTCAAGGCATGCTACTTAGGTGGATTCAATTCTACCACCTCGTGAATTACGCTTCTGCTATCACACTTGCAACTCTGTCACTGAAAGACTAAAAAAGGGATTGTTTAATATGGTTGTTCGTAACTATCAACATACAACAACACGAAAAGGAACCTAACTCTAGGACTTACTTTACGAGCAAAGTGCCGATGCTTAGTCATCCTCATACAATCACGACCCTTGCATGGTAGGTGGGTCGGAATGAGTTTTTTGTGGAATTCTTATACGATAAACTGCAATTTAGACATAAGATTCATAAGAGCACATAGCTTGCGTACACCCTCTAAAAACTTAAGGAAAGTTACTCAGCCTAGCATGCTCATGTTCTCTTTCTCTTTCTCTCTCTCTTTAAGGGCATAATGCAAATCATCTAAGAAGATTTCGATACATATTGTGCTCGTGAGTCAGCCTGAGCCACGGTGCTCTATCTCTCAGCTAACACGTGACTAAGATGCTACTCAAAATAGTCTTCATCGGTTCGTCCATTGAGCACTAATTTTCATAATGGATATGCCCCACACACGCTGGCTAAGAGCCATTGTTAAATCTCGGGTAAGACCCAATTGTTGATATTCCTTGGATGGTTGTTCTCAAGATCGAACAGCTCTACAACGAAGTACACATTGACGTTAATGAACAAGCAAGAATCTTGTCATTACAGATATCTAGGGTGTCATTTTTGCACTACATGTTTCCAGTACGACTCTCAAGTTGAGTTTTTGATAATCTTCAACTCACAGCAGATGATCTCTACCAGAAAGTATCGATGAAGCAATCAGTTGAGACAGCATGGCTGTCCATAAGAGCTAGGAATTTCAGTTTTTTTGTCTTCCAACTCCTTCTATAGCACTACGGAGTGTCTATGGACATATTGTTTTGGGGATACGACCCCGCGGATGCTTACTAAGTAACCCCATAGGCATGTAGGATCACAATTGATCTATTGTCGTTATACTTTTAAGGAAAGAAGTCCAAAATATACCACGCGGTAGCAGACAAATTCACTTTCTCAAGTTGATTCCAATCATTCTATACACGGTTGACTATGTTGGCTACCGTTACTTGCTAGTCGAGTAGTTTCTACCAAGGGGTCTTACCAAAGGGTTTGACTATGTAGACTCTACTTGAAGTGTTTGGATTGCAAAGGCAACACCGAGGGTTTCCACTGCAATGTTGCTTGTTTTTTCACAGATGGACGATGTGTTTCTCTGTATTTGAATACGGGAAAGTGAACATTCAGTTCAATCTCCAGGTATGCATCTATTGATTTGGGTTTATTCCAGTTTTTAGTAGGAATTTCTTGTTTTTTTCAAGTCGTTTAAATACTCTTGAATATTTCAGGGCCATGCCAAGGGTATGTCGAAACAAGTATTTTGGGCCGTAGTGTCCACTACACATTATGCTGTTCTGAGCCCACTTCTCGGGTTCAATTTGGCACATGTTGTCACATGGAATACAACATGGTCTAGGGACTCAAGAAGTTTTGTTTAGTTAGTGTGGAGAAAGGCTAATGAGGGTCCCTCTCACTCCCGTCATAGAGTGTTTGTAGTTATCTCTACACACAAGTACATCTTGTACTGGATGCTCTTTTTTCAGACATCCTTATTCGAGACATATTCCACATGTGGAGAATATGAGTCTCTAGGAGAGACACTGACGCCCCCTATTTCAAATCTGTGTCACGACAAAGTCCCTAGGTGCTGATCCAATTTGTTTTCTAGACCATTTTTTAGCACGACGTATTAGGAACAATTTTAGTGGCCAAAAATTGTCAGATACATAGAACGACTTGTTAAGGTACAAGTGCTATTAAACAACATTACAGATAGCTGTTTTATATATAGAAAGGCTATGAGTTGTTAATGAAAAATTTTCATTGTTTGTACCTAGAAGTGATCACTGTTTCACCTTCTTTTATGGTTCAGACGTTTGAGCAAGGCTTGCAAAAGATTACAACTGAAAGTATTTAGTTTCTTTTCAGAACTATTTACATTCCTTTTAAGGTGTGCTAGACACATCACATTTTCCATAAGAATTGGCACGGATTACCACGGATATACAGGTTCGGATCTATTTTTTGCTAAATGCATGCACACTAGGTGTTATGGGCCCTAGTGTTTAGCAAAGGTTGATTTGGAACGGCATGCATATTCCTCAAGTTATTGCTTATGAGGCATTTTGCACTCTATGTGCAGTATCTCTATGAGATTACTTTTGGGGTCTACTAATCACCAATAGAGGTCATGGCTCGGTTTGGGTGTTTGTGGATTTTTCAAGTTCACCACGATGGTTATTTCGAACATTGTTGATTCCTCGGCAATGTTATACGCTATTGTAAACCCCCGTTTACCAGTCGTCTGGGAAGACTGTCTGTAAACCGTGGGGGAAACACACCTCAGTACTGTCAGTCTCCGAGGGGCTAGGCAGTGTGGATAGTGTAATCTTGGGCTAAAGGATATGCAAAGTGCGTATGTTGGCACCAAGAAATCCAATTAATAAGCATTTATTGATCTTCTTGGAGTTTACTTACTATTAGTTAATGCATGTTGCGGCTAGGTAGTCTCTTCATGTATAAGTCAGGTTCTCAACCTTGACACTCGTTAGGGTGGGGTTGTTTACTGATGAAATTTGAGAGAAAGTCAAGGACTTACACTTGGCTGATGAGTTAGGTCAGCAAGTTACTATTATAGAAAGTGAAAAGCGGTACTCTTTTAGGTACATCTTTGTCATGATAACTTGTTTAGCATGCTCATGTGCATTCCAAATGGAGTCTACACACTAGATGGTTGCAAATGGACAACAATGTGGAAAATCAAGATGTTACTCTTGGTTTCATTGAACCTCCTGTGGAACCGTCTTTCGGGCAACCAAACAGCTAGATCCATGAGGGATGCCACTTGCGAAAACATTAGTGTTCTTAAGAAGAAGTTCCCCACTTTGTTTTCGAGGACGAAAACTCTTCTTTAAGGGGGGAGTAATGTCAGGACACCGGCAAGGCTGGACTAGACAAGGGCAAGGCCCGGCTAGGGAGTGTGGAAAGGGAGTCCAACTAGGGCAAAGGGCCAGGGGCCAATGCTATATAGTGGGTGGTTGGGTGGTGGACTTCTAGGCTCTAGTTCCCCTTGTCTTACAAGTTTATGTTTTTCATTTTCAACTAAATCATCCCTTAGTCCTTTAGTCTCTTTTGTTTCCACTATGGATTAGCTTTTTCCTTTGCTAGATTCCTAATGGTTTCTAGTTTTGGTTTTCGTGATTTCATGATTGACTGCATGATGTATACAAAGTTTTTATAAGCTTGCAACTTTGCAACTTCCATGTCATGTGTTGAATAGTTCTTCCATTCAGTTTACAATGTTTGACCCGCCTTCAACCCTACTTAGAAGGCTTCCAAGGTTGCATTAATGAGTTCATAACTTTTGTCTACCAACACTAATCCTTGCAATCTTGGATTTTCTTTAAATTTTGTCCACTTTGACTTTGCTATTCCTTCAAACATTTTTTAGGCCTTCTCTTTGACTTCACTCTATTGCTAATAGAAGATTTCGGAGGTCATTTGGAGGGCCTATATTTCTCTCTTTAGAAAATTTTCTTGAAATGCCTTTGCACTTATTGAGTACGTCCAAAACGACAACTAGATACTTTGAAAAGTAAACCTAACTTTTCAGTGGTCCTTGAAAATGCCTTTGAAGATACTTTTCTTGAAATGCCTTTGCACTTATTGAGTACGTCCAAAAGGACAACTAGATACTTTGAAAAGTAAACCTAACTTTTTAGTGGTCCTTGAAAATGATCACTTTTTCATGAAATGCGAGTGATTCAATCTGGCTTGCGTTGCATCATCAATGAAATGAAAAAAATGACAAAACTATCAACTATTGTCAGCATTTGAAGGCTTTGACACTGCAAATGCGTTTGGAAGGCCCAAAAACCTTTTTCTTACACCCACAGAGAGAGAAATTTCCAAAAAACCTCTAAAAGAGGGTTTTGTTGAATGGTGCACGAGGGGCACTTCAAACGTTTGTAAATAGGCCTTTGTGCGCCGTTTGCAACATTGTTGCAAATGGCGCGTAGAGGCCCATTTACAAAAGTTTAAAGTGCCCCTCACGCGCTATTCGACAAAACCTCTCTTCTAGAGGTTTTTCAAAAATGTTGCAAATGGTGCGCAAAGGCCCGTTTACAAAAGTTTGAAGTGTCCCTCACGCCCCATTTGGCAAAACCCCTCTTTCAAACGTTTTTTGGCAATTCATCCCTCTCCGGGTGTCAGAAAAGGGAAAACATACATTCGACTTTTAGATTTTTGGCCATTTCGGACGCATTGGTGGTGTCAAAATCTTCAAATTATGACACTAATTGATAGTTTTATGATTTTTCCATTCCAATGATGACTGAAGCCACATTGAATGAGCGGCGTCGGTCATGTGAAAAAGACACTCGTATTTAATAAAAAAATGACCGATTTCAAGGACGGTTGGATCATTGAATGTCTGGATGATATCTTTTTCATATTTTTGTCAAGATAAGGCTTTTGTTTTGCGTAACGTTGGCTCTTCTTTCATTGGAGGAGGTCTTTTTTCTCTCTCTACTAAAAGGCCCTTCAAAAGACCTTTGCAATTTTCCAATGGCTCGTAGCATCAACGTCTCTCTTCTTTGGAGTCTTTTGAAGACTTTTTGCTACTATCGGACTCACTTGCACTGTTTTTCTTGTTCTTCTTGGCCTATGTCTTGGTAACTACCGCGACTCGAACCATAGGCTCACTATTTAAGGATATACTTTGCATGGATGGCACTATGTTTAAGGCCGTTTTCCCTTGTTAGTAGGGTTTCTAGAAAATCTTTTGGATAGTGTCCACTTTTTTGGCTATATTAGATGCAATAAGTCTCAACAGGTGTAGCATTCTCAACTATGTTATGGCCATTTTTCCCTTGTTGGAAGGGTTTCTAGGACAATCTTTAGATAGTGTCCACATTTTTGGCTACATTTCATATAGGTCCCAACATGTCTAGCATTCTTATCAGTATCTTGACAATCATTCTTTCAATGGTCATTTGAACCATAGTTATGAAAATTTTGCGTTCTTGGTCTGGGCATTTGTTTCACCATGGGTGGCCTAGCTCCAAGTTTTGCCATAAAGTAAACCGATGATGTCTGTAGAGTTTCCTGATAGATCGGGTCTAGCATGGTAGTTTGTGGTTGAGTATATGAGTGATGGCATGTATACGTGGTAGCCAAAAGGAGTGTCTTGGACACCTCTTTTGGGAGGAGAGAGAGGGGAATAAGACGGGATGTAAAAAGAGAAATCAAATCCTAATACAATCAAATGGATCAACCTCCTTTCATTAACTCCAACTAAACATTCTAATTTCATTCTGCTCCACTCCTGGTACATGCCTCAATTGCCATCAGTTCAGTGGAGCTCTCTCTCTCTCTCTCTCTCTCTCTCTCTCTCTCTCTCTCTCTCTCTCTCTCTCTCTCTCTCTCTCTCTCTCTCTCTCTCTCTCTCTCTCTCTCTCTCTCTCTCTCTCTCTCTCTCAGTAGCCTCTACTTTGGAATTTCACAGCTCCATGCTTGACTTCTCGCCTTAGGCATCGCCTAGGATGACGTTGACCATGATTATTGTATCTTCTCCCATAGTAGCTCAACACCTTCTATGCTCTTTCTATGGCTATGTTTTGATGATATTCTATGCTATATCATCAACATCATAACTTGCTACACATGGAGCCTTGTGGTGTTCAAAATGGCAGTACAGGCACCCACCTTCCTCCAGTGTCTACTAAACAACACATGCATCTTGAGGTACCTTCTGCCCAATCTACGAACCTATTGGGCTGAAAAGAAGAGGTAACACAGAAGTATTGAGAAGAGGATATTGCCACAAATGCATGAGGATGATGACATTGATGAGTGAGTGGTAAAGAAAATCTGGAGGGTGGTTGGTAAGTGCTGGTGTAAACAAACAAACGGGCTTTTTGAGCCTCTTCAAATGAGGATTCTACAGCAACTCCTCCTCCATCCAACGTTCTAAGTTTTGCAACACACATCAGAGACAATTGAGAGAGTCATTTTCACTGACATTTGTCATACATAATCTGAGGTGAAGACACCCATTCAAATAATGAGTTGTTTTTTAGATGGGCTACTATCATGACATGCATAAATGGAGTGGGTGATGGTGATGATCAAATGAGCAGTAGAGATGTTGCCAAAGCTTTAGGACTGCACTGAAGAAATTTCATTGCTGCAAATTTTTGGCTTCATCCTGATGTGGAGGAAGGATCACTTTCCTTAGACGCTTGTCACCATCAAGTGCATAGAGAAAGCATCATAAAGACCGAAGGTAGAAAAATTTGTTTCCGTTTTGGATGATGAAAACTCACATCTCCAGAAACAAGAAAGATGTTCTTGAAAAGAGAATAGGCAAGAGTGCGCATGTACTATATCTAATGCATCTACTCAATTTTCCTCGGGTATATCACCCCAAACATGTGAGAGTGTGTCATAATGCTTAACTCTGTGCTTGTAATCCCTTCCAAATGCTTTATCAACCTTGAAGGTTCCTCCAATTTCTTAACTTCTTTCATGTGTATGTTAGTCCATTATAGTTTGTTGTACTTTCAAGTGCTTCTGAGTCTTTGAGTGCTTCCAACTTCCTCCAAGGGGACCTATATGCTTGTTAGTGCATTACAGTACTTTGCCAATCTTTATGGTTTTTGATAGAGATTTTTAATGCTTGTCCATGCCTTAAAGTGCTTTCCCCTGCTCTATGGTGCTTCAGAGATGTTTGTAGGTTTTGACATATGTCTCTCAGGGCTTTATGGTTCTTGAGAGGTTTAAAAGTGTTTACATGTGTCTCTAAGATCTTGTAAGTGCTTTTGAGTGCCTCCAAGTGCTTCAAATATACTCATATTTCAGAATACTTCTGAGTGCTTTTCACATATGTCAAGTGCTTCAAAGTGCTTATAAATGCTTCTAAGTGCTCTCAAGTGCTTCCAAAGGATCACTTTAGAATACTTATGCTGCTTTCAAGAGGTCATAAGTGCTCCCAGGTGATTCATAGTGCTTGTATATGCTCATGAGTGATTCTTAGTTGGTCAAGAACTTCAAAGTGATTCCAAGCACTTTAGAATGCTTCAGACTGCTTCCAGGTGCCTTGTAGTGCACTCCAAGTGTTTTTTAGTGCATTCTAATTATTTTCAAATTCTTGTGAAGGACTCTATGTGCTTCTAAGTTCCTTTGAGAGATTGTAAGTGCTTTCAAGTGTCTCAGAGTGCTTTAAGTATATTCCTGGAATGCTTCTTAGTGCTTTCCACATCTGTCAAGTGCTTCAAAATGCTTATAAATTCCTCATGTGCTCTCAAGTGCTTATGTGTCTTACTATGTTTGCAGAGAGTCTTCTACATGCGATTTTAGGAGGCTCATCCTAACATAGGGATCACCCTCAGATTCTTTGAGGGCTTGAACCCATACTTCGTACGCGAGCTGAAGGACCACAACACTTGCTCCTGTGAATACCATGTTCAGCTTTTCTACCTTAAGGAAGCCTTCAATCAGATGTGCAAGGGAAGATGTGGGCTACATGGAAATTTCATGCTTTTATAGGTGCCTTGTTTGCAACCCCCATAGTGAAACAACACAGTGCATAGAATCAAGTTCCACATTTCCAAGTTTAACAGACGTATGGGAGTTTGTATTGAGCCCAAAGCCCATTGATTGTGCTTATCACAATAGAAAATGTCTTTTGGGAACATTCCAGCATTGTGGCATGAAAGGCTCTCACTGTGTCCAGGTGAACAAAGTGATGGCATCTCTTTGATGACTATGAAGATTTTTCAGGAGGTTCCTATACAAGAAGTGGACAAGACAAATACAAGAAAAGATCAAAAAGACCTTGTGGTTTACCAAATCAATCCAATGAGTTTCACTCCCTTGCTTCAAAGAAAATTGGGGAAATTTATGAAACACAGCTACAAGTACAAATGGCAAGCTCAGCAGCTCAAGGAGTGTTTGGATAACTTTCTTGACAACGTAGTGGTTTTTGTAGTGGATTTTGCAGAGAATTACTCCTTCAAGGTGAAAAATGAGATTCAATCAATGCATTGGTATTCAACTCAGGTGAGAATATTGGTTCACATTTCATACTTACGTGATGTTCTTGGTGCCATTCAGAAGACGAACCACTTCTACATTTCTAATGAAAAGACACATGACACTTTGTTTGTGAAGCATTGTTTTTTGTTATAGATTGACTGGTTAAACCGTCAAGGCTGTAGTGTCAAGTGACACTAGGTTTGGTCTGATGGTGCTGCTTCAAAGCTCAAAGCAAAACAACCATTCCATTCATTGTGCGAATTGAAAAGGTGGGAAACACTTGCAAAATTTGGCACCTGGATAATAAGTGCTCTTATTGTTTTGGTACTGGAAAGTGAAAAATTGTGGCCCTTTGACATTACCCCATGTTAAAATATAGTCTAAAAAGACCCTAATTCAAGTTTGGTGTCATTTGGAAACTTGAATATCCAGATATGCCTAGGAATCACTAAGACCTGATTGTAGATACAAAAATTGGACCAAAAATTAACTTGAAAACTAAATCAAACTCCATGAAATTTGATTTGTAGTTTCCTTATGCTCTAAACATCTAGTACAATCCAAAAAAGGGGCAAAAACCTTGAATCTTACCCTAGAACACGCTCATTATCTCCCACCCTAAAACTTCAAATCTAGAAAACTCAATTTCAAGTAGTTTGAATAACTATTGATTTGATAAGCAACTGAAAGTACCAAACATAGAAATTGCTTAGAGATTGAACTAAGCTATCCCAAGAATTGTAACAACTTATTCAAAGATTTTTGAGCATACAAGTAACAAACAACAAATGTGGAATTTGGTACTGTTTTGAGCTATCAGATAAAAGGCACACACATTATCTCTTGCTAGACATGGAGCTCATTATTTATAATTTTTGGTTCCTAGAATTAGTAGAGACATTGTATAGATAGCCTAAGAAATTTAAATTCAATTCGATTCCATTTGCTACTTGAAATTGAGTTTTCTAGATTTGAAGTTTGTAAATTGGTCATGGGGCTAATTTGACTATATTGAAGCTAAATGTTTTGACCAAGAGTCCCTATATATACTTACTGAGTGTTACCATATACATGTGGTAGTGATGTGTGTGAACACTAGGACCGCCGGGGCATTTTTTCCCTCTTTAGGAGGTTTTTTCCCCTGTGCATTGTATATACGCCCATCACTCTAGGGTTATCTATTTTTTTCCATTGCATACTAAGAAACAAACTCTCTATTGTGTGCCTGGAGCTTCCTTCGTCTTCTCCAAGCTGTGTGAATTTCTCTACAACCCCAATTCCAACAATTGGTATCAGAGCAGGTCACGTCCTCTCGGGCTTAGTCGCCAGCTGATCCAACACAGGCCTGCTCACTTACTACGATTTCAATGAGCTTTCGCAAGCGTTCGCAGGTCGATAAATATTTTCACATCAGGTGCAGCATTTACCATGGCTGACAACAACAACACAGATGTGTTCAAGATGTTTGCTGCTGAGGACAAGTTGGATGGGGACAACTACCCTATGTGGGCTTATATGATGCAACATGTTCTTGTGTCAAAGGGCGTCTGGAACATTGTGCAAGGCATTGATGTACGTCTTGGTTCTGAGGATGTAGGCGATGTTGAGTATGTTGCAGGTCTTGCTACAAGGATTGCAGCTGTTAGAGTTGTTTTGCCTAAGGCAGAACAAGCTCGTTGGGATGTTAAGGATGCGCAGGCTCATGCATTGATTGCGTTGTCTGTGGAGCGCACCATTGTTCCTCACATCCGTTCAGCAAAATCTGCAAAACAGGCTTGGGATATTCTAGCAGGTCTTTATACAAGCGCAATGAGGCTAAAATTGCTTTGCTGCGTAAAGAGTCGGAATCGAAGATTATGTATGAGGAAGATGATATGGACACTTTCCTTGATAGTGTCAAGGATATCAATGAGCAACTTATTTCTGCAGGTGAAGTTATTTCAGACAGTTCCCTTGTGTAGACTGTTCTTGATGCCTTACCAGATTCTTACCAGACTTTTGCTAGTACTTGGAGACTTATGACCCAAGGAAATCCAGAAGTTTTCAAGTTTGATGTATTATGCACATTGTTGTTGCAAGAGTCACTTTCCATAAAAAACAGGACTAGACAACGTGCACTTGAACAGGCTTTTATTGCTTCTCAAAGAAAGGGTGGTAACAACAATGCAGCCACTTCTTATGGTTCTGCTACGAGTGGCAAAAATTATGTTCCTAATGCTTCTGCTGGCAGCAATTCGTCTGAAAATTCTGCTGATAAGGGCAAAAAGAAGATGTGTTGCCATTATTGCAAAGACAATGGTCACTTGATCAAGTGGTGTTCTAAGTTGAATGCCAAAGAGGCTAAGAAGAAAGAGGGTGGTTCCACCGCAAATGCTGGTTTCACGACAAATGCAGCCATTGTTGAGTCTTCTGTGAAAGGAGATTGTAATGCTGATGTTGATGCAGAATGGGTGTTTAGCGCAGAGTGCACTTACAATCCTGCTGTCCATGATGCATGCTTGTCAGTTGTTGCTTCAGATTCACATGTGTGGTATTTCGACAGTGGTGCTACAAAGCACATTACCTCACATCATGAATTGTTTACCTCTCTCGAGTCCGTCCCTCATGGGAATTCAGTCACTTGTGCCAACAATGCCTCTTATCAGTTCAAGGAGTTGGAAAGATTGTGCTCACTGCTGATAATGGCAGTTCCTTCACACTTGTTGATGCACTTTATGTACCTTGGATCAAGAAGAACCTCTTGTCTGTATCCGCACTTGCTAGACTTGGACTTGTAGTCAAATTTGTGGATGACAGATGTACAGTTCGTGATCTCAGTTTTGGTGATGAAATTGTTGCATCTGGCCTTTTGTGCCGTGGGCTGTATAAGCTCACTTTGTATGACAAGTTTGGACAAAATTTTACAAATGCTGTTGGAGATTCAAGGGCTATTTCAGATGCAAAACTTTGGCATGCACGTTTTGGTCATCTGAATTTTGACAGTTTGCTGCGTTTGTAGAAATATGATATGGTTGCTTCTTTGCCGTCTCTTGAAGCACCTGTCAAACATGTTTGTGAAGGTTGTATTTTGGGTAAGATGCAACGTTCTAAATTTCCAAAGGATGGTTTAGTTCGGGCCACATGCAGGTTGCAGCTTGTGCATAGTGATGTTTGTGGGCCAATGCAAACTCCGTCCTCGGGAAATTAGTCGTACTTCGTGACTTTCGTTGATGATTACTCCAGGCATGCATGGGTATTTCCGCTTAAAGCGAAGTTCGAAGTTTTTATGTGCTTCAAACAATTTCTAGCTATGGCTGAAAATGCCTCGAAATGTACTATGGGCACCCTCCGTTCCGATCGAGCGGGGGAGTATATGTCTCATGAATTTAATGCATTTCTGGCTAGTCATGGTATTAAACACCAATGTACAGTGCCTCATACACCTCAAAAAAATGGTGTTGCTGAGAGGAAAAACAGGTCACTGACGGAAATGGCACGATGTATGGTCAAAAGTCAAGCTTTGCCGCATTCTTTTTGGCTTGAGGCCATCATGTGTGCCACTTATGTACTTAACAGGTGTCCTACGAAAGCTTTGCAGTCTATTAGTCCATATGAAGCATGGCATGATAGAAAGCCTTCTATTGAGCACATGCGTGTTTTTGGCTGTTTGGCATATGCGATGGTGCCACAAGTGTAGCGCAGAAAATTGGATGATAAGGCTGTCAAATGTATTTTTGTTGGTTATAGTCCAGAAAGCAAAGGTTACAGGTTGTATCATCCGCAAAAAAAATGTATCCTGGTTTCTCGGGATGTAGTGTTTGTGGAAGATTCTGTTCAGCCCTTGCTGTCATGTACTAGAGACAGTAATGTAAGCTCACAGGACATTTTTGACACTTTGCGGCCTCTTTTCAGTGGTGGAAATACGAATGTAAGTTCCAGTGAGGAAAATGTACAGCCTATGGGCGTTTCTAAAAATGTTTTAGATCAGCCTATTACTGATGCAGATGTACATGATGTACTTGATGAGGAAAGGACTGAAAATGAGCAGTCTAGATCGATGCCCAAATGGCTGGTGCACACTTTGCGTGAAAGTAAATTGGATGCACCTTTGTCTAGTCGTACTCGTTCAGGCTCTCGCCATGCATCTTATGCATCAGATTGTTTATAGAAAATGACACCACATGGACTTTATGTGATTTGCCTCCTGGAAAAAAGGCCATTGGTATGAAGTGGATTTACAAGTTGAAACGCAAGCCGGATGGTGAGATTGATCGCCATAAGGCTCGTCTTGTTGCAAAGGATTATGCACAACAAAAAGGCATAGATTATGATGAGACTTTTTCTCCCACTTATCGTATGACTACTGTGCGTTTTCTATGCGCATTGGCAGCTCATTTTGGTTGGGATGTACATCAATCAGACATTGTTACTGCTTTCTTGAATAGTGACATATTTGAGGAAGTTTATGTAACACAGCCTCACGGTTTTGTCACAAAAGGACAAGAGGACAAAGTGTGCAAATGTAAGAAGGCTTTGTATGGGTTGAAGCAATCTCCTCGTGCTTGGTATGAGAAAGCTGACACTCATTTGGTGAAACAAGGCTTTCGTAAAAGTCCAACAGAAAGCACATTGTATGTAAAGCGTGAGGATGATGTACTTCTCATTGTGGTTCTTTATGTCGATGATTTGCTGATCATTGAACCAAATGAGAGACATATTGCTGAATTTGAGGCTGATTTGAATGCTACTTTCAAGATGAAAGATTTGGGGCTGTTGCATCATTACTTGGGTATACAGTTTAAGCAATGTGATGGTGGTATTGCTTTGTGTCAAAAAAGTTACATAAAAACATTGCTATGTAAGTTTGGACTTGAGGATTCCAAACCTATTGCCACTCCCATGGAAACAGGTTTGAAGTTGGGTCTATATGATGCTGGTGATCTTGCTGATGTCACTCTTTACCAAACTACTGTTGGCTGCCTCATTTATGTATGCAACACGAGGCCGTATATTCAGTTTGCAGTCTCACAGGAGCAGATTTATGCATAGCCCAGGGTCTAAGCAACTGCAGGCTGTCAAGAGGATTTTCCGCTACCTTAGTGGCACTTTACATCTTGGCTTGTTTTATCGCAAGGGGGGAATATTGCCGCTAGACTTACATGCTTTTTCGGACTCAGATTGGGCTGGTTGTTTTGACACGAGAGTGTCCACAAGTGGTTTTTGTTTCATGCTTGGCAGTTCATGTATATCATGGTTGAGCAAGAAGCAAACTACTGTGGCCACTTCGAGTTGTGAGGCTGAGTACAGGGAAATCTTCACAGCTACGGTTGAGTGTGTATGGATCAGACGCCTTATGGTTGATTTGGGTGTTGGACAGGAAACTGCCAACACTATCTACACTGACAGTCAGAGCACATTGGCAGTTGAGGCCCCAGTTTTTCATGCTCGCACAAAGCACATTGACGTGCATTAGCACTATGTCAGAGAGAGGCTCTCAGCATGAGAGCTGAGCTTAGCTTATGTGCCAACACAGGACAACCTTGCAGATCTTTTTACAAAGGCATTGTCTCGTGAGAAGCTTAAAGCTTTCCGCAAAGCTTTGGGCTTACTTCCCTTTGTGGACTGATCATGTCCTCAGGGCATGGCACTTCCCTTTACTCATGTGCCAGCTCTCGTTCACCGCATCACTCCAGGGGGGATTTGTTACCATATACATGTGGTAGTGATGTGTGTGAACACACTAGGACTGCCGGGGCATTTTTTCCCTCTTTAGGAGTTTTTTCCCCCCGTGCATTGTATATACGCCCATCACTCTAGGGCTATCTATGTTTTTCCATTGCATACTAAGAAACACACTCTCTATTGTGTGCCTCCAACTTCCTTCGTCTTCTCCAAGCTGTGTGAATTTCTCTACAACCCTAATTACAACACTGAGTAATAAACTAACTTCAGTACCTTTGACTGTATAGAAGTGATCAAGATCTAGCTTCAGCAATGGCCAAATTTGAGTTACACTAATTGAAATGGGTTGGTATTGGTACTAAAGGGATCTTTTTTTTTTCATTGAGTATTTTGAGTCTTTATGTACCTTACATCAGGCTGTGTCATAGAAAATCAAGGCTATACTAGATAAATTGAGAGTAGAGTATCCACAGAAGAAATCATAAACCAAGGGGGTTCTTTAGGGACTATAGTTGAGGAAAAGGTTGACACTTACTCCGAATCAAGTTTCAAGATGTCTACCTTTTCTTCTCAATCAAAGACGAAAACCTCGCTCAGTTCCAAACACATACTAATTTTCCACAAAACCAACACGCATGGGGCTCAAATTTATCTGGATTCTAACAAAGAGTATGTGGTTAAAGTTGATGACCACATACTTAAAATTCAGGAGGAGTTTAGGGCTAACAAATAGGAAACCTTCTACGTTGACTGAAATAGAGTGCACTATCTCAAAATTTGCAATCCCAACATTGTGTATGGATAGGGTTTGGAAGTCAATACATGGATTTCGAGCATGACAACTAAAAAGGGACCACAAGTGCTATAGTTAGAAGGCTATGATAATATAGATATCCCATGACTCCAACTTTACTATTGGGAGGAAAATAGTGTTACAAATTTGATATGGACATCTCATGCTAAACAAGGGAATATGACACCCTCAAAATCCATGTATATTTTCAAGATTAGGGAGAAGGGTCTACCAGACCTTCTCGTACACCTCTTTAGAAATTTTTATAACAACAACTTTGTTATGATTACTCAAAGGAGGTGGAACAAACCAAGTATTAAGGCCACTCAATCTGATTAATGATCATGGGTATGAAACCTCAAAAGAAACAAAACATGGGACCAACAAAGAGATCATTTGGTAGTATGGCCAACCAATGGGATAGTGAAGCCCCACATAGTCACCTCAATGATGAGAATTTGGAGATAGAGACAAAAACCACCATTAACCAAGCAAGAACAAGTGACATGAAGATTATAAGTGATCCATACAAGTCACATCTACCTAGAAACTAGTTTGAAGGCTTAGTTCGAGAGACACTAGACATAAGAGCCGGTGCAAAAAGTCAAACCAATTGATTTCTAGAAATGGGTCAAAAATATAGTGGATCTAGGAAGTCATATGACCACTTTGCAAGCTTCAAGAAATTACTAAGAGAAGCAAGGTTGTTTGACTCCACACTCATTGTGAAGTGTTTGGAATGACTACGGAAGGTAAGGCTTTAACTTGATTTTAGATCATACCTCTTGGATCTAGTATAGATCTACCTACATTGGCTATGATATTTGTTTTTGCTTTCTCAAAGATGGGAATCGAACACAGTTTAATCTAGAGCTTCAAACAAAAACAAGGAGAGTCTCTCAAAGAGTGTGTAAGTTGTACGAGATAGTATATCGATAGATGTCGAAAGTTGGAAATTCCAACCAAAGAGAGACTTGTGTCATTATTTCTGAAAGGCTTACTCAATAAAGCATTGAATGTCGTTATGTATAAAAAGGAACATACAACCTTGGAATCATGCATTCTAAATACTATAGACTTGGGGGATAATTGTGAGATCTTCAATGAATAAAGCATTGTTAAGGACACACAAAGTGAGTGCACCACATTATTTCTAGAAGCCTTACTCAATAAACCATTGAATGTCGTTATGTATAAAAAGGAACATACAACCTTGGAATCATGCATTCTAAATGCTATAGACTTGGGGGATAATTGTGAGATCTTCAATGAATAAACCATTGTTAAGGACACACAAAGTGAGTGCACCACATCTACTATGCCATTACAAGTAGGATTTATTGTGGTAGCTTCTATGAATGCCATCAATGACATGCTCAAGTGCATGAATGATATCATGATCAATATGCAAAGGATGCATGTAAAAAGACCGAGGCAAGGTCCACCACAAAGGCCGCCTATGGGACCAGGAAGGCCACCTAAATGGTGTGCCATGAAAGGGAAATGGAAAAACCATGGGACCAATGAATAATTTCATGGACCTAAATATGATGGAAATTTCCAATATGTGCCAATGTACCAATAAGGTCAACCTATAGTACAGGTACCACCAAACATATTGAGGTAAATGCAGAGACCACCCATGGCTATGGAGAGACCACAACCAGTACTAGGATAGAAACCACCCCTACTAGGAAACAACATTATACTAGTTGACTACATTCTTTATGAGGGGCAAGTGGAAGAATAGGCTATAGTGCTAGTTACAATTGCAATAGTAGAAGACGAGTGGTATGGGTGATGGCATGTATAGGTGGTACACTTTTGGCACCTTTTGGTGGTACCACCAATAGCCCCTAATAGCCCATAGGAGGAGGCAACTTGAGTGTTTTTCAAATTTAAAAATGGAGAGAGAGGGAAAATATGTTTTCAAGGGTATTAAGTTATTATAAAACCATGAAAGCTATACATGCTTTTCTAGCTAATATATTTGGATGATTATAGCCCACACATGTGGCCTCCCATACATTCAAAAGTGCATTAATGTAAAGTTGTGGCCCTTGCCAGTCTCCTCAGCACCGTCCTTTGCACAAGCTTTGAGACTCTTCTTGCATTGCTTTTAGACTCAAATTATAACATCAGACCCTGCGCCTTGCTACTTGGCCTCTGTGTTCTTAGCACAATCTCCATGTCATTGATCTTCAGTGCACACAAAAATTATCACTCCCTCCAAGGGCACAACACCCTCTCGGGGGTCCAAGAGAGCTGTAGACGAGCCTACAGAGTCTCTTCAAATGTCTCCTTCCCCCGTGCCAAAATCTACACCTACCGCTTATGAATCTGTATCTAAAAGTGACCCCCTTACTACTAAGTCTGCTTGGAAAGGTACCATGCTATCTCACCTTATCTATATGCAATTCATGTACTGCATGCAGGTTAGAGTCATGTCTATGCACATGCAGGTCAGTTTTGGTACAACAAAACTAACTTTCTCCGACTCTTATTGGCAGCATCTTCAGAGTACTGGACGTTGTTACGTTTTTGCTTCTCATCATCCCAAGGATCTCACTGAAGTGGACTTGCCACATGACCAATGGCTGACTTTGTTCAAGGTCCCTGAGAGGAAGAAGACAAAGGTCTTCCTCAACATATTTCATGACCTTCTCTACGATGATTGTCGCTTACTCTACCAGAAAGTGTGTGAGGCTGCCCCTTCCAATGGGGAACTCATGACAAAGTTTGCTAGGGGGTTTGCCTATGAAAATTGTGCTTCTGGCAAAGCAGCTCTTGGAGGCCATAGGATTGCATGGGCAGTTGTCAACAAAATGATATTGGAGAATGTGAACTTGCAAAAGGGGGGCCTAAATAAAAAGGTGATGAAGTTCAAGTCTGAATATGGTGTGTCTATATTACCAGAACAAAGGGATTTTGGTGTAGACTCCTATGAAGCTACTTTGTCCAACCGCACATTCAATCATTTTGAGGTCCAATCCGAGCCGGTGTACACATAGTGAGTTCAGAGACTCGCTGATGACCTTGACCGCCAAGCCAATAAAGCTGAAGACAAGGTCACCTCTGCTGAGGCCGTCTTGGCAATCATAGTGCTTGTGCTCCAATTATTGCGGACTAGAGCGGCAGAGAGCAGAGTTGAGGGCAATAAATGTAGCCCCACTCCTCTAGAAAGAAATTGAGATCGGATGAAACAAGGGTGTTGAGCTTGAGTGGTGTGTCATCAAATGTTGAAAATGTGAAGGAGGAATTCAATGTTGTGCACGTACAATTTACCAATTACATGAATTTTCATCAATACGGTTAAGCACTTGGAAGCACACTTCTAAACACTTAAAAAGTCTCAAAGTGCTTAGAAAGGCTTCATAGTTCCATAGAGTGCTAAGAAGTGCTTCAAAGAGCTTATTAAAGCTTGCAAGAACTTCCAAACACTGGAGGGGATATTTAACTGCTCTACAATGCTTAACAAGGGCACCTCAAAAAACTTTGAAGCACACTTCTAAGCACTTTGACAACTCTCAAAGTGCTTATAAATGTTTCAAAGTGCCCTCAAGACCTTAGAAATGCTTCAAAATTATTATTAAAGCTTGTAAGCACTTCTAAGCACTTGAAGGCACATTTAACTGCTCTAAAGTGCTTCTGAGTTCTTAACAAGGGCATTTTGAAGCACTTTGAGGCACTTTGAAGCACCCTAAACACTTTGGAAAGCCTCATAGTCCTTAGAAGTGCCTTAAAATTCCTCAAAGTGCTAAGAAGTGCTTCAAAGTGCTGTTTTAAGCTTGTTAGGACTTCTAAGAACTTGAGGAAACTTTTAGTTGCTCTAAAGTGCTTCACTTTGAAGCACTTTAGTGCTAAAAGATGCCATAAAATGCTAGGAAGTGCACGCAAGTGCTAGAATCTAAGTGATTTACAAGGGTTTTTATCCATATTCAAGCACTTGTAAACACTTCCAAGCACTTTCAGGCACTTTAGAAATGCCTAGAAGTGCTTTCAAATGCAAAGAAGTGCTAAAAAGTTCCTATAGGTGCTTCAAAGTGCTTAGAAAAGCTATATAGTGCTTCAAAGTGCTCAAAAGTGCTAGCATCTAAGTGATTTACCTAGATTTTTATTAGTTGTCATGCACTCTAAAGAACTTCCATGCACTTTGAAGCATTTATGAGTACTTTGAAGTGCTTTGAAGTGCAACTTTGTTCAAAATCACTACAAGAGGTTGTGTGCTCTTGTGACGCTGTTAGCGACGGAAATACACTGGGTTTTTATAACCCCCGGCGTCACTATAACCGTCGCTAAGAGCATCGCTATATGCGTCGCTATAAGCGTCTCTATATAGCAACGCTCATAGCGACGTTTACATAGAAGACTTTAGCGACGCTCATAGCGACGCTACAGAGCCATAAATAGCGACGGTTATAGCGACGCCCGAGAGATTTTTTTTTTGGTGGCAGGGCATTGAATGCCCTGCCACCCATCAACCATATTGTACTTGATTCACTTTTTAAAAAAAGTGCAAGGGTAGATAATAGACCCAAAATAGTCACCCACAAGACGCATTGTTTGCAAAATTGACAATTGTACACATCATAGGCAAAATGAATTGATTGGCAAATGTAATAATGACAATTGTACAACATCATAGGCATAAAGAATTGATTGGCAAAAGGAACTGCGGTGACAAATGTAATAATATACATGGTTCAAAAAGACGTATAAAATCCGTCTCATGATACATAAGCTATGAGAAACCCTAAACTAATGCTATCTAGCTACGGCTAAACTGACGTCCTCTAGTCAGACGTCTCATCGCGTCCAAGTGGCGTATCTGTCGGATTCTGCAAAAAAAGACAATAAGATAGCTTTCAGTAAGTATAAACATATAACGACATTTATAAAACAATACAAAAAATAGAAAAGAGTAAACCCTAATACTAACCATGCCGCCGTGAGAACTGAGAATGTCCATCAGGGCGTTTAAGACCTTCCTGCCTGCGTACTCGCGCTCGTATGGTGTGGGATCACGTCCTGTCATCGACCACTGTCAAAACATACAAAGATTTCATTATGTTAGAATTAAAAAACTCATAAACCCTAAACTATCGAACATAAAGAGCAGTGCGAAAACACTTACAAAATCGGCCTCAAATGATGCCCATCCACCGCTCCCCAAGTGGTGCGAGCTCCCTGCCTCTACTCGCGCTCTGGCTGCATCCTTTTGTTGCTTCCACTTGTCGGGATTCTCGCGCGCTGCTTTCTTTGCATTCTTCCAATCTTCTTTGGCCAGCCAATCTAGCCTGTTCCACCCATTCTTGATTGCTTTTTGCGCTTTGGAACGCTTGTGTTTGCACTATTCGTGCATTCGAATCTTTATCAGGTCTTCATTGAAGCGCTGATCCCGTGTTGGAACGGGAAACTCATCATGAAGTATGCTGATGACTCTATTTTTTAAATCACTTGGTACTTCACTCCATTTGTTTAGTATGTAGTGTCTAAACAGCTGAGAGCAAAGACCACGCATGCGCGAGATCACCTTCTTGCCGTCATCATCCATGATGATGCCGCCGCTGAAGTCGACGGAGTAAGACAAGCCCTCTGGCCGGTGACGCGTGAACCTGGGTGTCCCGGCAGGGGTCTCTAGCGGTGTGTCGATGGGGGTACGGACGTCAGGTGTCTCCACCGGCGTCTGGGCCCCGAAGCGAGGAGTGTCGAGTGGGGTGGCTCCTAGCGGAGTAGGTAGAGGTGTGTAGATTCTAGGAACTGTCAGCCGTGCAAAACCTGGCGTAGATGGCGATGCTGTGGCTGGTGTGGGGGCGGGCAAAGAAGGGGAGGGTGAAGAGCCTCGTCGAACACGAGGCGGTGTGGAGGCATCGGTGGCGGAATCCCCACAACAACCGCCACCGCCACTACTAGAGCGCCGGTGTCTAGACGAGTGTGAAGCTCGTCTCGTCGACGCCGAAGCTTCGGAGCGCGCCGAATGCTCCGAAAGAGAGGGAGATGCGGATGGAGTAGGAACGCGCGATGATGTGCCAGAACGATGACACTCCATGTACCACTGTCTCTGCTGCGGTGACAAAGAAGAAAGAAACTTCTCATCATCCATACCTGCATTAATCACACGAATATTTAAACTTAATATTGAATGAATAGTGTAGACAATGACGCAAAGACCATTAAATACAATGACGTAATGATGCATATAAATACAATGACGCAATGAATTGAGTGATAGAAGAGGCAAGTCGAAAACTCAGAATTTTCAATCAAAAGATGTGAGCGCGAGTAGAAAAGAGCGTTATACACCATGGAAGGTACTTAGAGAGCCAGAGCTTTTACAACACGGAGCAAAATTGTTCAAATACAATATTTGTGGCTTTAAGAGATCTCTCTCTCTCATCCTCGCATAACTCAACATAACTTCCTATATCTATATAGAGCTCTCCGTTTAAACACATATCCTCTGTTTCATTTCGTAGATCCTCTGCATGCACCCCATATAGAGTAGTAGCATCTTGATGCTCGTCTGGCACCACCGCAGCGGCTTCTGATTGAGCATCTTCTCTGATCTCCTCCATTGATGCCGTTGTGATTGGCACATGGTAGCCTTCATACGTCCTTGCACTACGAGGGGCTACCTCTATGACGTACCACCAGTTTGATGTAGACTTTGTAGGATGAAATATTACCTGCCAGAGCCACATAACTTACATGAGAGCTTTCAAGCACATAACTTGTAAAAGGGGGATGTTAACTATTTACATACTTACTTGTTCACAATGCTCGGGTAGTACGAGAGTGTCTCTTAGGTCAGTCCATTTCTTAGTAGAATCCACCTCAAGAAAACCAGACTCTCCTCTACGAACAGTAGCGTTGCGACCCTCCATGATTATCTTGAACCATTGCACGTCGAACAAGTCGACAAAAAATCCTCTGTAATCGATCCTCAAAATCTCTTGCAGCGTGCCGAAGTAAGTGAGTTCCGCCACCACAGGATCTGCATCAGAGGAACGTCGTCGACTAGACTGTTCAAATTTTGCCATGATTCCACAATCTTGAGTAAAACGCTTTTTGTCGATTCGTTCCACCCTAAAATGTCGACCTTTATACCATGCCGCTGTGTATGACTTATACTACAACAAACAAAGATTATGAGTGGCTGTTCAAACGTTTATAAATAAAGTCACTTGCTAGTCGTACATTGCAAACTAACCTTGGTCGCGCAACCCCGAGAGTACTCCCACTCTTCCTCAGTCACTTCGTCACCGCATTGTTGTGCGCTTTTCAATTGGTTGTGCAACCATCTTAAGCTCATGAAGGTTGGTAGGCTCTCCAGAACCGCTGGATAGTGCATCGGTGGTCGTCTTCCCCGTCTCCACTCAATTCGTGCCCTTTGTCACTCTTGATTTGCATCCTCATATTGTGAAATCCACTTTTGCATCATTGGATTGTGAAGCATGCAAAATCGGTTGATTTTAGCCTCTAGATCTTCCGTCATCTTCTTCTCAACACCGAGATTGCACATGACAATCCCAGATATGCGCTCATCATCTATGGTTCGCCATAGCGTGTCCCGAGCTTTATCAAATCCATCTAGCCACTCTCCAATGTACACTAGGGACTCTGATACCAAACAACCTTCTGCCATGCTACCCTCCGGACGTGCCTTTTGACGCACATATCCCTTAAGTGTTTTCATGAAACGTTCTAAGAAGAACATCCATCTGGAATGAACTGTGCCAGCTATTTCCACCTCATCAACTATGTGAACAAGAAGATGCACCTGAATGGTTAGCATGGTAGTAGGAAAATGTTTCTCAAACATGCACACAAGCTCCGCAGCATTTAGTTTGGCGAATGGTATGGAGTCTACGTTGATCTCCATTTGTGAGATCCATTGCACTAGCTTTGCAAGTTTGTAGATTGTGTTACGGATGTCGAGAGACAAACATCCCTCAATGGCAACCGGTAAAATAAACTGTAAAGTATGTACAACAATGATATTAAAGTCCACATTTTATGCAATGATATTAAAGTCCACTATGAACGTACCTGACACATTTTATGCCAATCGTGTGACTTCAAACCGGTAAGCTTTCCTTCTTTAGTAAACACGTTCGGAGCGAGTGCATTACGCCAGTGGGGGTCCGCAAAGATCGAATGGTCTCTTTTACTTTGCGTTCTTGGGCTCCTGTGAAAATCCATGGTGCTTTAGGGAGTTTTATCGATCCATTAGACGCTGTTTGCGGCCAATATTGCTCCATACGATCCACATTTCTAAGGTCAACTCTGGCTCCCAAAGTATCTTTCTTGCAGGTCAGATGGTCCCATAGTAGATTACCCACGTTCTTGAATATGTGCATTGGATCGAGCAAGTGATTGATCATGAGTCAAGGCCAGTATGGTAACTCGTACCATAGAGATAGTCTCTTCATCCCTGGAGGCAATCCTTCATCGCACATCTCCTTCTGCTCTAACCATGCTTGTGCAGACATCCTTGGTGGCTCTCTTCCCAAAAAGCCGTCGCGTAACACATGATTCTCTGGAAGATACGCTTGATGACCTTCGTAGATTTTCTTCTTCAGTGAGGGTGCCCTATGTGCATTCAGTCTAGGTCCACATGTGACACATGCTCTGTATCCGCTTGTTTGAAGCCCTGCATGTATACACATGATAATAGATCAACTATGGGAAAAAACAAGATTTACAGTGTCTGAGTGAGGAGTGTCAATAGATCACCTGAGCATTCTGTTAGCCCGGGATAGTCATGCATGGTCCACATTAGAATGCCTCTGATCAAAGCATTCCGTCGTCCTGTGTGTCGGCTCATATCCACCACCTCTATGCCAATCCACAATTGTTGTAGCTCTTCCAATAGTGGACGAAGATACACATCCATATTCCCCACTTTATATCGCCCTGGCACAATCAAGCTTAGCCATAGGTGCCCCTTCTTCGTAGTCAACCACGGGGGAATGTTGTAGTTGACGATGACAGCGGGCCATACACTGTAAGATGTTGATCTTTGACCAAATGGATTTACGCCATCCATAGCCAGGCCTAAGCGCAAATTTTGAGCTTCCCTGGCAAAATCCGACCATGTTCCATCTATATGTTTCCAGGCTGCGCAATCTGCAGGAATTCGTAGCACACCATCCGAAGATTTATTCTCCTCATGCCATGATGCTAGGGCGGCCATGGACTTACATTCGAAGAAATGCTTGATGCGAGGAAGCAGAGGAAAATGTCGCAAAACCTTTTGTGGAATTTTTGTCCCGTGGAGATCTACTCGATATCTTTCGGAATCACATTTCAGACACTTCTCCATGTCTATGTATTCCCCTCTGAAAAGAATGCAGTCATTAGGACAAGCGTGGATAGAATTGTAATCCATCCCCAAGTTTCGCAAAATCTTTCTTGCTTCATCTCGGGAATCTGGCATCACATTGTCAGCTGGTAGTATGTGCTCTTTCAGCAATCTACACAACATAAAAATACGATACAATCGTGTAAAAATCTATCAGATCATTATACATTTAGAGTTTTATTAAAGTAAACTAATTGTAATAGATCACCTGAAAAGCGCTGTGACGCTAGTGTCACTCCATCCAAACTTTGCCTGCATGTTGAGAAAAACCAGGAGTGCTTTCAATCTAGACATACGTGCTCCATTATACAATGGCGTATCGGCTTCACTTTTCATATCATCATAGATAAGCCTTTCTGAATCCATGATCCTCTCGATCATTTCATCAATCTCGGGCTCAAACATTGCCTCGTTGGGAATGTGCTCTGCATGATCATCCCCCAAGCTGTCAGAGGATACATCTTGTGGCCTCACATATGCTGCTTGACCAAAGCGCCTGCGCACACGTCCATTGGGTTGCAAGATTGCTGCTTGTTGGCCAGCATCAGAGTCCGACGAGTTATAATTGGCAACAACTCGATCTATAATAGATGGATCGAACTCGCAAAATTCGCGAACGTGCTGCAAAGAAACACGTCTTGTCCGTCGCACAGCATGCTTGCATTGATTACAAGGACATAAGACCCTCGTTGAGAGATAGGTGTTTCGGTTGGACGGTCCCACATCCTCGTCACTACTCATAATGAGGATATCTCTCTCTTTACGTCACATTCTCTAGTCATGTCCAATCCCCGCACACCTCGGTCTAGAGTTGCACGGAGATCATAAACACCGGGTTATAATCTCCTCTTTATTGGTCAATACCTATATTTGTGGGTACAAGAAATCTACACACCCACGTCTACATGATACTGCATGTAGTGGACAAAACCCCTTTGCCTCTTCTCTAGCTGTAGCACTTCACAACATCCTAACATCTTTTCATAGTAGATCTTTTCACTGTTCGTCTAACTCTAAACCCTAAACCGTAAGTAATTCTTGCATGGACTCGATCTAACGTAAATAAGCGTAAATCTAAATAAACGTAAATCTAACTAAAAATAAACCTAAATCTAATTTAACATAAGTCTACATCTAACCTAATCTTTAACGTCTTTTGGGATAGTTTCCTACGATGTTAAAACTCTCTTCTTCTTGTGTGTGTGTGTGTGTGTGTGTGTGTGTGTGTGTGTGGGTAAACCTAAATAAACCTAAGTCTAATCTAATATAACATAAATCTAAATCTAACGTAAGTTATGTTATATTAAAAACAAAGAACTAAACTAACAGGGATTATAAGAACCTTAAAACTGATTTAATACATAGTTTTTCACATAACTCGGCAAGAGTTGGCATTCTCATCACTAAAGATGTGAGAGTTAACTTCCGGCGGTGACGCTGCCTCATCTCCATCCACATCTGACGACAGCAATTGGCCCTTTAGACCGTTCTTGCTCTTGTTACTAACTTTGAAGTTGCTGTTGAATGACTAGAGGTTGTCTAGATGGTCATTGTGTCGGGGATGTAGTGTCTCTTGCCGCCCTGAAGATCCACCTTCTTCCCTATCTTCTGAAGACATTTCACCAGTACTTTTGGATCGACGGAGCCCACCATGAGTGAAGGCAGCAATACCCTATATTCCATTGAGGGCTTTCTTCACCCGCTTCATGCCGGCATCGCAGTCTATGGAGACCTAAATCTAATCTAATATAACGTAAATCTAAATCTAGCGTAAATAAACGTAAATCTAGTTAAAAATAAACCTAAATCTAATCTAATTTAACTTAAATAAACCTAAATCTAAATCTAATTTAACTTAAATAAACCTAAATCTAATTTAACGTAAGTCTACATCTAACCTAATCTTTAACGTCTTTTAAGATAGTTTCCTACGATGTTATAACTCTCTTCTTCTTGTGTGTGTGTGCGCGTGTGTGGATGTGTGTGCCAATAAAAAGAGATAAATGGTATAACCTTTCTATCACCCATGCCAAGTATGATAGATTGATTATGCCATTTTCCTCTTGAATAATAGGTCTTGACTTCAACTCCTCGTCGGCTAGATCTTTAGGTCTTTTAATTTTAATTAGTTTCCTACGACGTTAAATTAGTTTCTCTCTCTTTCTCTCTCAATGTGTGTGCGTTTTTTTGGATCGTATGCATGTTTTCTCTCTCTTTTCCTCTCTCAATGTGTGCGTTTTTTGTTTATGCATGTTCTCTCTCTCTTTTCCTCTCTCAATGCGTGCGTTTTTTGTTTATGCATGCTCTCTCTCTCTCTTTTCCTCTCTCAATGTGTGTGTGCATTCTTTGTTTATGTATGTGTTTGTGCGTTTTTGTTTATGTTTGTACTCTCTCTCTCTCTCTCTCTCTCTCTCTCTCAAAAACACTATGTGTGTGTGTGTGTATGTGTGTGTGTGTGAGAGAGAGAGAGGGAGAGAGAAAGAGGGGAAGGGAACATGAGAATGAGGAGAGGGAAGGAGCATACCTGACTCTCCTTCCTCTCCTCGTGTGTGTGTGTGTGTGTGTGTGGAGAAGAAAAAGAGAGAGAGAGAGAGAGAGAGAGAGAGAGAGAGAGAGAGAGGGAGAGCGTTACCTGCTCCTTGCTTGAGGGCACCGAAAAACTCAGATCTGAGATCTGAGTTTTTGGGCGTGCTCGGTTATCTTTTTAGCCCAGCCGGCGTCGCTATGTGCGTCGCTATGAGCGTCGCAAATTTCTTTGTAAATTTGCGACGCTCATAGCGACGCCGGGAATTTTTTTTTGAGCGTCGCTGTGTGAGCGTCGCTAATATGAATAGCCTCTTGTAGTGAATTGCTTAGATGTGCTCAGGAGTGCTTCATGGTTGATTATCTAATCCATGATTATCTTCTGTTTTACATTTTGTACAAACAATAGTTTAGAAAATGGAGAGGGAGCATTGTGATCTTAAAAGCTAGGCCTCTTTCTTGAAGGAGGCCTGCAACGTTGTGAAGTGAGAGGGTAGGGCCCTGCTTGTGCCTACCCTACCACCCAAGACTCTATTGGGTGCTCATACTATGATAATTGGAGAGAAGTGTGTGGCATGTGGCCAAGTTCTACCAGGCCAACATGTGGTCAAGGTTTATTACCTATCGTGTGGACACAAGTACCATCCCTTCTGCTTTTCAATTGTCCGCGCGACAGAGCTTAAATGCATTGTACCTGACTGTCAATGAGAGATACCTATCATAACAAAATATTGGGAGCAAGGAAATGTGTATCAAGAGCCCGTATGTAAGTTGGTGATTTTATAGAACATGAACCAATCTACTTTGGTATGTATACTGAATGTCTGCATTGTGCCACGTGAGCGAGTGGCGGTTGACCAGGGTTATCACCCAAGCGCTTCCACATCATTCACACACAATGTGGAAGAGATCTTTGACCTAGATGCCATGGCGAGTAAGTATAAGAACTTAGAGGGCTCTATCAAGGTTAGGTTTCTTTTTGTCTACAGGTTATCCACACATTTTTGATCCATGGTTAGAGAGATCATTATGATCATCATGATTAGAGAGATCATTATGATTATCATTTACTACCTGATTGTCTCAAATGAATTTTAATTTCAAATCAAGGTATTGATATTGAAGGCCAAGGCTGCTGCTGTTGGGATTTGTTCTCCCATGAAAATTCAAGGGCCTATTCATGCTCAAACTTTAGAGCCAAGCAATGTGAATCAGGGGTGTCGTATGAGGAAGAAGTGTCGTTGGACCTTGAAATCAAAGCAACGCTCCAATTTTTTGTCGAGAAGCTGCACAAAAGGGGAAAAAAAAAGATGGACGATAGGTAGGCCTGTGACCCCAAAAAAAGTACGTACTACCAGACCCCCATCCAAAACCCGAGCATGCAAGAAGCTTTAGCTTCTTGTAGCTTTTTCTACCATGCTACTGTATTGTTAGTCATTGACATAATATATAAGTGCTTTTTCTCAGTTTCTATGCATTGTCTTAATTTCAATTGTTTTCACCATTTCATGTGTTATGTAGTTAAAATTCAGGTGGTTGCCTCAAAACCCCAACCATCCACATATGAGGTACAACAAATTGAACGCAAAGTGTTTACTCAATTTGGAGGCTTCAATGGTAACCTTGATTTAAAAATCATTATTGAATTCAAGAATGTGCTTGCGTATGTGCACCAAATCCAAAAAAACAAGCTGCCTCACGGTGTGTCAATGCTATACTTTAGCAAAATAATTGGAGATGACAACATCAACTATTACATGTAGAATGATGCACAGGTATTCTTACTTGCATTGACTCAGGTAGAAGAGGTGTTTTTGTGGACCTCGTGCACTCACTGGAACTTAGAAAAAGCTATTGAAAAGTGCTTGAACCAGGTTAAAAGATCCCTAAGTGGCTAGCTCTCATACGGTGCTTGTCATGTTAGTATTTGGAAGTTTGATAACCCTCCAAGGCCAATGTATTTCAAAAAGTTAGAAACCTTTTGGTATCTTTTCCCTTCATTCAATAAGTGAAATACATTAGTGCTAGAAGATTATTTGTATAAAATGTACTTCAACGATCATGCATGCTATGTCATTTTGCTTGGCTTGGAGAATCAGGACGAGAGGGAATGGGAGAAGTTTTTGAAAGAGGACATGGTGGCGTTTGTTTGCGAGTGGGCCAAAAGTGTTGACAGAGTGAAAGCTATCAACGAGTGTCCATTTGATGCAAGGAACGAGACATTTTCACAATAGAATTGGGACATTGTCATTGAGAATGTACAATGCAAGAAACTTGTGGAAAATCGAGCCTTGCGCAGATGCCAAGCAGTCAAAAGTGGCCATAATAGACACCCTAAGTAGCTAGTTATTGTCTCCATGTCATAATGGTTGAAAAATTGTTCATACATGTACACGAATTCTTTTGTGTCAAATATATACAAATGTAATTGGTATGTAATATACACGAATACTTGTGTCGATGCCTATCTAATTTTTATCTTAAGATAATCTGAAGTGCTAGCCAAGCGCTCTAAAAACTTTATGTAGCCAAGTGGTAATAATGTGCGTGTATCGACCTCTACCCTATCCATTTTCTGTGTGTGTGTGTGTGTGTGTGTGTGTGTGTTAAAATGGATATGTGGTCTATGGTTCTTGAATTTTTTATGATCTTAAGTGCTATTTTAACCTATGTATATAAAAAGGGTATTTGAGGTGGTGATGGACCAAAGCCTGTCAAGTGGATCTAAATTTCTCGAAATTGGTAGAAAGTCCCTAAAAAAGCTAGCCTAGTTTTGTAAAGTGGATCTTAAGTGCTAGATAGTGGTTAAAAGTACCCAAAAATTGCTAGCCCAATGCCTATAAAGTGATCTAAAGTGCTGAAAATTGGTAGAAAGTACCTAAAAAAAGATTTCATAGTGCCGTTTAAGTGGATCTTAAGTGTTATAAAGTGGTGGAAAGTCCCTAACAAGTGCTAGCTTTGTTTCTGTCAAGTGGATCTAAAGAGACAAATCTCAAACTATTTTTTAAGGCCAATCCTTCCACAAGGTAGTACTTAAAAATCTCTTCCTAGCCATGCTCACAAAACTTTGGCTATGTGGTCAAATATTAAGCTTGTTTTGAAAGTGGGAATTGGCATTAGTGAAAATTTGGACTCTCAAAGGGGCCCTACAAGGATGTTTAACTTTGTCTCTCTTGTCCAAAGTGTGCAACCCAGTGAATCCCATGAACGCTCTGTCAAAACCCTATCCAACCAGCATATCATTGGAAATATAAGAAGTAGGTTCTAGATCCCCAAACTCCAATAAATCTGGAGTTGATTTGTAGAAATTATGGCCTCCCCATTGAAGCTAAAATGCGGGGAGAGATTCCATTCATAAGACAGAGTTCTTACATCAAAAAATGGAATCTTCTAGGATATAAGAAATCTAATGGCGTGCCGTATATTGATGGATAGATCTCAATGAGTACATTCTGATTCCAAAAAGTCCTACAAGTTTTGATTTTATTTGTAAAAATTCATTAGGTAAGATTTGGGCTCTCAAATGGGCCGTATAAGGACTTTGACTTTCTCCCAGTTGTCCAAAATGGACGCATGGTAAATTTTTAACGAATAAGATCAAAACTTGTTGGACCTTTTGGATTTAGAATGTACTCATTGAGATCTATTCATTGATATATATCATGCCATCAGATTTCTTATATTCTAGAAGATTCAATTTTTTAATGTGACAACTCTGTCTTATAAACGAAATCTCTTCCCATATTTCGGCTTCAGTGGGGAGGCCATAACTTCTACAAATCAAACTCCAAATTTGTCAGAGTTTGGGGATTTAGAACCTAATTTCTAATATCTTTCCAATGATATGTTGGTTGACAGGGTTTTGACAAAGCGTTTATGTTCTTCATCAGGTTGCCAACTTTGGACAAGAGAGGCAAAGTCAAACCTCCTTATAGGTCCCTAATGTTATCATGCACCCATTTTGAACAAGAGAGAGAAAGCCAAAGTCCCTATAGGGCCCATTTAAGAGTCCAAATTTTCCCTAATGGAACTCTCAAATTTGCTAATATGGTGTTTTTTCGGAATGCAAAACACATGGTGGTAGTTCCAGGGTTCTGCCATTAACTAGTGTCATACCCTTGTCTATGTGGTACGTGCTAAGAACTTGCTAGGTGATCCCAACATCAGAGGGTAGTGTTGTAGCATCCACCACCACTTTTAGACCCCATAGTTTTAGCAAGTCACGCTCTCTCTCCTGGAAAACACACTTAATAGTTTTGAGCTATGTTGGACCACACCTATAGCTTCTACTACAGAAGCCTTTAAACTCTCTATCTCTGCTATGATGGTGTCCAAACTCTCTTGCATATATTGTGAAGTGGACTTACTTCCCATGCACGACTCAAACAATCCTGTTTGTAGGGAAGAATGCTTACTTGTGGTAGGTGAGTTGTAGAGCGAGTAGTGGGGTGTCTTGAGTAAGGTAATAGTTGAAGGAGGGTTTGTATGTAGAGATGAAGCTACATGTTGCATTTTCGATGGGGAGTTGTGACTAAAGTGTAGAGGGGGACTGAACCCTTTGTTTAGCTATACATATACATGCCATAATTATCCATTCTTCACCCACCTTTGCTTTTTGTGCACCATTTGTAATGTGTCACTCATGCATTTGCTTGCTTGATTTGTTATTATTGAGAAGATTCTTTTTTTTATTTTGAGGGTCTTGTCTTTGCAAGTTTAGCCATCTATTTTGACATTTCCTCTTTCTTGTCCAAAATCCTTTATTCTTTTCCTTACCCTTGTCATCTGACTTGCTTTCAGATGAACTAGAGCTAGAACTCAAAGTAGAACTTTCTTTAGTGGAGGACTCACTCTCACTAGAATGTTTCTTCTTGTGCCCCTTCTCCTTCTTTGTGTGTTGCTCCAATTTCAACACTCTCTGTACCAGATCATTGAACTTCTTGGTTGGTGCTGGTACTTCTTGCTATGTTGGTTTCTTGATTTTGAAGCCATTCAAAAACCACGCTCTCATTCTTTTATCAGAGTGAGGTTCTTGTAATTGTCTAGTGAGCTCTTTGCTTTTCTCAACATATCTTTTGAATGATAGCTTTCCTTGCTTAATATTATCCAGTTTGCACATGATATATTCAACACCTCTTTTATGTGAATAATCCATCTTGAAGGCCTTAATATGCTTGCCCCATTGATCTTCATGGATATCTTTCAATTCTACACATTGTTCAAGGGCTTGGATGTGTACGTCACGATCACCTCATTTTACACATTTGTATACTGGGAAGGAAATTTTTAAATTGTTGGAATATTTAATATTATGATTGGATCTAGTTATATGTACTGGTTTATTGTCTCTAGGTATCTTCTTATTGTAATGGTCAATGTCATCATTATAGTCATCTATTTCTGTTTCTAACAGTGTGTCCTACATCTTGGCTGACTTTCATGCTGATATGTGGATTCTTTTTCAACTCTCACTTTCCTCAGTATGTTTATGGATTCTTTGAGATCCATTCAACTAGTTCATTCTTTCATCTTGCTCAACCTATATGCATCGATGAGAATGAGTAGAATGCTGAAAATTTTTGATGTTTCAGCTATGCTTGGTCTTAGCCCCACAATTGTCTCATTTCTAGGTTGCTAGTCCATTTGAAATCCTTGTTCTAATTCTTCTAGAATCAAGATGACATGAACAGGATCCTCCATGAATCTAGTGACTGGCCTTCGATCTCTTTAGGGTAGCATGTCTGCTATGTATTCTCTCTATGACCAATTGGGAGATAATTCTCATGTCTAGAGCAATTTATCTCAAGCCACTGTGATTGCCAAAATGGAATGAGATGGATATGGTCAAATAACTACTCCAGATTTGTGGTTAGAGATAGTTGATATCAAACTTAAGACTTCATATAAGATTGCAGAGTATTGAAAGACAAAATTGGAACTAGAAATAAAATGACACTAGAAAAAATGACTGCAAACTGGAACTGCATTACTTAGAAGCCAAATAGAGTACAACTAGAAGCAGCACTAAAAAAGCTTTAGATTAATGAGATTACAAGTACATTGGCCAATGGCTCAAGATACAATTACAAGGCTTGGGGCTAGATCTAGATTACAGAATATCGAATTATAGATAGTGGGTCCTGTTTATAGTTTTTGACTTGTGTTTGATTGATTGTGTACTATCCATTATCGTGCTAACTCCCTGGTTACTTCTTTTGGAAGCTTCTGGTGCAATCGCTTGCCAGCTATCTACTAAGAGCTATTCCCACCTTCTACAATATCCTATAAATTGAAGTCTTTCATTTCAATCCAGTCACCTATCCAAGGTCTAGTGATAAGTCATCTGAGGTTCATGTGATGTGACTCGATATCTCATATCTGGCTCTAAATCTAACCCTAGAATAGCCATCAAGCAATAAACCTCATTTCACTCATCAAGAAGGAAAGAACATTTCTTTGGTTATGAGAAACATTATACCAAATAGGTTAAGACCATTTTTGCAAAAGAGTGCCTTCATTAGGAAGAGGGTAGGGTCTAGTAGGAAGCCTCTTTATTTTCCATGATCATTACGAAAAATATAAGCCCCAAAAGGGCCTTGAAAGGATCCCTAGTTTTAAGGGATTAAGTCTAAAATGTGTGTGATCTAGGAGACAAGGCTATTGAATGAGGGTTTTCTCATAGGATTTTTTTGAGGCTCTCATAGGCTTTTTGTAGGATGAAATAGAGGCTAGGGAGGGAGGATAGGTACATTGTCTCTCTACCCAAAAGAGTGGTAGCCCTTATGACAACAACTACCCTCCCCCTCTCTCTTTTTCAACATCTGGGCATCCATAACCCTAGCCCAAAAATCATTAAAAAAAAAAAAAAACAAATAGACCTCATTTTTACTCAAAATTTCTCCCCACCTGTATATGTATACCCAAAAATAGATTTTTTCCCTCAGAATGTCACTTCTAGACTTGCAAAATGTAAAACTTTTCTCCTTTTTTATTTCCCTTCAGAATCACTCTCTCTCACTCCTCTCCCTCTCTCGCTTTTCTCTCCTACCTTTTAGCACACCCTCTTCCTCCCTCTCTCTTCTATCTCCTACTTTTCAACACACACTCATCCTCCCTGCCTTTTCTTGTTGTAGGTCTCTTTGTTGTAGCTCTCCTCTCCATAGATGTCCACTCCATAGATATCCACTTGATAGCTTTGTTGCAACTCTTGCCCCATAGATCTACTCCATAGCTCTCCACTTTGTAGCTCTGTTTTGTAGCTCTGCATCCCATAGCTCTCCCCTCCATAGCTCTTTACTTCATAAAGAATCCACACTAATCTCTCTACATGTTCTCTCTCCTTCTCTTGCTTGAGTCCATCTTAATTCCCCTCTCCATTAAGAAAAATGGCATTACAAACCTCCCATCCACAGCAAGATTGCCAAGTTTGGAAACAGTGTCCCTACATGTTCAGCTGCAAAAGACCTTCTAACTCCCTCAAAGCATCATTACTTGCAAGTTTGGAAACAGTGTCTCTACATGTTTGACTACCAAAGGACTTCGCATCCTCAAAGAGTCAATGTCATAGTGCAAGTCAGACCAATGTGGATCTTTCTTGCTTCAACCCCAATGACCGAGCCATCATTGTGTATCCAACATTCAATAGCCTTGCTACATTTTTACAATAGGTAGAGGGGAGCAAGGTCTTCTGGGATACTACAAGAAATTGTCATCTATTGGAGCTGATAGCGTGCAAAATGGTCTTTGCATCAATGCCAACTTCTTTTGCAATGATACGACTAGTGGAATTCACAAAAGGGTCGTTCATGCAGAGAAGGAAGCGAAAAACCTTAAGCTACAAGTGGAAGAGAAGATTCTAAGATTGTGAACCTTGAAGGTAATATTTTTCATCTAAAAAAAAACACCCTTAGGTGCAAGGGAACGTAAGAAGAGCATCTCATCCATAGAGACTTTAACCCCCAAAGGTGCTGCTCTCAAAAGAAGGGTTACAACTACAAGGTGCATTTTTCTATACTCCAATTTGTGCTTTAAGTTTCTTCTGTGGTAACGATTTTGTCCCTTCTTGTAAATTTTTTATCCAAGAGTTGTGTGGTGCCCACAGCAAGGAGGATTGCATACTTTTTTTGAATTTGTGCCTCAAGAAATTAGATGTTTTAGCCCTTCTACGAGAACCAATCTACAAGCACCAAATGCACAACATTTAAACAATGTTTTTACAAAGGAGGTGACGTGAAAGTTTTCAAATGTTCTAAGCGATGTTGATGTGCAAAATACATGTGATGAAGTGGGAATGAGTACTAAGGGCTACATTGCATTATATGGTCTCCTTAAGGATGCTTTAAGGGAAAGAGGAATTAATGAGAATGTTTATCCTATACCACTTAAGGTCAAACTTTCTAAGAAGGATTCAAACAAGGATATGTAGTTTTGAATAGAGGGCTATTTGCACATAGAGGAGACAATGGCCCATCTATCTTTACAAAGTTGTCAAAAGGAGTAATTAAATGTGTCACTTCCCATGGGTATAGGTGCCATACCTTCTGATCCACCCATCAACGATGAGTACAACAACAATGAGAAAGATTATAATCTTGATGAGGGTGCTCTTGAGCCACCCCCCGGGCATCGTTGCACATCAAAATTCTACAAGAATCCACAAAGACCACGCCCACAAGGAGCTTATAGGCAGCTACAACAACAAAATCAAAGAGCACAACGCTTCTGTAGAGAATTCGTTGAAATCCGGCACTACCAAAAGACTATGAAGCTACTTATCCGGAAGGCACCATTTGCATGGATGTGTAGAGAGGTTCTCCAAAGATACAACATAGAGCTTTGGATGTCTTCTATTTCCCTAGAATCAATTCAAGAGGTTGAAGAGGCTTATTTGGTCACTCTCTTTCAGGACACCTTCCTATGCTTTGTCCATTCTAAGCCCGGGGAGGTCACCTAATAAAAATGTAACCTATCAAGTGAGTTCAACAGAAGGGTATTTAAAGTTCTTAAAACTTACAAAAATATATATACAAAAGGGCATTATTTTTTCAAATTTGAAAAAAACTTACAGATTCTAAAAGAAAAGGGTACATTATATTTTTTAACAAAATTCACAGATAAGGGGTTTTAAAAACATGTCTTGAACGCACGTGATATGGTAGTTTTACACATAGTGAACCCCCCAAGATTCTAAGCGTGTAACAATCATGGCCAAGAAATTGAAACTAGCACGTCTCCTTAGGCATGAGTGATATTTTCTGACGTCTAACCTTTTTGTAACTAGCCCTTGTACAAGAATCAAGTTTGCTTTGGAACTCTGTGTATTTTCACTTTACGATAAATACAATCACGTCTCTTATTATCTCTTTATTTGATCTTTATACAAGTATTTCCATCTATGCTTGATTACTCTCACGGAAAACACCTCTACAAAATCTTGTAAATGCTTCTATATTCCCATAGTCTTCCTTTTTTAAATGTTGGAGCCAAGTAAGGGATGTCCCTTCTAGGGTTAAACCCAAAGCCTTCAGACTAGATGTGAAAATCTCTGGCATATTCAGATCTCAATACATATTTTAATGATGCTAAATGTGCATGGGATCACCTAATCCATTGTAGCTAGAAACCATGCATTTTGTAACTTGAAATGGATGCATGGGCCTTGATTATAGCATTTGGTTGGTCCTGAGGGAAACCTCTAGCTAAATGGTCTCCTCTGCACCTGAAACAAAGTCCAAGAGTTCTTTGTTGTTTACGTTTTTGAGTATATGGTTTGGGGATATTCTTTCGGTTTACTCTCACTCTCGTTAGCTATGAACATTAGTGTTCAATGACTTAGTGTGAGAACCCTTCACTATGATTTGCAATGCCCAACATCGACTCTGAAGATCTAGAGGATGAAACGACACTCTCTAACTCATTGGACTCCATGAACCTTGATGGATAAGCATCACTTGGGTGGTAGTGTCGATGGTTTTTCCCTTTTTTATACGTATGTACTAGTACTAGATCACTCTCTTTTTGGTATTGATCTGGATATACATACCTTACTATTGCATGATCTTCTCCAAGAAGTGGTGGTTGATGGCCTAACATTGGTCTTGGCATTTTATACTCCTGGCTGTGGGATTACTGGTCTTGATGCATACCTCGATGGTGGTGGTGCTGGACTTTTTGGTTGATAATAAGGATTTATTGGCACTTTCTATTGATATTGAGCATTGGGAGGATAAGTGATTTCACCAACTTGTCCTTGATTGTAGTAGCATTCCTCAATGACATGGTTTGTCCACTTGGTCTCAATGGTACATCACTTATGCTTAGGATATGGCTGGGGCAACATAGTGTACGGTTGCACTGGATGGTTCCCTCCATAGCTTAAACATCATCTCAATGATGGTACTCTTTGGTTTTGAATTTCCACCTTTTGCTCCATTCTCCTTGTTTGGAAATAAGACGTAGCTAAATAGATAATTGAGTAGATTACTTAATGGAGAGAGACAGATTTATATACACGAGATTATAGAGTAGAGAGAGAGAGAGAGTACACACGATATACGTGGTTCACCCAGTGTGGGCTACGTCCACGGGAAAGCAGCCACTCAATGGCTTTAGTACTTCAAAACAAGAAGTAGTTTACAAAGGGATTATACCCTTAATGGAGCTCCCGCCTTGCTTCACTCTCACCACCTCACACTCACCTTGTTGCATCAACTTTACACTATATAATGTGTGTAGAAATGGCCTCCTTTTATAGGCCAAAAGGGCTGCCCTCTCTTATGAGAGACAGCCATGTGTAGCCGCCCTTGTGCGAATAAGTCCAAATCGGACCCTCCAATCCGCCCATGTGTGGCCGCCCTTGAGAAGACAAGTCCGCTTTTGAATTCGGCCACCGGCCATTGAATTCGGCAACCGGCCACCGGCCATTGACTTTCGACCACCGGCCACCGGCCATTGACTTCCGACCACCGGCCATCGGCCATTGACTACCGGCCACCGGCCAACCAACCGGTTGTTTTCCGACCACTTTCCAGCCGCCGTCCGGCCATAGTATTCCGGCGAAAAGGAATATTCCGGCGAATAAAAAGACTCGGGGGCCTCCGCCCCCGAGGCCTTTAAAGTTGCCCCTGATTCTTGTCCGTGAAAATTTTGGTTTCCGGTGAGTGATTTTCCTTCACGCACGATGGCTTCTCCTCATAATGGGGGCCTTACAAATGTGCGCTTTTACCACAGAAAGATTAAACTACGCCCCCGCCCTCGTTTCATGTGCAACACGTATCATAAGGGTAAATCAGGCTCCATACTTAACACTCCTCACAAGTTCCTTAGCAATGCGCTCAATATTCATAGGTGTTTGTTGTTGTGATGGAATTTTCATCCTACTTGATCCACTAGTTGCAGATTGAGAATCTATTGAAATCATATACACATACTTGTACTCATACCCCTTGCTATCTACCAAAATAAATTGTTTTCCAATTTCAAATTGGTAGACATACATGTACATCAGTTTGATGTTGATAAGTTCTACTGGGCTCACATCTTCCATGTTGTTGTAGTTGTCTCCCTCTTTGGTCTCATTAACTTGTACAATCCCACCGTAGGATCATCTACAAGAACTCATTCTAGCTCTCAAATGGCTATCAATCTAGCTCTTGGGTCATTCTCTAGTGGAGGTCTCTTGATTCCTTTGTAGAATTTCTCTTTGGTTCTGGTCATTCCCATGGCATCCACAATATCAGGATAATGATCAGTCCTAAGATAGGCAACCGCTCTCTTGTCAATACATCGGTCTCCATTATTGACGGGCTCCACTTTCTCTCAAAACTTAGGGTTTCCTAACTCTTTGAATATGATAGATGAGTATGCTATTGATCCCGATTTTAGAGATGTGATTTCAGCCCTTGCACTAGGGAAGAAAGAGGAACCATTCACTTTACAAGATGGTTATCTTCTCTATAGCAATAGACTATGAATTACTAGCTCACTACGTGAGAAAGTAATGTATGAATTTCATGCACCTCCTTATGCAGGGCATAAAGGGATTCAGTCTACCCTAAAAGGGATTGAAACATATTTCTATTGGCCTAGCTAACATGAAAGAAAATATACAAGAGACATACAAGAGTATGTTTCTAATTGTGTGGTATGCCAGAAGACGAAGTTTGATAGAGGGAAGCAACCTAGATTGCTTCAACCCTTGTCAATTCCTAATTCACCATGGGAGAGCATATCCATGGAGTTTATCTTTCGATTGCCTAAGTCTATCCATGGGAATATGGGAATATGGACGATAGTAGACAGGTTTAGTAAACAAGCTCATTTTATACCTGTGAAAAAGACTATCAAAGCCCACCAAATGGCAACCCTCTTCATTTCACAAATCTTCAAGTACCATGGCTTGTCAATGTCTACAGTGTCGGATAGAGATCCTAGAATGACCAGTAATTTCTGGAAGGTCTCTTTGAGAATTTAGGAACAAGGCTAAATTTCTCTTCAACCCTCTTCATTTCACAAATCTTCAAGTACCATGGCTTGCCAATGTCTACAGTGTCGGATAGAGATCCTAGAATGACCAGTAATTTCTGGAAGGTCTCTTTGAGAATTTAGGAACAAGGCTAAATTTCTCTTCAGCCTATCACCCGCAAACAGATGGCCAAAGTGGAATAGCTAGCCTAAAAATCCTTGATCTACTAAAAGCCTATGTAACAGAAGTAGATCAAAGATCCCAATGGGAGAAGTACTTACACTCATTCGAGTATGCCTACAATAACACTGTATATACTTCCACGGGAAAAACACCTTTTGAGGTAATTGAGGGAAGATCAAAAAGTCGGTTGCTACTTAAGGTACACGGGAAGATCTTCACTACAGATGAGTATAGCCGAGACCTACAAGAATCTTTCCAAAAGATTAAGGATGCTATCTCTATCTCATAGCAAAGGCAACAGGCTGCTGCGGACAAGCACAAAAGAGACCAAGCCTTTAAAGAAAATGATTGGGTCTTACTCAATTTTCCCAAGGCTCGATTAAGGCACACGATGGGCAAGAATCCCATGGGACACCAAAAGTACTATGCTAGGTTAGCAAAAGGTACTATGGTCCCTTCCTTATTCTTAGGCCAATCAATGAAATGGCCTATCAACTCAAGTTGCCCAACCATTGGCTCATACACAATGCTTTTCATGTGAGCCTATTAAAGCCTTACAAAGGAGAGGCACCTCAAGAACCTACTATTGAAGACCCACCGGAGATCGAGGACCAAGAAGAGGTGTTGTAGCCCGAGTCCATTGTCGGACATGAAGACAAGGTACTAAGAGGTGGTAAGACTATCCGACGATATCTTATTAAGTTTAAGAATTATCCTTTTGAAGATGCTAGATGGATGCAAGGAATACAATTAAAGTGCTCACAATGCTTCCCAAGAGTAAGAAAATGTACAAATGTTAAAAGTGAACAAAGTTTTTGTCTTATAAGACTCTCTTTTTATTTATTGTGCACAAAAATGAAGTAGTATGCATGCTTAGATCAAGTTTGCGGAGACGACGTCTCCAAAACACCAAGTAGAGCTTCTCACTCTACTATGGAAGATTGATAGGACTAATGTGCAGACATGCTTGTGGCAGCTTAGGCTCTCAAGCGCTAAATGGACTAGTCATCCATTTTGGAACGATGTCGTAGGGTAACATAGGGATCCTCTACCCGCTAGAAAAAGGACTAATGATTATGCTTTATCTTCTATACCCGATAGTCGAGGACAACTATGATTCCAAGAGAGAGCTTATGTCATAATAATCAATATCTAATTCTCCTAAATGATTTTCTCATGTTAAACTGATCATTTTATGTTGGAAGTGCCAAGGGAGAAAAAGCTAGAATATTGGTTAATCTAGCAGACCGGCCACAATAGGGATCCAAAGGAGGGAAAATAGGGATCCAAAGGGTGGGCCATCTGCAAAAGAGAAATGTGCATCAATGGGCTTAAAAGACCTGAAGGTTCAGCCCAATAAGACTTCCAAAATGCTAAGGTTCCAAAATTCAAAGGTTGTGTCCTAAGGTCAAAAACATTAGGGAAATTGGATGCTTTGTGTGTGTCCCAAAGGTCTTCGTGCATCCCTACATAGGAGGGGGCAAGACCTAGTTGTAGGAGATGAGAGATAAACTCACACACACAGAGACAAGCTCCCTTTACACAAAGGGAATGAGGGACACATGTCAGTTGCCTAGCCCAGATGACCACAAGGGTGTACTCAAATCCTAATTGGATGAACTTGGAGGTGAACCAATGAGAATTAGTCTAGAGTAAATCTAGTTTAATCAATTTAAAAACACTTAATAAAAGAACCAATAAGAATTAAGCTCTCTAGAAGACTATTGGACAGTCTCCCAAGAGGTCCAATGAGCATTTAGCAGCCCAATGGCTTGCCTGATTCCTATTGGCCAGGAGGAAAAGGGGTCCAACGAGAGTTTAGTTGCATTTATTACTTACCTAAAGCTCTCATAAAAGGGGAAAGGGGCACACATGTCAGAAGGCTATCACTTATTCTTCTTAATTTCCATTGGCTGAGGTTGGGGAGGTCCAATAGGATGTGAGCATGAGAAAATAGCAAGAGGGGTTGACCAAGAGAGAAAGGGGGACTGATTTTTCAAAGGAATCATTGACTTACACACTCACACAGTATATCCATGAAGCAAGAAGACTCTCTCTCTCCTTCTCAAGCTTTAATGGAAAGCTTATCACCTACTCCAAGCTTGTGAGAAGGGAGGCCTACACCAACAACTCTTGGCTTTCTGATACAAATCCAACCAAGGGCAAAGCTTCGATGCATGCTCATCTCCTCTACCATGCTAATTACTAAGCTAAGCTATGCTAATATGAGTGATTATGTGAGGAGATGTACATATTTCTCGTAAGACTACTCCTTCTTCCTCTCAGTCTACTCTCATACCCCGCTAGCTCTCCGCATCTTCAAAGGTGTGTGAGGTCTTGGGTATGAGACCGTGAGGGAATTGATGTTGTGTTTGATAAGTGTTGTTCTTAGTGCTTGAAGTTTCCATCTTCATTGCCCTAGCTAGTATTGAAGGAACACAAAGGATTGTATTGTAAAATGTCTCTCTTGATGGGAGAAACCATAATACAAAGTCTTTTGGAGGGGGGACCGGCTCCATGCAAATCCAGTCCTCAACTATTGTCAATTGCTTAATTTCTCTCTCTTTTGAAGTATTGTTCATGCTATCTAAGTAGGTGTTATGCTTTTTGTTGCTCTCTCCACCCAAGCACACCCACGCACTCTTGTTATTCTCATTAGGAATCTATTTTAATGAAATGCTCACTATGTTCATGCTATTTTCCGCTACACACAAGTTACTAGGACATTAAATGTTACAATTTTCATCTCCATCTAAAATCGAGAAAAAGTTGTGCTTTTTTCTTTCAATCCTACTTTTGTCAACTTTTCGAAACTTTGATCAATTCCAAAGTCAGGGAGGTCACCATGTATATTTTGTGTATATCACGTGCGTTCAAGGACTATTTATAAAACTCCTTATCTGTGACTCATTGACAAATAATGTACACCCTTTTCGTATTCAATTTGCAATTAATTTCTCAACTCCAATTTATGGTATCCTTCTATATGTGAAAATGTTAGAAAACATAAGATCTAATAATCCCTTTTTTTGCACTCACGTGATAGTCACATAATTATGGATTGACCCCTTCTTCAAGAATATATGTACCAATTTTTTCCCCAATTTGATTAACTGTTATGAACATAAGCACAAAATAATCACTTTTGATGCCCAAATTCACTTTGGATTTGATAGATGGACTTCTTGGGCCAAGGTGAGTGCATGATCTCAAACTTGCAAATTTCTAAGCGCGAAAGCTGGCAAAAGAGAGAAAAGCGTAATTTTTTCTAGGAAATATCCCAAAATGAACTTTTAGCCTTTTTTCTGGATCTATGGTTTGTATGACCCTCTTTTAGTCAATACTACCATCATTTAGCTTGGTTTAGCCTTGTAGGTTAGAGTCAACAAGTGGTTAGTCCTCTTGACACTCCCCCAATTGGCTCTTTCTCGCCTTTTGTAGATTAAATTGCAACAAAACTTCATTCATGTGCTTAAGCAAGCAAGTTGAACATGTTGGTCAAGTATCAAGCGCAAATTTGTCTCCAATTCTCATCTACAAGAGAAAATTGCAATTTTCTCTTGTAGATTGTGATGGCTACCTTTTAACATTATATTACAGAGTTTGAGACTTTAGAGCCAATTTGGGATTCATCAATGTCTTGAAGATTTGGCCATATGGACAAAAGTCAAACCGCTTTTTAAGATTAAAGGCTTCCACAAGGTAGTACTTGAAATTGTCTTTTGACCCATGCTCTCAAAACATTGGCTAAGATTTGGCCATCTGGTTGAATTTTAATCTTGTTTTGAAAGTGGAAATTGGGAAATTTTTAAATCTACTAATATGTTGTTTTTTGGGAATCTTGACTATGGCTATGCATTTACACACTCTTGTTCATGCATTTCATGCCCTAAATCACCAACTCTAATAGATACACTATCCTCTCATGAGATTTAACCACTTTTAACAAAATATATTTTCAACGAAATGCATATTTAGAATGGAGAGAACTTGTCAAACTTGTCTACTTAGCCTACTTCTAAAACAAAAGAAATGATCTGAGAATAAGATTTTAAAAGTATCCTAGCTAGACTCTATTTTTTTATTTTCTTGTAATTTTGTCACCTACTGTAAGCATTATCACTCTGTTAGTCAATGAAACCTTGCACTAATCTCCAAACCTATAAAAAACACTTACCCTAACTAAGTAACTTTCTTGCAATGGAAAACTTATCACATCACACAAAACAAAGACCAAGGAAGCCGTGACATCCTTCTCTAACCTATCTTATTTTCTAATCTACTTAAGGCAACTCTTTTGGAATCGATTGTGTCCACACTAGTCTAGGTACTGGTTCCTCGACAATGGCACCAATGTCTTGGGACCATAATGGCCAACACCTATCACATCTTAGAAAGAGATAGAACCTAGACTAAAATGTCAACCATGGAAAGCAAGTGACTTGAATAGGGTATGGAGGCATGCTAAGAGGATGTCAAGCTGTTGTCTGAACAAAGCACATTCCACTTTGATGATCATTGTGCATTCTATCTACTAAAAATGTTACTTTATTCCTCTAATCCTTTCACACGACCACATGCAGATCCACAACAATCAACTTTAAATGACTCTAAACTCAAAATACAACTTCCTTATATGGTACAAAGAGAATTAGATCATCAGATTCACAATCTGACCTAGGGTAACAACACAGTTTTCTCTCAGTAGGCTACACGCAAGTCATCATTTCCGATTTTGGACTTTCCTACTAGGATCTCCTAAGTGCCAAGAACCTTGTATAAATGACAAAATCACGATAGCACACTTGGATAATGAGATATGTCACCTTGAAGGTTGCGAAAGTTGATGCTAGATTCTTGCAAAGTGCTTGCAATGTAGGTATCTATGCGTAGAGCTCAATGAGATGAACACAGTGGTGCCCTCAAAATTCGAATGCAACAACCCTGTAAAGACAGCATATTGTAAAGAAGGAAAAAAGACAGCACGATGTAAAGAAGGACCTTATTTGATCACTTTTTTTAATTATCATGTTAATACGAAAAAACTTTACAAAGTTACTTTTTACAGCCTAGCTCTGAGCTTTATGGTACAAATGCTTCAGAATAGCAAGAATTACATAGTAGGCTTCATAATTACAAAATGATAGCGGATACGGGTTTTGGAAAAAATATTACAATCAACTGGTATTACAAAGTTGGAAAAAATATTACAATCAACTGGTATTACAAAGATGATTAAATTGCTCTTGTTACACACTTAGTCTTCATTGTTGTTGGAATCTTCCTACACAAATCACTATAACATATGCGCGGTATTATCGCCCACATTACCGCAAAAAAACAAACAAATTTGTAATATGAAATTTCCCATATGCGGAAAAGACTACGGCAAGTATTGCGGTAATGGTATAACGGTAAAATACGCGGTAATGCCTGCGGCTATATTTCCATGATTATTACCGCGGGCTTTACTGCAAGAATACCCGCAACGTTTACTGCGTAGACGTTATCACGATCATTACGGCAAACGGGTTTATTATAAAAAAACAGATGACCATTTGGATTATCCTTTGCAGGACCATCCAAAAGGTCATCTATTTTTTATTTATTTAAAATATTTTACAAAATTATTATTAATTACAACAAAATATCACAATTGGACAATACATTGAGCCAAAAAAAGATTGATAATTTCATTTACATAAGTGGAATTACAATTGGAGGAGGTATTGAGCCAAAAAATGATAGGTATTGCATTTACATAAAGGGAAAAAAAAGCCCGCATGTACAAATTAGAGGATGGTCATGTGGGATAGGGCAAGCGGGGCCTGTGTATACAAAAAAGAGGATGCTCATGGGGGAGATGGCGGCCTTTCGCGTGGAACTCCTTGACTCTGCAAAATCAGAAAAAGAAACAATTAACACTTTGTTATTTAATATTTGATATAAAATCAACAATTTGATAATTTAAATAAGATTAAACTTACATGTTGTAGACTTCTGCACGCATTTTCAAACTCCTCTGGAGAGACCATTTGATTTTCAAACAACCAACACCAAGTTTGATACTCGGTATGGTTCTCTCTATATCTCTGCACATCTCTGGTCGGGCGACTCATGGTAATGTTATACTGACAAAAAATAGCAACCAATTAATTAAATGAAAAACATGATATTTTTTACAATATCATGGAAAACATGATACTTACATATTTGTCTCTCCAAGTCGTTTTTCCTCCCGAACCATAATGCGTAGGAGTTTGATGGGATCTGGCTTCAACTTGACGTGTATAGATCCTCGCACCCGTTACCCTTTTTTCCTCTTTCTCTTCCATAGCTGTCTCCCACTCCACATCATGGACATTTCCTGGACGATAGCTGTGCTCTAGAGACTCCATTGTCTTCTTTATAGCTCTCCTCACGCTAGATTTTTTGTTCTTGAGAAATGTTTTGACATGCTCTTGCAACCATTGCCTTGAGAATTGTTTCCCCTCAAGGTTGGGGAAACGCATGTGCATGGTTGTCTCTATATATGTGAGGTTGTAGGGATCCTACTGATAAAATTTGAGAAAACAATTGATATATGTGGAGTGGATTAATTGGTTGACGTGTGTGCAGAATCTCCTGCCCTGCGCTGTCCTGAGATCCACCATACCTCCTCTATGAACCTGGTACTATAACCCGTGAGCATCTGGTGCAGGCATGTCATGGTCCTCATCTTCTACTGGAGCAGGGAGCGGTGACTATGGAGGAGAATCTGTAGTACCCCTCCCCCCCCAAAAGAACAACTAGCTCTGCTCCCTTGTCGAGAGCGGTTGGCGAGCGTGCGAGCTGCCCTGGCGCTGACTGCCAGAAGAGCGCCGACGTGAATTTGGGGCAGAAGGTGGGATAGGTGATGGATAGGTGGACGCCCGTGGCGTTGGAACCTGTGGCGTCGCACCCAACGGCATCGGACCTTGTGAAGGAAAAGATGAACCTGGAGCTGTATGTGGAAAACTCTACAGGTATGGAGTGCCACCAGTCGTCGCAGTAGAGACCTCAGATAATCCAAAAGCTGTTAGCTGCACCGGTGAATAGCGCTGCGTAAGGGTCTACTGCGAACCTAACCACTCAGTCCGAAGACGCAATGCCCTCTCCACATATGGATCGGTCACAAGTATGGCAACGGACCCACCAAGAGCGTCCCGAAACCAGCCGAATCCTCATGATGACTGCTGAGGCGACGACTGTGAATGATAGGCAGAGAGAACATCGGGATATGACATCCCATCCGCCATGAAATCCTCAATGCTACGAAAGCGTGGTGTGGAAGAAAAAGACATGGTCTGCATTTATTACGACAAAGATTAAACTAGGTAATAAAAATTCGAATATACGATTAAAAATTTACACATTGAGTTTTTTCAAACATTGGATTCTTTATAGTATCCAATGTTGAAAGAATCCAATGTGGAAAGAATCCAAGGTGTGTCTACAACCTATAAAAGAGTCTTGCAAATCCTTGAGTGCTAATAAGATATTAGTGTGTGTATTGACTAACAAGATATTATTGTGTTTATGATTAATGTGACGGAATGCGCGATCACTTGGACGGCCATTGGGGCCTAATATGTCACCTACGACTTAATCATGGAGGTATGTTTATGTTTTTGTGTTGATTACTATTTAATTTAACATAATTAGTGTGTGTAATTGACATGTACGCACACTAATTAGTGTGCCTAATTGACATGTACGCACACTAATTAGTGTGTAATTGACATGAACACACACTAAGTAGTGTGTGCATTGGCCAATGCATACACTAATCACACACTAAATAGTGTGTGCATTGGCCAATCACACACTAATTAGTGTGTGATTGGCCAATCACACACTAATTAGTGTGCACATTATCTTGCACTAATTAGTGTGTGCATTGTCTTGTGCACACACTAATTAGTGTGTGTTAACACACACTAATTAGTGTGTGCATTGGCTTGTGCACACACTAAATAGTGTGTGTTAACATACACTAATTAGTGTGTGCATTGGCTTGTGTAATTGACTTGTGCACACACTAATTAGTGTGTGTTAACATACACTAATTAGTGTGTGCATTGGTTTGTGTAATTGGACTAATTACACACTAATTAGTGTGCGCATTGACCAATCACATTGGTCAATGCACACACTAATTAGTGTGTGCAAACTAATTAGTGTGTGAATTGGCCAATCCAATTGACCAATGCACACACTAATTACACACTAATTAGTGTGCGCATTGGCCAATCACATTGGTCAATGCACACACTAATCACACAGTAAATAGTGTAATTAGTGTGTGCATTGGCCAATCCCATTGATCAATGCACACACTAATCACACAATAATTAGTGTGTGCATTGGTTAATGGGATTGACCAATTCACACACTAGTCACACACTAATTAGTGTGTGCATTGGCCAATGTGATTGGTCAATGCACACACTAATCACACAGTAATTAGTGTGTGTTTACACACACCAATTAGTTTGTGCATTGGTCAATCCCATTGACCAATGCACACACTAATTAGTGTGTGCATTGGTCAATGGGATTGGCCAATGCACACACTAATCACACACTAATTAGTGTGCGCATTGGACAATCCCATTGACCAATGCACACACTAATCACACGCTAATTAGAGTGCGCATTGGACAATCCCATTGACCAATGCACACACTAAACACACACTAATTGGACAATCCCATTGACCAATGCACACACTAATCACACACTAATTAGTGTGCGCATTGGCCAATCCCATTGACTGCACACACTAAACACACCCTAATTAGTGTGTGCATTGACATACACTAATCACATTGGCCAATGCACACACTAATTAGTGTGTGTTGACACACTAATTAGTGTGTGCATTGGCCCATGTGATTGATCAATGCACACACTAATTAGTGCGTGTTAAGTTTAGGTTTTGCAAGTAACAAATTTAACAAGTTTAGATTTTGCAAGTAACTAATAATTAACAAATTTAGGTTTTGGTGTGTCTTTACTTACACTAATTAGTGTGTGCATAGAATAATGCACACACTAATTAGTGTGTGTAAATAACACATGCACTAATTAGTGTGTGTAATCACACACTAATTAGTGTATGCACATACTAATGCATAACTTACACTAACATATACATGTGTGTGCGTATGTGTATTTGCATGCGTGTTTATTTGTGCATCATGTGTATGTGTATTTGCATGCGTGTTAACTTGTGCGTGTGTATGCATGTGTGTGTATGCGTGTGTATGAGTGTATGCATGTGTGTATGCGTGTGTATCTATGTGTGTGTATGCATGTGTGTGTACGCGTGCGAAAAAATCAAGAAAACTTACATGGAATTGAAGAGCTTGTTGGGAGAGGGTAGGAGAGTGGAAGAGTAGAGATGGTGGAGAGTAGAAGAGTAAAGATGGAGGAAGAGCTCAAGGTTGTGAGGTTCGCGCTCTCGGCTGCTATGAAGAAGACGATGAAATTCGCAATTTAGGGTTTTGAACTTTGCGGGACACGCGAGTACCCCTATTTATAAAAACAATTTGAAAATTAAAATGATTTTCCGCTCCTATTACCACGTGCATTATCGTCAGCTTTACTGCGTGTATTACCGCAAATATTACCACGAAGCAATTTCGGCTCATCTACAGAGATGGCCACGTTCTGACATTATTACTATTGATTTCCAAAATCTATCGGTACTATGTTTTTTATAAAATGTATATAAAATGAAAGTATTCCTAGTACTTTGAAAATGATATTTCTACCTAAAAGTTTTGATTACCATGTATGTTAAATTTATTTTTTTTACTTTTTACTGATATTTTATTAACCTTTTTTTTGTAATTTGATTTTAATTAGTGTATGTAATTTATTAATGTAGGTTGTTTGGGATGATTTTGGCTTGTCCACTGAACCGGATAGATCACGGTGGTTGGCCGAGCGATTACCATGCCCATGCGTACGGTGCAAATGCGCCATTGCTCGACTTCGACGGATATGCTTGAGTCATGTAGAAGATTATGGACTATGGGATGATCCTCGCAAGCGTGCACGGATGGAAACAAACGATCCGCAAATTGTAGCGGCTATTGACGTCACCCCTCATTGGCGTGTGGTTGGTGGAGGAGGGGAAAGGATGGTGGAAGAGCGCATGCACCAAGAATCCATTAGAGAGGGAGGAAGCACATCAAATAAGCCAACTACTACTCCCTCTATGAGTGACCACATCCCATCTCCTTACGTGGATGCAAAAGACGACCATTTGCATAGAATGGTTGAGGATCTCCTTACACGAGAGGAGGAGCATGAACCAGAGTGTGCATACGAAGAAGCTTCCGAAAGAATGAGGAGTGAGCTACTCAATTCGGCACACACCGCACTATATGATAGATGCTCTTACTCCATTTTAAGGGCATCTCTCGAAGTCCTTAACCTTCAGGCGATGTTTGGATGGAGCAATTCTAGTGTCGACGCACTTTTGAGGTATGTATACAGATTGTGAAGGATGCTTGTGGAGTGCATAAATTAGCTTTTAATGTACTTTATTCTTGTGATAGGTTGCTAGGAAAGATTGCTGCCAAGTGGCAATCACATGCCAGAGAGTAGACGAAAAGCACGCAAAGTGGTGACTGGATTAGGGATGGATTATGATCGCATTCATGCTTGTGTGAGCGATTGTGTTCTCTTTCGTATCGAGCATGCCAATTGTGACACATGTCCATCGTGCGGGGAGCCTAGGTTCAAAGAAGGAATGCAGAGCAATAGAATTCCACGTAAAGTTTTGAGGCATTTTCCACTCATCCCTCGTATCCAACACATGTTTAGATCGAAGGGTACGAGCGAGCTTTTGAGTTGGCATGCAAAAAATCGCTCCATAGATGGTATTATGAGAGTGCCAGCTGACTCACCAGTGTGTAAGCACATAGAGGACACATGGCCAGAGTTCAGGGATGAGTCTCGTCACTTGAGGATTGGGTTAGCTAGTGATGGAGTGATGGAGTGATGGATTGGGTTAGCTAGTGATGGAGTGAATCCATTTGGGCACCGCTCTACTTCATGGAGCACTTGGCTGGTGGTGGTTGTAAACTATAATATTCCTCCTTGCGAGGCAACAAAAAAGGGAAACATTTTACTATCACTTCACATTCCAAGAAATCGCAAGGTAAAAAACATGGATGTATATCTGCAGCCTCTTATTGAGGAGCTTCAAGAACTATAGAGAGGCATAGATGTCATTGACATTTCACGGCCACCACGAGACCGCAAAGCCTTCATCAAGTGCATCCTCATGTGGACCATGCACGATTACCCAAGATTTGGAGAGGTATCTGGTAAGTATGCACGATGTTAATTGTAGTCTTTGCTTTAGGTTTATCATCTCATGTGTAACGTTTGTTTACCTCTTGGCAGGATTGGCAACATCTGGACATAGTGCGTGTCCCACTTGTGGCCCTTCTCTTGTGACAGAGAGACTTCCTCTTCTTGGAAAGGTGATCTATCCCAACAACCATCGCTTCCTGCCTCCTTCACATCGTAGATATGCTCCCCCTATCAATGGAGTGCAGCCGTTCCATTGGAACATGGCTGATTGGGCGAAGCATTGGGAGGAGCACCTCACCCCCTCCGAATGGGCTGCCAAGGGGTATGTTGAGGTACTCAATCTTCTTGTTGCTCCCCTATTGGGCTTCGTTGAAAATTCAGCACTTGTTGGAACCCTATGCATGTGTTCAAAAATGTTGGGCAAGCTATATGGGATCACATAATTGGCAAGAAGGATTCATTGGATGCTAGGGAAGATTTAAGAGCCATGAGACGTCTCCCCCCTTCAGCCACGCCCTGCATGGGGGAGCGGGGAAAGATAATTCTCCCAAAAGCACCGTGGATTCTGTCAAAGGCAGACCAAGAGCGGACAAAGCATGTTATGGCATCCATCCGAACTCCAACGGGATATATGCGATCACTCAAAGGTGCTTTCACAAAAACCAAAAAGGGTGGCTCTACTAAATTGTATGGATTGAAATCCCATGATTGGCATAAAATCCTTCAGGTAAGAGTAGAACATTTTGTGGTGTCTATGTGTCCTTATATATAGGTTGACATTCGCTAAGATGTTTTATTGTTTGTAGTTTGTACTTCCCATAACTATTAGTGGTTATGGAGACACTAAGGTGAAGTCTGCAATATTGAAAGTGGGTGAGATTGTGAGGTAATGGGTTTTTTTCAAGTACTATATCATGTTGTGCCTGCATGAACAATGAAATTTTTTTTCATCTACTATATTATTTGTGCCCTGTAGATTTGTGAGCTCCAAGGAGATAGAAGTAGAAGCCATACCAGTAGCCCATCAGCTAGCAGTAGAGGTAGTGTGTGCTATTGAGGATGCATTCCCACGTACAATCCTTGTTATCCAAGTACACCTATTGCTTCCCCTTGTTGAGGAGATTGCCATTTGTGGGGTGGTTCACTCTAGATGGATGTTCTTCTTGGAGAGATTCTTGAAGACTTTAAAGGATTTTGTTAGATTGAGGTACAACCGGAGGTATGCAAAATCAACACAATATAGATAGCATTTATACGCTATGGAGTTACTAATAAAAATATGTGGTTTTAATGTTTTCAGGCGAGCATGGCAGAAGGTTGGGTGGTGCAAGAGGCATTTGTGTATGTCTCCCAGTATCTCATCACAGTGGATCCATCATTGCCACATCTGTGGAGTGAGAAAGAGGATCCTAGGAAGCACTCAACCATTCCCAGTGGAAAAGGCTCACTCTTGGTCATGGATAGAGAGTTTCATGCCATAGTCAACAACTATTGTTTACTCAATGCCACTATCATGACCAAATGGGTCAATATGTACTTGGAAGCCCGCGCAGCTAGAGAAAAGGATAGAGATGCATGGAAGAGGTCCCATGGAGGTAGACGTGCACCTCCTTTTTCTAAAGAGCTTGCAAAATATCCTCATTTGATTCAAGTAGAGTGGATCCATAATGCCATGACCAATGCCAAAGCACAAGGAGAACAAATAAGCCCTAAAGAATGGGAGTATGTGCAAGGATGCTTGGGCAAGGTGAGTGTGTATATGTTATGTATGCATGTATGCAAATCACTTAATGAAATGCGATGTAACCTCTTATGCATTGTGATTGTAGGGTCTCACTTTCAACTCCATTTGGTCCGAAGGCTGACATTTCCGCACCCGTAAGATAGATGAGCGTCAGACCACTAATGATTGTGGCGTGATGGAAAACTTTGACACAACAACATATGAGGTCAGATATTGTGGTACTATAGAGAGAATAATCAAAGTGGATTTTAGATCTTTTCACAAATTCCTCTTTGAGTGTTGATGGTTTGCGGGTGAGGTCAAAAGACATGAAAATGGGCTCATTATGGTTGATTCCACCCAATTCCATCGGGGAAAAACTGACAACTTGGTGTATCTTAGTAGTTCCGAGCAGGTAATTTAGGCTATGTGCAATTAACTTAAATTAAAAATTTAATATATGTATATCAGCTTATTCTTTGTGTGTGACGTACAGGTCTTTTATGTGCCATGTATATATCAAAGAAGACTTTGGTATGTCATTCCAGTCATGCCGCGGGGTAGATCTATCTTTGCAGAGACGGACATTGAGCCAGTAATTGATCCCATCATACCATCACCACAAGATGCAGAGGAAGATGTAGTTGAAGTTGAAGAAGATCAGCCAAGCCTTGAAAATAGTCATCTTGAGGAGGAGGAAGAGGGAGAAAGCGATGATGATTCTATAGCAGGTGATGGAGAGGAGGAAGAATCTCTAAACTTGTTTATTGATTTGAATACTATGGGTCTAAATATGGATCCTAGTGCTTGTAGAGATCTTATACAAGATGAGAATTAATAAAAATCTCCATTCTTTCACTTGGTGTAGTATATGATTAATTCGCAAATGTTTCGTTATGTGCTTATGAATAGTATTTGTAATGGTTTGTTGTGAGTTCAATGATTTATGTATAGATTTTTTAGAGTGAAATAGAGATTAAGTGAAGTGAGTATTCTGGAGAGTGTAGGAGTTGTAGTGTGTAAATACATTTTGAGTTGTATTGGATTTAAATGGTAACCCGCGGGAGAGGGAGGGGGAAGGGGGTCTATGGCCTTAGCGATAATGGGCGTTGCAATAATCACGAAAATACTCGCGATATTACGGGTGGTAAAATGCCGCATGAACAACAAAAGGGTTTCTCTCTCCTCATTTTGAATTCCTCTCTCTTGTTTTGTGATAATGGTCCGCGATAAACACCACGATCTCTCATAGTGAATGCTTACCTTTATCAAGCCATTGAGTTGCTACTCTAGATTGTTGGCTTGATTGTTGCTGGTTATTTTTCTATGTCTATTAGTGGGATGAATTTGGTCGTATCTATTCCTATGTTTACATCTGACCCCCAACCATGTTCCTGATTAGCCTCTCATCCTCCTATTGTTAAACCTGGTGGTGGATGAGGTGGTGGATGAGTCTCCTTTGAGTTCGCCTATCACATAGTGCTGATTAGCTGCTAATAATCAATATATATGCATGTTTAACGCATTAATTTAAAATTTCAATCCTTACAGGGTGGCCTTTTTTCAAGAATCTCCCAAGATATTCCGTCGCTCATGAAGGGTGGAAAAGTACTACAGGCTAGCTTGTGCTCGAGGTTTGATGGAGAATGGGTGCAATCGCAGCTTGACCTCAATTAATTTATACCGTGGGTCCCTAAGAACTGGGACGGCATTGTGCAGTCCTCACGAAACACCATAATGCCTGGCCTCCTTATGCATGTTGAACCTGACACTGTGCACTTTGCAGGCCACCGCTGTCGATGAGATACCTGCGCTCATCACTTGTCTTGATCGATATATTGCAGCGGCAAAGGCTCGAAACACTGGGGACATGAAAGTCGGGCTGCGGGCTCAGAAGATGGAGCTGCGGACCCAGGAGGTTGAGCTACGGGAGTAGAAGATGAAACTGCAGGCTCAAGAGTGCGAAAGCCCGTTTACAGGATCAGATCCAGTAGATTTTTCAAGGTACAAAGGTCGCAGAGAAGCAGGGTGATCGAGAGAGAGAGAGAGAGAGAGAGAGAGAGAGAGAGAAAAGGATGCATAGAGGCGGCGGGAGCTGCCAGATAGCGCAGCTATTGCAGATCGCTGGAGAGAGCCATTCGCTGGAGTTGGAGTATTACTCATTTGCTTGACATTTTTTTAATAAAGAAAACACCCTACCCACACGATCCTACCCCTCCGTGGTCTTGTGTTGCAACCAGTCCACGCTGGTGCGGAATGGTTGCAGCACAAGACTAGGGAGGGGTAGGGTCATGCGGGTAGGGTAATTTTTTTTAATGAAACATAATTCAGGCGGCATAAAATTGTTCCCATAGTGTAGACCTTTAATGCATACAACAAAAACCTCCTACCCTTGCAGGAGGCTGGCACACTCTACGCTTGCCAATAAATGCCACCGTCGTGCATGACCTCATAGGGACAACCTCCCTCGAGAGTAGAGCCCCTTCCCCTCCCTCGAGCACGTGCCCTTGTGGACCTTAGGCCTTGGCCCTTCACCTCGACACTGGTGGACAATCGAACGTAGCTTGTCTGCCCAATAAACCCCAAGTAGTCATCACTCCCTAAAACTCTAACCAGCACGCCAATGAAATGGAGCTCGCATGGCGGAACCGGCTTGGCTATAACTACTTCAATTCCCTACTAGAAATGACTGTATAAAAAAAGAAAAAACTTGCATTGTTTATCGTGAACCTGTTGGAACTGTTCCTCGCTGGCGCGGACTAGTTTCAACAGGTTTCACAAGGGTAGAAGAGACAACGTGAGAGGCCAACGAGCAGAAAAGGATTTGGCAGCATAACCTTACAGCATGCACACTCTACATAGAAGATGCCTTCCACCTGATGATACAACATGAGCAAAAAACATGCTTTTTCCAAATATACACTCACTATCACGGTGCCAAAGAGGAGTCCCAATCTGGCGAGGTCTTTAATGGCCCCATATGCTTATGTCATTGTCTCCACTTTAAACACAACTATGAGAGATGCCTCAACAAGGACTCAATATGGAGTCTTTCCAATGAGGAAAAGTGTGAATGCCAGAAAAACTACAAGAATCCATAACGCCAAGAAGGGGAAAAAAATGAGTGCTCCTTCTTGGACACTTTTGCAATTTGCAATTTGCTCTAAGTAATAAAGAATGTATGTGGGGACCTACTCGATTATTTTGTTGCTCGAAAATACTCGCTCTCCAATTTGTATAACCCAACTCTACAAACTTTTGCAGATCAACAAGAATTAGAGTAGGATATCCATTTGTATTCACAATGTCAACAAGGACTAATTTATCTAATTTTCCAATATGGAATTCTTCATTAGATTGTGAGTTTCATGAAGTGTGTTGAAGTCAGTCCTTTTGAGATTCAAGTGTCTCTTGAGTCTTTTTGCTTCTTCCTCAGCTTGCTACAAATGCATTATCATCTTTCGAGGCATCAATCTTTTGCTGGAGGGTGGAGATTGTCCGAACTAATTGATTTTGATAAATTTGATGATGTAGCTCATTTTGATTCCCGTTTTCTTTTTTTGTCTCTTAATTCCTCAATTTCTATCCTGGAGCTTTTGAGTTCTTCTTTTAGATTGGGTAGTTCTTCATTAGAAGTTGATCCTTGGACCTCCATCATATGCCCCACAACATTGACTATATTATTCCAACTTGACTAAATAACAACTACACAATCGTTTGTTATTAAACATCAGCCAGTGCAATTATTGTCATAGACTATAAGAAAAATAGCATCGAGGAATGCTTTTAGGTATGGTTTATTCATTATCAGTCTACCTTTTAGTGGCTATTTTTGTAACCTTTGTCTAGTAAACCAACTGAGGTGATAGCTGCCTTGTTACTTGAGTTTGGCCTACAATACTACCATATGCCTAATATTTTCCTTTAGTTTGATGTGTACTTGTGTAGCCCTGAATTTTACTTATTGGTCTCATCTCTACTTAACCGCCTATTATGTCTATTGTTTTGTCAGGTGTACTAATTAGATTAGTCACCTTGCTTGCTCAAGTACCAGAATGATTGCTATCTATAATTTTATGTGCCCATGCCTGAAATTTCCCCAGCAAAGGCGTGGTCTTATTTTTCTTACCATATGGGCTTGCCTGAGTTTGAGCTTCTGATCTTTTAACTCCAACTATTTCCACCTCTTTACCTCTACCTTCGATTGTCTCCTCAATTTTAGTGTCTTTTGAAGTGGATGGTAGAATGATCCTTTACTTCTTAGTGCTTTCCCTCACTAAATTTATCAAAACCTACTGAGCATTGGGATGTATAGGAACACTCTTGGCCCAATAAAGGAACTGCCACACATACCAGGCCTTGAACAAGTTTTGCAAGTGAACCTTGGCGATTTGCTGCATAACACTATTGTAAAGGAGCTGAGTGATATTAGTATTAGACTTGGGATCTAGAACCTTCCTATTATCATAGAAAAAAACTTCTCAAAAACATAACTAGGATTGTTTTTAAGGTTGATGGCTTCAACGATGAACTTATACACTAGCTTGCATTCTATTGCAACCATTGGAATACCTTGTCCACATGACTTATACTTATTTTTGTCTAGTTCATATTTCATTAAGTATTGACTAACCTCCTTAGGAGTACATGGTGTGGCCTTGGTGGAAAATGGAAACTTTAACACATGAGAACTCTCTTGTGCTTCGAGTAGTGCCTTATTGCCTTCAACTATCCCATTGTAAGGGGAGTGTTAGGGTTAACATTGTCTATCACTTGTTGGATGATGTCAAGATCAAATGTGATATAGCTTCCATCACCACCTCTAAGTTCAAAATTTTGATCATCTTCTCCTTCTTCTCTTGTAAGACATATTTCCCAATCTTGTGGTATGCTCCAAAGCAAACAACTTCTGCCACCAATGCCAAAAGGAATTTTTTTTGTGTTGCCATCTCGTCCATTGTGGATTTCATCTTTTTTGACATTTTATATCTACCCATACATGAGCTGTGTGAACAATACTATGTGGAAAGATAATACTCGCTTGTTAATGTTGGAGAGTTGAAGCAAGAACACCTCAGGGTTTTGGGTAGCATAACCACTACTGTGGATGGAGAGGGTGTGAGTGGAGATGAAGTTTGTTGCACCACAAGTGATGTTGTAGATGAAGGTGGATAAAGCCGTGCAATCCATGGAGCAAGGGTTTTACACTCATCTCATTGATATAAGTACACATGCCATGAATTTTCCACTCCTTTCTTGCCTTGGTTTTATTTTCACCATTTGTGACATGTCACTCATGTAGTGGTCGATTTTTATCCTTGTTACTAACAAGATTCTCTTAATCATTTTTGCATTTATATCCAACTGGTGATTGTTATATTGCATTAGCCTTATTGATTCTTCATTTTTTTGAACTTGAACTAGGTCTTGCTGTATATACTCCATTGGTTCGCAAGATGATAATTCCTCTTCCCTTGTTGGTTTGATGTGGAACAGATCTAAGGGTTTTGATTTTGAATTGTCTTCTTGCACTGGCTTTGGTGAGGTTTTGTTTGATCTAGCACAATATAATCTAATCTTGGTCCCATTATACAATCTTGGCAATAGTAGTCCTTATTGGTCTTTTAGTCTGACTGTGCCATTCAAAAATCCCAATCCACCTCGTAAGGCCCTGACCGAGAAGTCTTTAGATTGGAAATAATAGAGAAGTATCGGATCTCCTTTCCTAAACTCTTTGACATTGATTTTACTAAGCCCATAACGTTGTATGGAGTTTTGCATCCCATTCATGTGGCTCTTTCTAGACTATTTTAGTAAAAATGGTCTTTATTGTCTTGTTGCTACTCTCTATCTGACCATTTCACCTTGCATAATACGGCGTGGATTTTTGGTGCTTCACTAAGAATATCTCAATCAATATTTGAATTGTTTCATTCATACAATGTGTACTTTGATTTAAGAATATCTCTATAAGACATCCATATCCAAAAATGATATTTTCATACAAAAATATTATTGTTGATATGGATTCAACCTACTTGCTCACACAACAAGTAGCCATTATGATATATTTGTCTTTCCTAGGAGTAACCTTCTTGAATGTACCCATGAAGTCCAAACCTCATTTCATGAATACTCCCAGTGGCTATACTAAAGTTGGAGGTGTCATGCTAGTTGTCGTTGGTCTTCTCATCCGCTAAAAAATATCACAAGTTTTGCAAAATTCTCTAACATCCACTGTCATATGATGCCACTAGAGGCCTGCTTGCAATATTTTCTTATGAGTGATGTCAGTAGAAATTGCCCAAATACATCCCAATTATAAGCCTCTATGAGTACTTTCATCCTCCCTTGCATAGGCACCCATATTTGAAGTACACCGTCAATACGTAATTTGTAGCGAGCTCCTCTAATGATGGTAAACTCCAAACTTTTTATTACTAGTGCCTTTTTTTTCTTCTGGGACCAATCCTCTAGAAATTCTCCCAACTGAAGAAAACCATACACTTCTTGCTATTCAAGATCGGTTTCTTCTATAGTTGTGTTCTAAAAAAGTTCACCATCACTTGGTTTATCTCTCAATGATGTCTCTGAACTGCATTCATGATTATTGAAAGAAAATTAGTACTACAATGGATTTTTCCGACCTTATGGAAGATTTCGAACTCAAATTCCATCACAAACATCATCCATCTAATCAACCTACCTTGAATATGTCCCAAAAGCTAGCCCTTCAATACCATGAACACTGATTTGAAAATGTAATGAATATTCTTTTCTTGTACATCTCTTAAAAACCATCTCCAAGAATAGTAGATGCATTTCCTTGGTGGAGAAGATGGTGAAATTGTCCACGACTATGGCCAAAAACTAATGTAAAAAATTACTAATATTACCATCATACATCTCTAGAAATTCTCTTGAGAATTATAGAGTCCAATGGCATAATTAGGTACATGAATTCTCCCTATTCAATGTATCTAATATCATTGAATGCTCCCCATTCAATGATATTAGCTTGATCTTCATGTGAAATCCTAAGTTGATTTTAGCCACTCTAATCATCCATAAAGTTGTACATTTTGTGGCCTGCAATCTTATCTAATAGCATGTCTATAAAGGGAAGTGGAAAAGGATCTTTAACACTAGGTTGGTAACCTAACAGGACATAAAAGTGTCCTTTCAGGGTTTTGAAAAAAACCTCCAAAACCATAGTAGATCCACTCATTTTGTAAAATCCTTTCATGAGGCTATAGTTCAAGGCATACTACACATGGAAAAAATAAGAAACTTGTAAAATTTCTCATCTTTTGGTCACACCAAGCCTCCAAAGTTGATGGACAAGTACATTTTCATCAAAACAGTCATTTCTTACGTTTTGTTGCATAAAAATAAGATTAGGTATTTTTGTAGGACTTGAGATAAATTCCCTAGTTAACTTCAATGGGTTGGTGATCAGAACATATGATTGCTTCTCACTCACTATTTTTTGTTTTGCCAAAAGAAATAGGTACAAAAAAGTTGAATTTTTACCTTTCTGCAAACCTATCATCAAAGTTTCTATAGCCACGCTCAATACAAAAAATATATGCATGTTTTCTTAGTTATTTGTTGTCCTTTAGGTTCATAAGGAGCCATGGAGCATGTCAAAAGAATAATACATCTCTTACCAAGGGGAATCTTGGGGACAAAGATTAAGTGCTAAATACAGGAAACATGAAAAAACTGGGTTCAACATTATGAGTTGTAGAATCCCATAGAAACTATTCAATATCTAGCCAAATTTGATCCTTATGACTAGATATGGTTACTACCTACAAAATGCATGTAGTTGTCACAAGAAACTAACAATATTGAAAAAGCTATACTTGATATACTAGAATGTTCGTTTTCTTCTATAATTGAAAAAATCAACCATCATTGTCTACTATGCAAAATAGGGTATTAGGTGCCCCAAAACTCAAGGAATATTAGCTTTATGTTACAATATGCGACATAGAAAATCAAAACTGCATTTGGATATCATGAAAGCCACCAAAAAAATAATAGAAGAGCTAAAATTGGCTAAAAAACAGGATTTGACATTTTTTGTAATTTGGTCATAACTTACAACTTTAACGTTTATTTCTCCCTAGAAGCATCAGGACATGTTGAGGACTACTAAAGATAGTTCTCTAGCATTATAGACCTCACAAACATGAACTCTAGAGTGGTATAGTTGCAAAAAGTTGAAAAAAGGCAAAAACAAGATCCGTTTTTTCACATAGTTTAGGTTGTGAAATGTTGTGCAAGGACAAGGTTAAAGATGGAATTGATATTCCAAAAAAATGTAGATTTTTTTTTCAGCTCATGAGACAACTTTATAGATAGATAGCACCTCAAAATCCATTTTGAAACTCTTGACATAATTCAAGGAAAATGGTCACTTAACAGAACATAAAAGTGTCCCATTACCAACCTAGTGTTAATGGTCTGAGAAGAATTCAACTTCATATAATCCACACATACCCATTACTTTCCATTCTTCTTGGGAGCTACTAGTATTGCAAATAGCTAGTCACTACTTGAAATCTTTGTTATGAACCCTGCCTTGAGAAGATTTTTTGTCTCCTCCTGACCTTCTTAGCATAGGTAGGATTCATCTTGTATCTCTGCAACCTCACTGATATGGCATCCTAATTTAGTGGTGTTTGATGTTGTCACATATCTAGATCTACTCCTTTCAAATCAGTGTGCTCCCAAGAGAATACATCCTTGTGTTTTTGGAATAGTGAATTTGGTTTTCCCTTAATCTCTTGCTTCAAATGCTTATCAATAGTGATCATCTAAGGGTTATCCTCTGAGCCAAGATTCCATGCTTCTACTTCTTGGTCATCTTGAAGTAACCAATTTGGACCTCCTCCCTTTTTCTTATCTAGCACCTTAGTTTCCTTTTGAGTCATAATTCCAATAGCATATCATTGAGGAGGTTTCTCAACTTGAGCAATATATTCTTGTTTCTAATTGATCAGCTACTTGGTTTCCCTAATCTGAGTGTGATTGAATAGTTTCCTCGTTGATCTGAATTCAAACATATCTTGTGCTTGTTGCTTTGGTGGTTGTCCATCTAGCTGAACTGATCTTTCCCTATGATTCACCTTAGTGAATTGATCTTGGTACTTCTTTCTTTGCTTCTCATCCTACACTTTGTCCATCATAACTGTAGTCAAGTCTATTTCTATCAAAGGAAAAATGTTATTTGAGGCTAACATCCTTTCAATTTTCTTTGTTCCATATTTCTTGCGCTGCTCTTCTGGTCTTAAGGATTTCTTCCAGCTTCCTATGCTATCTATCTTTATCTGAATTCTCCTAATAGATCCCTGAATTGTCAATGTTTGGCTACCATAGGCACGCATTGCACCAGTAGTTTTGAGCCATGGTTTTCCTAAAAACATCCCATATGCTTCATGTATTTCTACCGCTAAGAAGCCGGTCTATAATTAATTTATTCTTCCTTACTCTACTTTACATGTTCTCAATGAGTCCTATGGCCTAGAGTAGCCTATGGTTAGCCATTTAGACTCTAAATGGTACTGGTTTCAATATGATGATCCCCAATTTCTGCCTCAAATGTTCACCTAGGATGTTAACTCTAGCTCCCTCATCTAGTATCACTCTAGGTTATGATTTCCATCACTTCCTTCGCTTGTAATCAACTTGGATAACTAGACCCGCATCAACCCTTATCGGTGCCAAGTCCAATGGTCTTGCTTCAGCTTATTCCTTCCTCTTATGTCTGCTGATAAACTTTGTCAATTTTGGTAATGTGTGTCTAATATTATCCAACTCTACTGTCAACTTATGGATTCCTTCATAGACCTTCACATATATTTCATCCTATTCACTACTAGAGCTACAATTTGAATGGAAGATTTCTCCTTTGTTTTTATGTCTTCATAGTTCCACTTGGCTAACTTCCTTTGTTTGGTGACTGGCTAACACTATGGTGGACTCTTCAATTGATTCTTGATAAGTTCAGCTCCTCTAGCTTTGGTCAAGTCAGATCTAGCTATTTATACTTCTTCAACAAGACTCTAAACCATAGCTATCATGGAATCACTCAATCTGGATATTGTCTTCTCCCTCATTTTTTGTAAGTGCTCTTGATGAGCCCTTGAAGGTTCAAGCTATAGTTTTTGAATCGTCCATGCATCTAAACACTTTGGGTGTTTTATCATCTTCATTGCCAAATTCTCTATAATCTTGGTTTCTAGATCTCTCTACTCTTGCCATTCATAAAAAATACCTTCTCTTTCAAATTGCCTTCTACTTTTCATATAGCTCTCTATTTCTCACCATTCATAGGTGCCTTCTATTCATGTTTCTCTTATTTACAAGCTTTTGGGAATTGAGCTGAAAAGTGACCATATTTCCCACATATGTTGGAACTAGGGTTGCAAGGAAACACACATAGCTTGGCCCAGAAGATGAAGAAGCTCAAGGAACACAACCTTGAACACTAGCTATAGTGGGGTTGTTTACTTATGAAATTTGAGAACAAGTCAAGGACTTAAACTTGGCTGATGAGTTAATCAAGGCTGCAATTTGTGACAGGGCAAGGAAATTATGATGCTGATTATGGGCAAAAGCATGCAGGTTGTTCTCCTCCCTTCTCTCTGCATAAGCAGCCGATCCCACCCCATGTCAAGCAAATGCCAGATGCCAGGCTCTGATACCAATTGATAGGTTGTGGCTATGGGGGGTGAAGCCTTTGAGGTGCCATGGCTAGGAGCTGTGGTGCAGTAGAAATGAGAGCGATATGGAGAGAGAGACTCGGTAGAGCTGAAAGTAAAAACATGATGTGATTGATTTTTCTTTTGTGTAAACATAACCTTACATATATAGCCAAAATTTTCCATGAATAACTTGACTTGCAACTAAAGCTGCACTGCATGCTATAGAGAGTGTTCTCAGAGGCTAAGACCACACCCGGGCTTGCATACCCAACAAGAACTATGTCAAATATTTCTAAGCATTCTTCATCTCCTATCACTCTTTTTATGAGGCAATCCATTTTGAAATTTGGTAGAAATATCTTGGAATCCTCACCAAGCTCTCCAAAAAAGAGAGGATATCCTGACATTTGGTATTGGGCCTCCATTACATTGATTTCAAAGTGACAATACTTTTTTTTCCTTAGAAAATTTACACAATAATGTTTTCTAAATTGCAATCTATTCTACAACAAAATAAAAATATGCACATCAAATGACCTATAATAATCAACAAGAGGAAAGATGACAGGGTTTGGTGATGCCAGAATTTCTCATACTCTTTGGGCACCAAACATGAACACCATACACTGTTGAAAATGGATTTTCCTATTAATTGCAATGTTTATTCTAATGTTTGGAGTGAAATGGAATGGGGAAACCTCTATTCATGGGCCATTGTCCATGGTCTATGCATGACCTAATGCTTAAAACAAAACAAAAATATAGATGTCCAAACTAAGGTCATACCTAATGAGAGGCAAAATAAAAGGATTTACTGAAGCATTTATCTCGGCCAACGTAAGAGGCCCCACAATTCTATAACTTTATGCTTATAATGATATGCACCTTTTGCCTTGCAATAGGAACAAACGGGTCATACAAATCTTTGTAAGTCATGCAAGCTACTTGATTACTCTAAAGGATGAGTATTCACAACAACATACACAAGCCCTCCTCAGTGGGGGCACCAAAATTGAGGCGCTCTGGGATGGGCAACACGAGAGGCGACTCTAAGCACCCCTCAAGGCTCCCATGATGCTGAATAATTTAGGGGTGGGGCAACCACAAGCACAACACAACAACAAACCCACAGCCAAACCCAAACAAGATACAGGCACCACCTAGTTATGGTATGCAAACTAGGATGCAAGTTTCTATCATAGAGCTTGTACAAAACTAACTCAATGCTTAGTGAATGCTAAACATTGCCAACACACATGCACACACACTGTCTTAGGGTGTGGGAGACCTCTCACCACAATACCCTCTTACAATGGACACAAAATTGGCACTGAAAACAGACTAAAACACTTTCTAAAACAATTTCAAATGATAGAAACTCAAAATACACAAGTCACCTTGAATTCACCAAACCGTATTGCACAAGTGGAAGGACGAAGATTTGAACGTTGAATCACGTCTTTGATGCACCAAACCTCAATTTATTGATGATGAAGGAACATATACAATAGTGGTTTTGAGAATTTTAAACTCACACTCTCTCACTTGCAATGTGTAGCTTGAAAGCTTCTCTGACGCTAAAAGTGAAGCTCACAAAGTGGTTGCTACGTCTAAGTCTTTCCTCATGCATAGAGTGTTGGGGTGTTATGTGAGATATTGGAGGTGATTTACAAGAAGGAGAGGGGATTATTTATAGGTTGGGGACCTTTCATTAGGATTATTGAAAATCTTAATTTACAAGCTAACAAATCAAGATTCTGATTTTTTAAGAATATCAAAACATTGCAGGCCTTCTTTGTCTGCTTGAGTCATGGATGTGGGCTCAAAAGAGAGCATTGTTGATGATAGATAAAGTGAAATTAGAGTTTTAAGGAAGGAGAAGGAGAGAGAGAGAGAGAGAGAGAGAGAGAGAGAGAGAGAGAGAGAGAGAGAGAGAGAGTTACTATGCACATGTAGGCTTGAGGTGAGGTATCTTTTATGGTTAGATCAATGGCTATTTTGTGTTAGTATGTTAGTGGTTAGTGTTAGTAGTTTATAGTTAGTGAGATGGGTTCAAATTACAATGGCATATGCACTCAAGGTGCATTACATGATCTATACAATGATAAAGAGTAAGATAAGGATGAGAATATACATGATTTGATGAAAACCACAAGATGGAAAGGGAATTTTCCACCTATCTCCTCTAGTGAATGAAGCAGTTGTAGATCTCTGTCGGTGTAGTTTTTGTGACCATGGAAAAGTTGAATTTTCTATGATCAAACTCTTCCTTTTGTAGAGCTTGAGCTTCATTATTTGCTTATTTTTTCTCTTTGTGAAAGGATGAAAAGATTATGGTAATACGAGTTTGATTCTAGAGAGAGAAATTGAGCTATATGTGTGTAGAGATTATAATTTTGAGCTTTGGAGTAAGGTAGAGATGGGGATGGTAAAGAAGATGAAAGAAGCCATGAAAGTTGTAGGTTAAGTGAGGGATGGAGAGGAATGAGTGTGTGTGTGTGTGGAAAGGAGGTGAGAGAAGACTATGGGCTACTTGTGAGAAAAGTGGGCAAACTAGGATCCACTCAAAAACTCATACCTCACTCGTGGTAGCTCCAAATAGTATCAAAATGTTTGAGGCTATTATTCAGCTCTTGGTACCCATTTTGTCTTCTAACCATCGTTTCAAATTTGCAGTGGAGATGGATGTAAAAAACACACAAAATGGCTATTTTTCTTCACAAAAAAGTCTTCAGTGGCCCCGCTTGAGTTGAATTTGCATATGGCTCCATAGGTGAGTCTCTCCTTGCATAAGAGCATGACCTAATATATTCTTAGGGGTTTGAAACTATGCATGTTTGTGGATTAGGCATAAATATAATATATGGATATGATAGAAAAAAACAGGCTAGTGTATATAAACAATTTATGGAATCTAGAATAGTGTGCGCTATATATATAAAAAATAAATATATGAAAATATAGGGAATCAAATAAGGAGGGGCCTCATTTGTTTGTACTGATGTACATATCCAAGATTTGAATTTTGTTTTTTGGTTATATCCACCTTGCTCTTCTCTTGGCCGCCCCTATGCAAGAGGTGCTTCTCACCTTCCAAGCGAGTGATGAATACTGCATGGCACATCTGTAGCCGACAAGCGAGCACCTCAAAAGGGCTCCGAGATGCAATATTAACGCCTTGTGTCCACCTGCAAGTAATGAAGCAATTGTACCTTGAAACAACAAGCCTGCATATCAAAAAGCACGACAATCGACTTATGGTTTGCGAGCTAGATGCTGCCACAACAAAGTTTTTTAAAGAAAATACAGATGATGATTCTTGAATAAACATGAGAGTAGATGTAGTTCAAATAAGGCAAAGACATGCGGCCCTAGAAATGATAAATAATTATCGACATGGTTATCCAATTGGTGTTAAGCTGCAAATTCTCAAGACAGTCAAAGACCGATACATGAAGCACTCCTTCAAGATTGTGGTACCAGCTTCACCAACTATCTTCGTCTGTTTAGTGTCATAGATCTATGGTTTTGGCTGCTGTCAATATCAACTTCACATCCTTGTTTTAGCCTCTCATTTGTATGTTATTGTCATGCTTTGTAAGGGTTATAGACATTGCCACATAAAAGTGGTAAGAGCACCCTTTATTGTTTAGTCGAGTTCTCGTATGTCTCACACTGATGGTTGTTTGAGGAAGTACACACACACCTATGCTATAGTCAAGGGGGGAACTTCTACTCATGGTTTCAGGTGATTAAACTCTCCCTTGGTATGTCTCGAGTCCATAGTTATTAGTTTGGGCGAGGGGGGGGGGGGGGGGGGGGGGGGGGGGGTTGTTGGGTATGCAAGCCCAGGTTTATTGGTGTCTTAGCCTGTGGGAACGCTCTCTATAGCATGCATTGTAGCTTTAGTTGCAATTCAAGTCATTCATGGAAAATTTTGGCTATATATGTAAGGTTATGTTTACACAAAAGAACAATCAATCATAGAGTGTTTTTACTTTCAGCTCTACTGAGTCTCTCTCTCCATCTTGCTCTCGTTTCTACTGCACCACACATCCTAGCCATGGCAACTGAAAGGCTTCAACCCCCATAGCCACAACCCATCAGTTCGGATGAAGGATGCTAGCAATTGTTTTGATGCTCTATCTCATGAGGTTAAAGGAAACTATAATGAAGTTGTTGATCATTTCAATAGATATTTGTTTGACCACCAAAACACTCAAAAGCTATGGCAAGACATCGTTTCTCACAAACAAAAATACTTAGATGACTACTACATGTATAAACAAGAGTTTCTTAATCTTTGGGATGTATGGGTGAGAAATGTTGCTAACCCTAGTGATGGTGCAAAGTTACTAAAGAAGGAGAGGTTCATAGCCGGTCTCTTTCACACTCTCAAGATAAAAGTTGAGGCGGGTGCACCTGCTACCTTTGATTCAGCTGAACTAGGGCTGTTGAGAAGTATAGGAAACTCAAGTGTCTAATAGGAAAGGTTCCAAGACCCAAGGGCAAATTGCAAGCATCAACATCTAGAGAGATTCTTGATGGAGGTAATTGAAAAGTTAAATGAATCCTTAAGCAACTTGTGAGTCCACCTTGCACAAGCTATAGGTCCCAAGGGACAAACAAAGAAAGCCGAGGAGTGAGAGCCACGACCTAGGAGAGTCTTGCAATGTTGGAATTGCGGAGAGTCTGGACATGGGATGTAAAGTTGTCCTTGGCCCCGTCGGGAGCAAGGGAGACCTAACTTGAATTACCCAGTGATGAATGCAGCTGAAGAAACTAGTCAACAAACACGGTTTCTACAAAGGCCAAATGGAGAAAGACCACCTCCATGTCTCCATGTGGAGTGGAAGGAGTGCCACCTTTGCCAAATCCAAATGTGCATGTGGTAGATGTGACAAATTCCAATGAGGTGGACATGGAAGAAAATGGCATTAAGTGTGGCCGTGGAAAACGTAAGGAAAGAGAAGGAGTCATGTCAAAAAGTGATCGTGCACGAAAAAAAAAAGGTAAAGGAGACCAAGGAAACCAAGAGGACTTGATGTTGTATAAACCTCCAAGGCTTCCTTCTTGGAAATGGTATGGGTCCGTACAACTTTTGGAAGACATGAGAGGTAAGGGTCTTGATATTTCATGGACTCAATTTCTTGCATTATGTCCACAAGTTAGGAGGGATTTAACAAGGGCAGTTAGCACTAGGAGAAAGGTAAAAGAGAGTGTGCCTGTTGTAAAAATTGCACAAACTGAAATGAATTAGGCTATTACACCTGTGATAGATTGTTACATTAAAGGAAGATTGGTTAGGAAAAGTCTAGTGGATGGGGGTGCACAAATTTGCACCATGAAAGAGGGACTCATGCAAAGACTAGGCATGCACATCCATGAGACACCTGAAATCAATGTCAAGATGGCAAACAATAGCAAGGCTAGGTGTGTAGGCATTTGTAAAAATGTTTTTGTGGAGGTCTTTCGCATTAAGATGGTAATAAATTTTTTTGTTATGTCAACCAAGGGAAGTGGCTATCCATTTATCATAGGAAGACCATGGCTAATGAGAATGTGAGCTTTGCAGGATTGGGAAAGTGGAAAGAGGATCTGCAGGAATGACAATCATAAGAAGTTTGTTTTTGACATGAAGGAGAAATTTCAAGAGGAGCTCCATGAAGAATCATCTCAAAGTGAGATGGAAGAAGACTGGACTTATAGCACTTTAGAAGAAGAAGGTAGCGGTAGCACTACAGAAGAGGATTGTTCCATTGACGTCATGGTGGTAAGGTTTAAGCCAAGCAACCAAGAAACCTCTTGCCCAGGCTTGGAGGGAGTAGGTCCTCAAGAGAACCAGAATGTGGAAGATGAAGAAGTGTTAGAAGGTATGTTGTCTACTACACTTACAAAGGACAAAAGGGAGGATCTCGCATGTGTGCTAAAAAAGTTTGCTAAGCTTTGTTCTAGAGACTACATTGACATGCATGGAGTACATGATGTTCAACACAAGATTGAGCTAAAGCCTGAGGCCACACCTAAGGCTGAAAAGCTACAAAGGCTAGGAGTCATCAAGGAGAAGGCTTTACTCAAGGAGTTAAGAAATATTCTAGTAGCAGGTTTCATTGATCCAGCGGAGAATTCGGAGTGGGTCTCTCCTATTGTTGTCACTCCCAAGAAAAACGGCAAGTAAAGGGTGTGTGTGGATTACCGTCCACTAAAAGAGGCAACAAACAGATATCACTTTCCCCTCCCATTTTGGGATGAGATACTAAATGAAGTCGATGATCACAAGAAGTACACTGTGTGTGATGGCTACTCAGGTTACTTTCAAATAGGGATTGCACTGGAGGATCGATTGAAAACAACTTTCATCACTCCTTGGGGTTGTTGTGCTTTCAGAGTCATGCCATTTGGCTTGACAAATGCTCTTACAACTTTCCAATGCCTCATGAACATGGTGTTTCAAGCATTCTTTGGAAAGTCCATTAGGGTTTTTATTGATGATTTTCTCATTTATAGCTCAAAATCATTACATCTACAAAGGGTAGAAGAGGGTTTGAAGCAGATTTTAGGCATTTAGGCATACAAGTATGAAAGCCTAAGGATAAAAGTATATTCCATTTGTCATTAGGGAAAATTTGGACTCACAAAGGGGCCTTATACGGAGTTTGACTTCCTCTCTCATGTGCAAAACGGGAGTGCGGTAAACTTTTTGCAAATCAACTCTAAACTTGGCGGAGATTGACAGTTAGAATCTCCTCTTCAAGCTCTTTCTAATGATATATAGCACGCCACGAAGTTTCTCATATTTTGAAAGATTCTATTTTTTATTCTCTAGATTCTAAACAGAGTTGTCACATCACAAGAGAATAAAAAATAGAATCTTTCAAAATATGAGGAATCTCATGGCGTGCTATATATCAATAGAAAGAGCTTGAAGAGCAGATTCTAACTGTCAAATCTCTGCCAAGTTTAGAGTTGATTTGCAAAATTTTTAATGCACGCCCGTTTTGGACATGAGAGAGGAAGTCAAACTCTTTATAAGGCCCCTTTGTGACTCCAAATTTTCCCTAATGAGGTTGTTTAATCAGTTTGAAGAAGTGCAACTATATCATATTCCTAGGAGACAAAATGAAGATGTCGATTTACTTACACAACAAGCCGTTACATGTGTTGAGAAAGAAGTGCAGGTCATCATGGTGTGAGCAGCTATTAAGCAGCCAAGATACCAGAGATTGGAGTCATTGGCTCCCATTATTGGCTACATGTTGGAGGGTGAGTTTTGACAAGACTTCACAAAAGCTCAGAAGAGGATACTCATGAAGAAGGCAAGTTTCTATCTCTTCCTAGAAGGATCCCTCTATCAAAGAGGGAAGGATCAAGTGTGTAGAAGAGTACCAACAATGGAGGAAATTCCAGACATTCTAAAAGGTTTTCATGAAGAAGCATGTGGTGGCCATTTTGCCCAAGAGTTAACTATGAAGATGATTTTTCTTGTGGGGTATGTTTGGCCAAGCCTGCATGTGGATGTCCAACAATGATGTAAAGACTATCACAACTGTCAGGGAAATGGAAATACATGTTGGTACATGGCGTGAGGAAAATAGTGCTTGCAAATGGCCCCTTTGAAAAATGGGGCATTGATGCTAGTATGGGTCCTCTTCCTAGAACAAACAATGGTAAACTCTGCATTCTAGTGGTTGTAGATTACATGACAAGGTGGGTAGAGGCTCAAACTGTGGCAACGGTAAATGGGAAAATAGTGAGAAGATTTGTCTACACTAATATTTCTTGTAGATTTGGCACACCTCTTGAGATTGTTTTGGATAATGGTCCAAGGTTCAAGAAGGGTTTACTCACAGAAGTTTGTGAAGAGCTTCATATTCTACATCGTCATAGCACAGCCTACTACCCACAATCAAATGGTTTGGTGGAGAAGGCTAATGGTGTCATTGCAAGAAAAATTAGAAAGATGGTGCAAAACAAGACAAAGTTGTGGGATGAATTCTTGGATGGTGCCTTGTGGGCATATTAAAACACATATAGGGAGGCAACAAAGTTCACACCATTTCACTTCGTTTACGGTCACAAGGCTTTGAAGTCTATGGAGCTCAACATTCCAACAATGTGGCTTCATGGAAGAGGTGCACAAGATGATCAAGAGTTATGGATGGATTGACTTCTTACATTAGTGGAGCTTGAGTGGAAAAGAGAAGCAGCCTACGAGTTCTACAAGAGGAAATCTACACAAGCGAAAGAGAAGCTTGACAAGAAACTGAAGGACAAAGCCATCAATGAAGGAAATATTGTGTTAAGGTATGACAATCAACTTGATAATCCTTTTGATGCCAAGTTTGAAACTAGATGGTACTCCAGGAAGATAAACGGGTATCACCCGAAGCCCTATTTGAGCCGTCTTTTACCAAAAGATCTGCAGAGAACTGCCAAGAAGGTACATCATCATATAAGTCTTGTAGTTTTGTTTTTGTCAGTAGTTCAAGCCAAGGTGAAGAAGAACTACAAAATGAAGACTTGTTTGAGGCACAAAAAATTACAAATAACATGGAACCACTCTCATTGAAAAAGATACCTTTTGATAGTACATGAATATATCATCATCCTGGGGGAGGGCTAACAATAGCCATTTTTTGGCTATCCAAAATTGCCACAGTGAGCTACCTCACCCTACCAAAATCACCTAAACAATGTGGCTATCCCTACCATTTCATTGTACATAGGCGTGTGTGAGCCACGAGACTTTTTCCATATCTTCTTAAAACCCGCAGGTAACGAGTCGCTGGGCTAGTTGAGTCAAAAAAAAAAAAGCAAAAATAGAAAATATATTATGGCCCATTTTTGTGTAGATATTTCGTTGTATATAGGGTCTAAATATAAGAAATTTTCATAATTATTTTGGTATTTATTTATTTTCTACTTAGGTGTGTGTTATTTGCCTATGCATGCTATGTACATTGACTCACCATTACCACAATCTTGCATACTCTTTATTCCATATCTACATATTTTCATACAAGCTTCTCTTAGTTTTGGTATGAATCCACTCCTAGGAAAAAAACCTCAAAAACACCTTTCACCATCAATCATTGCCTTTCACTAATTTCCTATTTCCTACAAGTATTATTTCTTACCTCTTGTAAATAAATTCACATTAATCAAAACAAATGAGGGTCGTCCTCATTTGATTCCCTATATTTTCATATATATATATATATATATATATATACTGCACATTATTATATATACTAGCCTATTTTTTTCTATCATATCCATAAATTATATTTATGCCTAATCCACAACCATGCATATATTCAAACCCCTAGGAATATATTAGGTTATGCTCTTATGCAAGGAGGGGCTCACCTATAGATCCATATGCAAATTCAGCTAAATGTGGGCCACTGAAGACTTTTTTGTGAAGAAAAATAGGCATTTTGGTGGGATTTTTTACATCCATCTCCACTTCAAATTTGAAGCGGTGTTTAGAAGACAAAATGTGTACCAAGAGCTGAATATAATCACCTCCAACATTTTGATAATATTTGGAGCTACCACGAGTAAGGTATGATTTTTTGAGTGGACCCGAGTCTGCCACGTTTTCTCACAACAAGTAGCCCATAGTCTTCTCTCACCTCCTTTCCACACACACACACACACACAAACACACACACTCATTCCTCTGCATCCCTTACTCAAACCTACAACTTTTATGGCTTCTTTCATCTTCTTCACCATTCCCATCTCTCCCTTACTCCATAGCTCAAAATTATCATCTCTACACACATGTAGCTCAATTTCTCTATCTAGAATTAAACTCATATTACCATAACCTCTTCATGCTTTCACAAAAAGAGAAAAAATCAGTAAATAACCAAGCTCAAGCTTTGTAAAAGGAGGAGTTTGATCATGGAAAATTCAACTTCTCCATGGTCACAAAAACTACGTCGACAGAGATCTACAACCGCTTCATTCACTGGAGGAGATAGGTGGAAAATTCCCTTTCCATCTTGTGGTTTTCATCAATTTGTGTATATTCTCATACTTATCTTACTCTTTATCATTGTATAGATCATGTAATGCACCTTGAGTGCATATGCCATTGTAATTTTAACCCATCTCACTAACTACAAACTACTAACACTAACCATAAACATATAAACACAAAATAGCCATTGACCTAACCATAAAAGACACCTCACCTCAAGCCTACATGTGCATAGTTACTCTCTCTCTCTCTCTATGTCTCTCTCTCTCTCCTTCCTTCAAACTCTACTTTCAACTTATCTACCATCACATCCACGAGTCAAGCAGACAAAGAAGGCCCGCAATGTTTTGATATTCAAAAAAATTCATAATCGTGACTTGTAAGCTTGTAAATTAGGATTTTCAATTATTCCTAATGAGAGATCCCCAACTTATAAATAGGCCCCTCTCCTTCTTGTAAATCACCTCGAATATCTCACATATGTGTGAGGGGCTCTAGATCTCTCTCTCCATTTTGTTGTTGTCTTGGTGTGAGGTTTCTTGTATATTTTGTGGTGTATCTTTTTGGTTGTGACAAAATCTCTCTTGCATCCTAGTTTGCATACCATAACTAGGTGGTGCCCCTATCTTGTTTGGGTTGGGGTGTGGGTTTTTTGTTGTGTTGTGATTGTGGTTGCCCGAGCCCCAATTGAGCATCACGGGAGCCTTGAGGGGTGCTTAGAGGTTGTCTCTCTTGTTGCACGCCCCGGACCGCCTCAATTTTGGTGCCCCCACTGAGGAGGGCTTGTGTATGTTGTTGTAAATAATCATCGTTTAGACTAATCAAGTAGCTTGCATGAATCACGAAGATTTGTATGACCCGTTTGTTCCTATTGCAAGGAAAAAGGTGCATATCATTGTAACCATAAAGTTACAATTTCAACGAGTAATTCATAGAATTATGGGGCCTCTTAGGTTGGCCAAGATAAACGCTTCAGTAAATTCTTTTATTTTGCCTCTCATTAGGTACGACCTAAGTTTGGACATCTATATTTTTGTTTTGTTTAAGGATTAGGTCATGCATAGACCATGGATAATGTCCCATGAGTAGAGATTTTCCCCTTCCATTTCACTCCAAACATTAGAATAAACATTGTATGTCAGGACACGGGTCCTAAGGGGCAGGGCCCTACCCTAAAGGGGGTCACGGACCCCGGCCACGGGCCAGCTAGCAGTGTGGACAGGGGGGCGCGGGTTGGGTGGAGGATCCAGGTCTCTAGCTCCTAGGGTTCTCTGTCCACACTGCTAGCTGGCCTGTGGCCGGGGTCCGTGACCCCCCTTTAGGGTAGGGCCCTGCCCGTAGGACCCGTGTCCTGACATTGTAAATAGTAGGAAAATCCATTTTCAACAACGTATGGTGTTCATGCTTGGTGCCCAAAGAGTAGGAGAAATTATGGCATCACCAAACCCTGTCATATGGCCTTTTGTTGATTATCATAGGTCATTTGATGTGCATATTTTTATTTTATTGAAGAATAGATTGCAATTTAGAAAACATTATTGTGTAAATTTTCTAAGAGAAAAAAAACACGTGTTTTCATTTTGGAATCGATTTAATGGAGTTCCAACGCCAAATATCGGAATATCCTCTCTTTTTTTAAGAGCTTGGTGAGGATGCCAAGATATTTCTAGCAAATTTCAAAATGGCTTGCCTCATAAAAATGTGATAGGAGATGAGGAACGTTAAGAAATGTTTGAGGTAATTCTGAGAAAGGATGCTAGCACTTGGTTTGACTCTCTATCTCAAGAGGTTAAGGGAAACTATAATGAAGTTGTTGATCATTTCAAGAGATATTTCTTTGACCCCAAAAAACTCAAAAGCTATGGCAAGACATCATTTCTCACAAACAAAAAGACTTAGATCACTACTACATGTATAAACAAGAGTTTCTATGTCTTTGGGATGTATGGGTGAGAAATGTTGCTAGCCCTAGTGATGGTGCAGAGTTCTTAAGGAAGGAGAGGTTCATAGCCGGTCTCTTTCTCACACTCAAGATAAAAGTTGAGGTGGGTGCACCTACTACCTTTGATGCAGCTGAAACTAGGGCTTTTGAGAAGTATAGGAAACTCAAGTGTCTAAGAGGAGAGGTTCAAATAGAGGGTCCAAGACCCAAGGGAAAATTTCAAGCATCAACATCTAGGGAGATTCTTGACGGAGGTAATTGAAAAGTTAAATGGATCCTTAAGAAACTTGTTAGTTCACCTTGCACAAGCTGTAGGTCCCAAGGGACAAACAAAGAAAGCTGAGGAGTAAGAGCCACAACCTAGGAGAGTCTTGCAATGTTGGAATTGCGGAGAGTCTGGACATGGGATGTATAATTGTCCTTGGCCCAGCGGGGAGCCAGGGAGATCTAACTTGAATTACCCAGTGATGAATGCAGGTGAAGGAACCAGTCAACAACAACGGCTTCTACAAAGGCCAAATGGAGCAAGACCACCTCCACGTAGAGTGGAAGGAGTTCCACCTTTGTAGATCCAAATGTGCATGTGGTAGAGGTGAAAAATTCCAATGAGGTGGACATGGAAGAAAATGGCATTAACCATGGCCGTGGAAAATGTAGGGAGAAAGAAGGAGTCACGTCACAAAGTGATCATGGACGAGAAGAGAAGGCAAAGGAAACCTAGGAGACCAAGAGGACTTGACATTGTATGAACCTCCAAGGCTTCCCTCTTGGACATGGTATGGCCCCATACAACTTGCTAGAAGAAATGAGAGGTAAGGGTCCTGATATTTCATGGACTCAATTTCTTGCATTATGTCCACAAGTTAGGAGGGATTTAACAAGGGCAGTTAGCACTAGGAGAAAGGTAAAAGAGAGTGTGCCTATTGTAAAAATTGAACAAGCTGAAATGAATGAGGATATTACACCTGTGCTAGATTGTTTCATTAAAGGAAGATTGGTTAGGAAAGGTCTAGTGGATGGGGGTGCACAAATTTGCATCATAACAGAGGGACTCATGCAAAGACTAGGCATGCACATCCATGAGACACCTGAAATCAAAGTCAAGATGGCAAACAATAGTAAGGCTAGGTGTGTAGGCATTTGTAAAAATGTTTTTGTGGAGGCCTTTGGCATTAAGAAGGTAGTGATTTTTTTTGTTATTTCAACCAAGGGAAGTGGCTATCCATTTATCATAGGAAGACTATGGCTAATAAGAATGAGAGCTTTGCAGGATTGGGAAAGTGGAAAGTTAATCTACAAGAATGACAATCACAAGAAGGTTGTCTTTGACATGAAGGAGAAACATCAAGAGGAGCTCCATGAAGAATCCTCACAAAGTGAGGCGGGGAAGACTCGACTGATAGCACTTCAAAAGAACAAGGTAGCGGTAGCACTACGGAAGAGGAGTCTTCCATTGAAGTCATGGGGTAAGGTTTAAGACAAGCAACCAAGAAACCTCTTGCCCAGGTTGGAGGAGGTAGGTCCTCACACTACAAGAGGTAATTCACATTAGCGATGCTCGCAGTGCGACGCTTAAAAGTGAAAATTCACGGCGTCGCTATGGGCATCACTATGAGTGTCGCTAGTTTATTTGTAACATAGCGATGCCCACAGCGACGCCAACAGGGGTAAAAAATAAACCAAGAGCGCCTGGAAACTCAGATCTCAGATCTGAGTTTTCGGTGCTCAAGTAAGCAAAGAGGTAACCCGCACTCTCCCTCTCTCTCTCTCTCTTTCTTCTCCACACACACACACACACACATAGACACACACATACACAAAGAGAGGAAGGAGAGCCAGGTATGCTCCTTCCCTCTCCTCTCTCTCATGTTCCCTTCCCCTCTTTCTCTCTCTCTCTCCCTCTCTCTCTCTGTCTCTCTCTCTCACACACACACACACACATTGTTTTCTTTTGAGAGAGAGAGAGAGAGAGAGAGAGAGAGAGAGAGAGAGAGAGAGCACATGCATAAACAAAAAAAAAACACACACACACACACACATGCATAAACAAATAATGCATACACACACACATTGAGACAGGAAAAGAGAGAGAGAGAGAGAGAGAGAGAGAGAGAGAGAGAGAGAAAGAAGAAGAAGAAGAAGAAAAAGAAGAGAGTTTTAACGACGTAGGAAACTATCCCAAGAGAGCTTAAAGATATAGCCGACGAGGAGCTCAAGACCTGTTATTCAAGAGGGAAATGGCATAACCAATCTAAAACACTTGGGTGATAGAAAGGCTATACCATTTTCCTCTTTTTATTGGCACACACACACCCCCACACACACACGCACCCGAGAAGAAGAGAGTTTAACGTCCTAGGAAACTATCCCAAGAGACCTTAAAGATCTAGCCAACGAGGAGTTGAACTCAAGACCTGTTCTTCAAGAGGAAATTAGCATAACCAATCTATCACACTTGGGTGATAGAAAGGTTATACCATTTTCCTCTTTTTATTGGCATACACACACCCACACACACACACACCCCCGAGAAGAAGAGAGTTTTAACGTTGTAGGAAACTATCCCAAGAGACCTTAAAGATCTAGCCGACGAGGAGTTGAACTCAAGACCTGTTATTCAAGAAGGAAATGGCATAACCAATCTACCACACTTGGGTGATAGAAAGTTTATACCATTTTCCTCTTTTTTTTGTCACACACACATACCCCCACACACACACACACCCGAGAAGAAGAGAGTTTTAACATCATAGGAAACTATCCCAAGAGATCTTAAAGATCTAGCCGACGAAGAGTTGAATTCAAGACCTGTTGAACAAAGAGAAAGAGAGAAAGATAAAGTTGAATTCATACCCCCACACACACACACCCGAGAAGAAGAGAGTTTTAACATCGTAGGAAACAATCCCAAGAGACCTTAAAGATCTAGCCAACGAGAAGTTGAATTCAAGACCTGTTGAACAAAGAGAAAGAGAGAGAGAGAAAGGGGGAGAAGATGAAAGAGAGAGATAAGGAGAGAAAACAAAGAGAGAAAGATTTATGTTTATGTTGAGTTTAATATTAGGTTAGATTTAGATTTACGTTAGATTAGATTAGATTTAGGGTTATTTTGAGTTTAAGATTAAATTAGATCTAGATTTATGTTCGATGGACTAGCTTTTTTTAGATTCAAGTTAAATTTTAGTGCATTTCAATGAAGGTGCGCTTTGCATGTCAATGAAGGTGCGCTCATGATGTTAAGCATTGGATGAAAAACACTTGCTCATATGAAAAACACTTGGCAATAGAAGATTAAATTTAGAGAGAGAGAGAGAGAGAGAGAGAGAGAGAGAGAGAGAGAGAGAGAGAGAGAGAGAGAGAGAGGCGTGCACGAGAGCAAACGACGAATTTGAAATTTAAAAATCGTGTTATGAAGTGAGGCCCATTCACATCTACGCAGATAGTAGCCCCATTGATATGTCTTTTACCCTTCAATGGAACGAATCACCACATGTTCAATTAGGTTAGATTTAAGATTAGATTTTGGATTGAGTTTTTATATTAGAGTCTACCTTCGAGATTACGATAAAAAAATTAAAGTGAGATGAACGATGATCCCTCTCTTCCTCTCTATGGATGCGACCTTAAGCTGGAAATCTTTCAACGGCATGATACTCAGATTGGAGGCCAACAAGTAATGTGTTAAGTAATTCCTCGAGCAAAGATCTACTATGAAAAGATGTTAAGATGCTGTGAAATGCTACAGCTAGAGAAGAGGCAAAGGGGTTTTGTCCACTACATGCACTATCATGTAGACGTGGGTGTGTAGCTTTCTTGTACCCACAAATATAGGCATTGATCAATAAAGACGAGATTCTAACCCGGTGGTTCTGATCTCCGTGCACCTCTTGACCGAGGTGTGCAGGGATTGGACATGACTAGAGAATGTGAGGTAGTTTATAGTGTGAACAAAGAGAGAGAGAGAGAGAGAGAGAGAGAGAGAGAGAGAGAGAGAGAGAGAGAGAGAGAGAGAGAGAGAGAGAGAGAGAGATAAAAGACGGAGAATGCCAATAGAAGATTAAATTTGTTGTCCAGGTTATAAGGTTTTTACCCTCATTATGAGTAGTGACGAGGATGTGGGGCCGTCCAACCGAAACACCTATCTCTCAACGAGGATCTTATGTCCTTGTAATCAAGCAAGCATGTTGTGCGATGGAGAAGACACGTTTCTTTGCAGCACATTCACAAATTTGGTGAGTTCGATCCATCTATTATAGATCGATTTGTTGCCAGCTATAACTCGTCGGATCTGACGTTGGCCAACAGGCAGCAATCTTGCAACCCAATAGACGTGTTCGTAGGCGCTTTGGTCAAGCAGCATATGTGAGGTCACAAGATGTAGCCTCTGACAGCTCGAGGGATGATCATGCAGACCACATTCCCAATGAGGCAATGTTTGAGCCCGAGATTAATGAAACGATCAACACGATCATGGATTCAGTAAGGCTTATCTATGATGATATGAAAAGTGAAGCCAATACGCCATTGTATGATGGAGCACGTGTATCTAGATTGAAGGCGCTCCTGGTTCTTCTCAACATGCAGAAAAAGTTTGGATGGAGTGACACGAACGTCATAACACTTTTCAAGTGATCTATTACAATTTGTTTACTTTATAAAAAACTCTAGATGTATAATGATCTGATAGATTTTTACACAATTTGTACCGTATTTTTTTCGTTGTGTAGATTGCTCAAAGAGCACATACTACCAAATGTGATGCCAGATTCCAGAGAGGAAGCAAGAAAGATCTTGTGAAACTTGGGGATGGATTACAATTCAATCCACATAGACATGGAGCAGTGTCCGAAATGTGATTCTGAGAGATATCCAGTAGATGTCCATGGAACAAAAATTCCACAAAAGGTTTTGCGACAATTTCCTCTGCTTCCTCGCATCAAGCATCTCTTCGAATGTAAGTCCATGGCCGCCCTAGCATCATGGCATGAGGAGAATAAATCTTCAGCTGGTGTGCTACGGATTCCTGCAAATTCCGCAGCCTGGAAACATATAGATGAAACATGGTTCGATTTTGCCAGGGAAGCACAAAATTTGCACCTAGGCCTGGCTATGGATGGCGTAAATCCATTTGGTCAAAGATCAGCATCTTACAGTGTATGGCCCGTTTTTATCGTCAACTACAACATTCCCCCGTGGGTCACTACCAAGAAGGGGCACATATGGCTAAGCTTGATTGTGCCGGGGCGGTATAAAGTGAAGAATATGGATGTGTATCTTCGTCCACTATTGGAAGAGCTACAATAGTTGTGGATTGGCATAGCAGTGGTGGATATGAGTCGACACACAGGTCGACGAAATGCTTTGATCAGAGGCATTCTAATGTGGACCATGCATGACTATCCTAGACTAGCAGAATGCTCAGGTGATTTACACTTAAACTCTAACACTGTAAATCTTGGTTTTTCTCAAGATTATCTATTATCATGTGTATACATGCAGGGCTTCAAACAAGCGGATACAGAGAATGTGTCCCATGTGAACCTAGACTAAATGCACGTCAGGTGCCCTCATTGAAGAATCAAATCTACGAAGGTCATCAAGCGTATCTTCCAGAGAATCATGTGTTACATGACGGCTTTTTGGGAAGAGAGCCACCGAGGATATCTGCACAAGCATGGTTAGAGCAGAAGGAGATGTGTGATGACGGTTTTCCCCCTGGGATGAAGAGGTTCTCTCTATGGTACGAGTTACCATATTGGCCCTGACTCATGATCAATCACTTGCTCGGTCCAATGCAAATATTCAAGAATGTGGGTAATCTGTTATGGGACCATCTGACTGGCAAGAAAGATACTTTGGGAGCCAGGGCTGACCTTAGAAATGTGGATCGTATGGAGCAATATTGGCCGCAGACAGCATCCGATGGATCAATAAAACTCCCTAAAGTACCATGGATTTTCAATGGAGCCCAAGAACACAAAGTAAAAGAGACCATTCAATCAGTGAAGACCCCCACTGGCGTAATGCACTTGCTCCGAACGTGTTTTACTAAAGAAGGAAAGCTTACCGGTTTGAAGTCACACGACTGGCATAAAATGTGTCAGGTATGTTCATAGTGGAATATATCATAGTGGGAATTATGTAAAAGATTTGTGTGTGCACTTTAATATCATTCTTGCACCTGTTTTGCAGTTTATTTTACCGGTGGCCATTGAGGGATGTTTGTCTCTTGACGTCCATAACACAATTTACAAACTTGCAAAGTTGGTGCAATGGATCTCACAAAAGGAGACCAACGTAGACTCCATACCATTCGCCAAATTAAACGTTGTAGAGGTTGTGTGAATGTTTGAGAAACACTTTCCTACTACCATGTTAACCATTCAGGTGCATCTTCTTGTACACATAGTTGATGAGGTGGAAATAGCTGGCATAATACATTCCAAATGGATGTTCTTTTTAGAACGTTTCATGAAAACGCTCAAGGGATATGTGCATCAGAAGGCACGTCCAGAGGGTAGCATGGTAGAAGGTTGGTTGGTATCAGAGTCCCTAGTGTACATTAGAGAGTGGCTAGATGGATTTGATAAATCCCGGGACACGCTATGGAAAACCATAGATGATGAGTGCATATCTGGGATTGTCGATCATGTGCAATCTCGGTGTTGAGAAGAAATGATGGAAGATCTAGAGGCTAAAATCAACCAATTTTGCATCCTTCACAATCTAGTGATGCAAAAGTGGATTTCACAATATGAGGATGCAAAGCTAGAGCAACAAAGGGCACGAATCTAGTGGAGACGGGGAAGACAACCACCCATGCACTATCCAACAGGTTTGGAGAGCCTACCAACATTCATGAGCTTAAGATGGTTGCACAACCAATTGAAAAGCGCACGACAGTGCGATGAAGAAGTGATTGAGGACGACTAGGAGTACTCTCCGGGTTGCACGACCAAGGTAAGTTTGCAATGTACGACTAGTGACATTCTAGATGTTTGAACGGCCACTCATAATCTTTGTTGGTTGTAGTAAGTCATACACAGTAGGATGGTGTAAAGGTCGACATTTTAGGGTGGAATGGATCGACAAAAAGAGTTTTACTTAAGACTGTGGAATCATGGCAAGATTTGAACAGTGTAGTCGACAACGGTTTACTGATGCCGATCCTGTGGTGGCGGAACTCACTTACTTCGACACGCTACAAGAGATTTTGAGGATCGATTATAGAGGATTTTTTATCGACTTGTTCGACGTGCAATGGTTCAAGATAATCATGGAGGGTTGCAACGCTATTGTGCGTAGAAGAGAGTTTGGTTTTCTTGAGGTGGATTCAACTAAGAAATGGACTGACCTAAGAGACACTTTCATACTACCCTAGCATTGTGAACAAGTAAGTATGTAAATAGTTAACATCCGATTTTAGAAGTTATGTTCTTGGAAGCTCTCATGTAAGTTATGTGGCTCTGGCAGGTCATATTTCATTCTACAAAGTCTGCATCAAACTGGTGCTACGTCATAGAGGTAGCCCCTCGTAGTGCACGGACGTATAAAGGCTACCATGTGACAATCACAGTGGCATCAATGGAGGATATCAGAGAATATGCTCAGTCAGAAGCCGCTGAGGTGCTACCAGATGAGCATCAAGCTGCTACTCTCTATGGGGTGCATGCAGAGGATCTACAAAATGAAATGAAGGACATCTGTTTAAATGGAGAGCTCTATATAGCTATAGGAAGTTATGATGAGCTTTGCGAGGATGAGAGAGAGAGACCTCTTAAAGCCAGAAATATTGTATTTGAACAATTTTGCTCCGTTTTATAATATATATTGTATTCACATGGATTTTTGTCCATTTCTGTCTATATGCGTCATTGTATTTAATGGTGTTTGCGTCCACTCAAGGTACGTATGCTCTAGGTATGTTCTCACAAGCAGGGACGAAGAGCACTACGCTCCGAGTGCGATGGAGACTGAAGCTGCAATCGTGAAGGTCTGCTCAATATAGATGCTGCTCGTCCCACCGCTAGATCTAGTTGATCGGGTGAAAGAGACACTAAGAAGAACTACTACTGTTTCTCAGTGTCTCTTGCACCCGATAAATTAGATTTAGTGGTGGGGCAAGCAACTTCTATGATTAGACCTTCATGATGTAGCTTCAATCTCCATCGCACGCGGAGCGCATTGCTTTTATAAATTCACAGAAATTCAATGAAATCTCTCTGCACAGGAATCCCTCCCCCTTTATGAGTCCTCTCTCTCTGTTTCTCTCTCTCTCTCTCTCTCTCTCTCTCTCTCTCTCTCTCTCTCTCTCTCTCTCTCTCTCTCTACTTGTCCATGTTTTCTTCTCCATTCATTCAATATTAAGATTAAATGTTCGTGTGTTTAATGCAGGCATGGATGATGATGAGTTTCTTTCTTCTTTGTTAATCGAGCAGAGACAGTCATATGTGGAGCGTTATCGCTCTAGAGCACGATCATGTTCCTACTCCTTTAGCGTCTCCCTCTCTTTTGGAGCATTCAGCATGTTCCAAAGCTTCGGTGTTGACAAGACGCGTACGATCTTCACACTCGTCTAGGCACCGGCGCTCTAGTGGTGGCGGCGGCGGTTGTTGTGGGGATGTCGCCATCGATGCCTCGACACCGCCTCATGTTCGACGAGGCTCTTTATCGTCCCCTTCTTTGCCCGCCCCCACACCAGCCACGGCATCACCATCTACACCAGTTTTGGCATGGCTGACGGCCATTCCTAGCAGTCACACATCACTAGCTACTCCTCCAAGAGTCACTCTAGTCGACACTCCTCACTTTGGGGCCCAGAATCTAGTGGAGACACCTGACATCTGTACCTCCATTGACACGCCGCTAGAGACCCCTATCGGGACACCCAGGTTCACGCATCACTGGCGAGAGGGCTTGTCTTACTCCGTCGACTTCAGCGGCGGCATCATCTTGGATTATGAAGGCAAGAAGGTGATCTCGTGCATGCGCGGTCTTTGCTCTCAGGTGTTTAGACACTACATACTAAACACCTGGAGTGAAGTACCAAGTGATTTAAAAGACAGAGTCATCAACATGCTGCATGATGAGTTTCCCGTTTCAACACAGGATGACCGCTTCAATGAAGACCTGATGAAGGTTCGAATGCGCGAATACTACAAGCACAAGCGTTCCAAAGTGCAAAAAGCAATAAAGCATGGGTGGAACAGACTAGATGGCTAGCCAAAGAAGATTGGAAGAAAGCAACGTGCAAGAATCATGACAAGTGGAAGCAACAAAAGGAGGCAGCCAGAGCGCGCGTGCGTAGAGGCAGGGAGCTCGCACCACTTAGGGAGCGGCGGGGTGGGCATCATTTGAGGCCAATTTTGTAAGTGTTTTTTCATCTCTCTTTAGGTTTGATAGTTTAGGGTTAAGGGGTTTATAAATTCGAACATAATGGATTCTTTGTATGTTTTGACAGTGGTCGATGATAAGACATGACCCCACATCGTACGAGCACGAGTACGCAGGCAGGAAGGGCTTAAATGCCCTGATGGACATTCTGAGTCTTGTGGAGGCATGGTTAGTATTAGGGTTTACTCTTTTTTATTTGTTGTATTGTTTTATAAATTATATGTTTATACTTACAGAAAGCTGTCTTATTGTTTTTTTTGTAGAATCCGACAGATACGCCGCTTGGACGTGATGAGACGTCTTATTAGACACCGTCAGTCTAGTCGTAGCTAGATAGCATTAGTTTCCTTTTGTCATAGCATATGTATCATGAGATTATGTTTATACGTCTTTTTGTAACTATTGGAAAATCATGTATATTTTTTCAATGATGACAAAGGTGTTGTAACTATTACATTTGCAAAGTTTAACAATCAAGTGATTTTGTCTATGATGTGTACAATTGTCATTTACTTACTTTCATCATTTACTTTTGTCAGTTTTGTATCTTTATTCTACAAACAATACTGTGGATGATGGAGTTAATGGTTATATTGTCTTGTGGATGACTACTTTGGGTCTATATCTAAGCTTGCACTTTCTTTCAAAGGTGAACATGGGCTTATCTTGGATTCATTTAGGTTTACTCAATTATTGAAACATTCAATATGGTTGATGGGTGGCAGGGCATTCAATGCCCTACCACCAAAAACATTTCTCTCGGGCATTGCTATGAGCATCTCTATATAAGGCTCTGTAGCGTCGCTATAAACGTCGCTATAGGTGGCCTGTGAACGTAGCTATGATCATCACTATAGATGTCCCTATATAGCGATGCCTATAGCGATGCATATAGAAAATGTTATAGAGACGATCATAGAGACATTCCCGTATCGACGCTCTTAGCAACGTCGGAGATTATAAAAACCCAATGTATTTCTGTCGCTAATAGCGTCACAAGCGCACACAACCTCTTGTAGTGTCAAGGGAACCAAAATGTGAAAGATAAAGGAATGTTAGAAGGTATGTTGTCTACCACACTTACAAAGGACGAAAGAGAGGAGTTCTACGATTTTTAGAAAGTTTACTACGATTTTTTCTAGAGACTACACCGACATGCGTGGAGTAGATGATGTGTAACACAAGATTGAGTTAAAGCCAGAGGCCACACCTAAGGCTCAAAAGATACGAAGGCTAGTGAAGGCGGTCCGGGACAGGCAACAAGAAGAGCGGCCTCTAAACACCCTTCGAGGCTCCCGTGCTGCTCAATTGGGGCTGGGGCAAGCACAATCAGAGACAACAACAACCCACAGCCAGAAACCAAACAAGAAATTTAGGGCACCACCTAGTTGTAGATGCGAACTAGGACGCACGTGATATCTCCTTGTACTCAAACGCACAAAGAGAGGGGAATGCAAGATAGCCACACACACCAAACACAAACATTCACCACGCCAGAGAGAGATAAAGAGCACAAATCAACTTGAGCAACTCAGTCTTAGCCTTAAAGACTAGATGCACACAAAGCTTGACGAGAAATAGAGAGACAACACAAAACTTGACCTTGTTTCCAATACACAAATTGTCTTAGGGTCACCGGAGCCCTCTCACCGAGTACCCTCTTACAATTCACCTTTTAGGAAAACAATTCAAGAAGCCCTCAAACCACTAAGCATGAAATGGCACAACAAACTTCAAGGACAATATACCTTCAACCACCTGATGAGCCAACTTATCAAGTCAATCTGGAGAGAAGAGTCGTAGTTGCAGCATACAATTGCACCCAAAACTATAAATCTTATTTATGCACAAGAGTAGGCTACAAGTATGGTGAAGAGTATGGCATACACTCCACTCCTCTAGATGGCATAACTAACTTCAAGCTTCTGCATGCACCTATGTGTAATGATGGAATAGAGCACTCACGATGCACACACTCTACACAACTAGGCTTGAAGAGTGGTGTGTTATGTGTTGAGAATGGTGTGGTGTAGTGTGATCATGTGATGATTTACAAGGGAGAGAAGGGCTCTATTTATAGGTTTTAGAAGCCCCGATTAGGATTAGACCTAATCAAGTTTATTTGAAGGAATAAAAGATTATGCATATTTTTTTAATGAGAGTGGGCCCCTTTTGTCCTTTGAGTCACATGGATGTGGGCTCAAGGGAAGAGAATTATTGAGGATGATAGGAGAGAGGATTGAGTGAATAATTTGGGAGTTCCTACTCTAGTAGAGGTGCATTTTACAATAAGGTTAGTGGTTAGTGGTTAGTAATTATCACTAAAAAATATTTACAAAATCATTCACCAAATGGTGACATATATGATGAGAAAAGTTAGAGAAGAGATAAGCTTGTAAAGCAAGGTTGAAGCTTGGAGAAGTTGACTTTCACCTCTTTACAACACCGGTAGAAGAAGCGGTCAGCATGGCGAAGTAACGCGTGTCGATGAAGCTATGTTATCTTCAAACCTTGGAAAATTCATGATAAAAGCCTTCATTTGCAGAGGTTATCCTTGGATTTTTGCTGATTTTTTGAAGTTCTTTACAAAGCTGAAGAGAGTATGGTAATATGGACATATATGTAGAGAGAAAGGGGGACACATACGATGTAGAAATGGAGGATAAAGGCTATGGAGGTGTGAGAGATGTGTCAATGGTGAAGAGGGTGAATTAGGACATGGGAGTTGCAGGTTTGGGAGTGGGAAGGAGAGGGAGGAGTGTGTATGAAAGAGGAAAATGATAAAGTGGAAGAAGGAGTGTGGCTGCATAGCATGGGCAAATTGGGGTCCACCAATAAAATCATAGCTCACAGCTCGTAGCTCAAAAAAAAAATGAAAACATTTGAGGTGAAATTTTAGCTCACGAGCTACAACTTTTGTTTGTATCACCTTTTCAAATTCAGGGAGCATGTGATCTTTAAAAATTCAGCAAAACCGGCTGTTTTTTCCACTGCACAAAGTCCTTGTGAGGTCCTTCTTTGGATGATTCTTTTGAATACCTCCAAGAGTGAGCTCCCCATGGTGCATGCATGCATGCCACATACCCTTGACCTTATTTGGTAGGTCTATAATTGAAGATATTATTGAGATCATGATATAAGTGAATAGTACAACTAAAAAAATCAAATATTGAGGGGTCTAAAAAAATATGTGCATGTCAAATATAAATAATATAGGTGGAAAAAATATAAAGGGGTCAAAATAAATCTCTCTCATTATAAGTCTACCATAAAAAGATGAATATTTTTGGTGGTCTAATTTATGAGAGTAATAGAGAATAAATGTAGGAAGGAAAAAATGACAATAGTGAAAAAATATACACATAAATAAACTAGTTTTTTTGGATTTTTGTTTGGATGGAGTTACACCAAACATAAGAGAAGCTTGCATGAAATTATTTTTATATGGAATAAAGAGTATGAAAAATGGTAAGAAAAAATATGGTAATGGTGAGTCAATGTACATAGCATAAATAATACACCATAGGTAGAAATATTTAAATAAATACCAAAATAATTATGAAAAATCCTTTTATTTAGGCCCTATATAAAATGAAATATTTACACACAAATGGGCCATAATATACTTATATTTTTTACATTTTTTATTTTTTATTGGCTTAACTAGCCCAATGACTAGCTAATTGAGGGTTTTTAAGAAGATATGGGAAAAGTCCCCTAACTCACACACGCCTATGTACAGTGAAATGGTACTCATAGCCACAATGTTTGAATGATTTGATAGGGTGCTATGGCAATAATGGAAAGCCGAAAAAACGGCTATCACTAGGACTCATCAAGGAGCAGGCTGTATTCAAGGAGGTAAGACAGCTTCTAGCAGCAGGTTTCATTTATCCAGTGGAGAATTCAGAGTGGGTCTCTCCTGTTGTGGTCACTCCCAAGAAAAACGGCAAGTGGAGGGTGTGTGTGGATTATCGTCCACTAAATGAGGCAACAAAAAGAGATCACTTTCCCCTCCCATTCTAGGATGAGATACTAAATGAAGTAGCTGGTCACAAGAAGTACACCGTGTGTGATGGCTACTCGGATTACTTTCAAATAGGGATAGCATTGGAGTATCAATTGAAAACAACCTTCGTCACTCCTTGGGGTTGTTATGCTTTCAGAGTCATGTCATTTGTCATGACAAATGCTCCTGCAACTTTCCAACACTTCATGAACATGGTGTTTCAAGCATTCTTTGGAAAGTCTATTAGGGTTTTTATTGATGATTTTTTCATTTATAGCTCAAAATCATTACATCTACAAAGGGTAGAAGCCTGGGTTTGAAGCAGATTTTAGGCATTTGGGCATGCAAGAATGAAATCCTAAGGAAAAAAGTTCATTCCATTTGTAAGTTGTTTAATCAGTTTGAAGGAGTGCAACTATATCATATTCTTAGGAAACAAAATGAAGATGCCAATTTACCTGCACAACAAGCAGTTACATGTGCTGAGAAAGAAGTGCAAGTCATCATGGTGGTAGCAGCTATTAAGCAGCCGAGATACTAGGGATTGGAGTGATTGGCTCCTATTATTGGCTACATTTTGAAGGGCGAGTTTTGACAAGACTTCACAAAAGCTCAAAAGAGGAGACTCATGAAGAAGGCAAGTTTCTATCTCTTCCTAGAAGGATCCCTCTATCAAAGAGGGATGGATCAAGTGTGTAGAAGAGTACCAACAATGGAGGAAATTCCAGCCATTTTAAAAGGTTCACATGAAGAAGCATGTGGTGGCCATTTTGCCCAAGAGTTAACTATGAAGAAGATTTTGCTTGTGGGGTATGTTCTGCCAAGCTTGCATGTGGATGTCCAACATTGGTGTAAAAGCTATCACAACTGTCAGGTAAATGGAAATAGAAGGTTGGTGCATGGCGCGAGGTAAATAGTGCTTGCAAATGGGGCATTGATGTTATGCGTCATCTTCCTAGAACAAAAACTGGTAAACTCTACATTCTAGTGGTTGTAGATTACATGACTAGGTGGCTAGAGGCTCAAAGTGTGGCAAGGAAAAATGGAAATATAGTGAGTAGGTTTATCTACACTAATATTTGTTGTAGATTTGGCACACCTCTAGAGATTGTTTTGGATAATGGTCCAGGGTCCAAGAAGGGTTTACTCATAGAAGTTTGTGAAGAGCTTCACATTCTACATCGTCATAAGACACCCTACTACCCACAATCAGATGCTTTGGTGGAGAAGACTAATGGTGTCATTGAAGGCATCATTAGGAAGATGGTGCAAAACAAGACAAAGTTGTGGGATGACTTCTTGGATGGTGTCTTGTGGGCATATCAAACCACATATAGGGAGGCAACAAAGTTCATGCCATTTCACTTGGTTTATGGTCAAGAGGCTTTGCAGTCTATCGAGCTCAACATTCCAACAATGCGGCCTCATGGCAGAGGTGCACAAGATGATCAAGAGGTATGGATGGATTGACTTCTTACATTAGTAGAGCTTGAGTGGAAAAGAGAAGCAGAATACGAGTGCTACAAGAGGAAAGGTACACAAGCGAAGGAAAATCTTGACAAGAAACTAAAGAACAATGGCACCAATGAAGGAAATATTGTGCTAAGATATGACAATCGACCCGGTAGTCGTTTTGATGCCAAGTTTGAGACTAGACGGAACTCCAGGAAGGTAAATGGGTATCGCCCGAAGCCCTATTTGAGTTGGCTTCTACCAAAAGATTTGCAAGATCATTGCCAAGAAGCTACATCATCATGTAAGTCTTGTAGTTTGGTTTGTGTCAGTAGTTCAAGGCAAGGTGAAGAAGAAATACAAAATGAATACTTGTTTGAGGCACAAAACAACGCAAATGACATGGACCCACTCTCATTGGAAAAGATGCCTTTTGATGGTACATGAATATATCACCATCCTGGGGGAGGGCTAATGATAGCCGTTATTTGGCTATCCAAAATTTCCATAGAGAGCTATCTCACCCTACCAAAGCCACCTAAACACTGTGGCTATCCCTACCATTTCACTGTACATAAGCATTTGTGAGTTAATGGACTTTTTTTATATCTTCTTAAAACCCTTAGCTAACTAGTCACTGGGCTAGTTGAGTCAATTAAATAAATAAAAGAAAAAACAAAAAATATATTATGGCCCATTTGTGTTTAAATATTTCATTGTATATAGGACCTAAATATAATGATTTTTCATAATTATTCTCGTATCTATTTAAATATTTCTACTTAGGTATGTGTTATTTGCCTAAGTATGCTATGTACATTGACTCACCATTACCACAGTTTTGCATACTCTTTATTCCATATAGATATATTTTCATGCAAGCTTCTCTTATTTTTTTTGTGAATCCACTCCTAGGAAAAACACCTCAAAAATACCTTTTACCATCAGTCATTGCCTTTCACTAAATTCCTATCTCCTACAGGTATTATTTTTTAACTCTTGTAAATAAATATACATCAATAAAAACAAACGAAGGATCTCATTATTTGATTCCCTATATTTTCATATATATATATATATATTATATATATAGCACATACTATTCTATATTCCATAAATTGCTTATATATACTAGCCTATTTTTTTCTATCATATCCATATATAATATTTATGCCTAATCCACAACCATGCATATTTTGAAACCCCTAAGAATATATTAGGTCATGCTTTTGTGCAAGGAGGGGCTCACCTATGTAGCCCCTCCTTGCATATGGAGCCATATGAAAATTCAACTAAAGGGGGGTCATTGAATATTTTTTTATGAAGAAAAATAGGCATATTGGTGGGATTTCTTATATCCATTTCCTCTCCAAATTTTAAGTAGTGACTAGAAGACAAAATATGTACCAAGAGCTGAATAATCACCCCAGTCTGCCCACTTTTCTCACAAGTAGTCCATAGTCTTCTCTCACCTCCTTTCCATACACACACACACACACACACTCATTCCTCTCCATCCCTTACTTAAACCTATAATTTTTATGGCTTCTTTCATCTTCTTCACCATTCCCATCTCTCCCTTACTCCATAGCTCAAAATTATAATCTCTACACACATATAGCTCAATTTCTTTCTCTAGAATCAAACTCATATTACCATAATCTCTTCATGCTTTCACAAAAAGAGAAAAAATCAGCAAATAACCAAGCTCAAGCTCTTTAAAAGGACGAGTTTGATCATAGAAAATTCAACTTTTCCATGGTCACAAAAACTATACCGACAGAGATCTACAACCTCTTCATTCACTGAAGGAGATAGGTAGAAAATTCCCTTTCCATCTTGTGGTTTTTATCAAATTGTGTATAATCTCATCCTCATCTTACTTTTTATCATTGTATAGATCATGTAATGCACCTTGAGTGCATATGACATTGTAATTTGAACCCATCTCACTAACTACAAACTACTAACACTAACCACTAACATACTAACACAAAATAGCCATTGACCTAATCACCTCATCTCAAGCCTACATGTGCATAGTAACCATTAGAAAATTTCGGAGGTCATTTGGAGGGCCTTGTAAGAAATTGTATTTCTCTCTCTAGAAACTTTTTTTAAAATGCACTTGCACCTTGTGAGTACGTCCAAAAGGACAACCAGACACTCTGAAAAGTAGATTTATATTCCCAATCGTCCTTGAAAACGGTCACTTTTTTATTTAATGCGAGCGTCTTTTTCAGGAGGCATGTGCGGCGCATTCAATGCAGCTTACGTCATCACTAAAAGTTGAAAAGTCACAAACTATAAAATAGTGATAGATTTTGAGGATTTTGACACCACCAATGCATCCGGAACGCCTAAATACCTTAAAAACGAATGTTTACTTGTCTCATTCCGACATCCGAAGAGGCAAAAAATGTCAAAAAACCCCCAAAAATGGGCTTTTTACTAAAGGCGCGCGAGGAGGCATTCTAAAATTTTAGAATGCCCCTCTGCGCGCCGTTAGTACAAAGCCCATTTTTGGGTGTTTTTGGACACTTATCTTTCAAAAAAGCCCCTTTTTAGAGGTTTTTGGACATTTTCCTCTCAAAAAGCTCCCTAAAAAAAAAAAAAAAAGGGTCTTTTTACTAACGGCGCACGAGGAGGCATTCCAAAATTTTGGAATGCCCCCTCGCGCGCCGTTAGTACAAAGCTTTTTTTAGTGATTTTTGGACACTTATCTTTCCAAAAAGCCCCTTTTTAGAGGTTTTTGGACATTTTCCTCTCAAAAAGCTACTTAAAAAGAGGAAAAAAGGGCCTTTTTACTAACGGCGCGCGAGGAGGCATTCCTAAATTTTGGAATGCTTTTTGGACATTTTCCTCTCAAAAAGCTCCCTAAAAAGAGGGAAAAAGGGCCTTTTTACTAACGGCGCGTGAGGAGGCATTCCAAAATTTTGAAATGCCCCCTCGCGCGCCGTTAGTAAAATGTTCTTTTAGGGGTGTTTGACATTTTTGGCCTCTTTGGATGTCTAAGCGAGGCAATTGGACATTCATTTCTAGGAGATATGTGTATTCCGGACGCATTGGCAGTATCAAAAGTTTCAAAATCTTCCACCACTTGATAGTTTTGTGACTTTTTGAGTTCTAGTGATGACGTATCCCGTATCAAATGCACCACATCTACCTTCTGAAAAAGGTGCTCGTCTTCAAGGACCACTAGATTATTAAATGAGGAGAGGGACACCTTTTATATTTTTGTTAATATCAGTCTATTTTTCTACGTAACGTAGGCTCTTCTCTCATTGGAGGAGCTTATTTTCCTCTCTCTACCAAAAGGCCCTCCAAAAGACCTCCGAAATCTCCTAATGTCTCTCTCTCTCTCTCTCTCTCTCTCTCTCTCTCTCTCTTCTTCCTTAAAACTCTACTTTCACCTTATCTACCATCAATAATGCTCTCTTTTGAGCCCACATCCATGACTCACGTAGACAAAGAAGGCCCGCAATGTATTGATATTCATAAAAAATCATGATCCTGATTTGTTAGCTTGTAAATTAGGATTTCCAATAATCTTAATGAGAGGTCTCCAACCTATAAATAGGCCCCTCTCCTTCTTTTAAATCACCTCCAATATCTCACATAGCACCCCAACACTCTATGTGTGAGGAGAGACTTAAGCATAGCAATCACTTTGTGAGCTTCACTTTTGGTGTGAGAGAAGCTTTCAAGCTACACATTGCAAGTGAGAGAGTGTGAGTTTAAAAATCTCAAAACCACTATTTTATATGTTCGTCCATCATCAATAAATTGAGGTATGGTGCATCGAAGGCGTGATTCCACGTTCAAATCTTCGTCCTTCCACTTGTGCAATATGGTTTGGTGAATTCAAGGTGACTTGTGTATTTTGAGTTTCTATCATTTGGTCTTGTTTAAGAAAGTGTTTTAGTGTGTTTTCAATGCCAATTTTGTGTCCATTGTAAGAGGGTATTTTAGTGAGAGGTCTACCACACCCTAAAACAGTGTGTTTGTGTGTGTGTGTGTGTGTTGGCAATGTTTAGCATTCAGTAAGCGTTGAGTTAGTTTTGTACAAGCTCTACAATAACATCATAAGAACCATCTCCAACACAAATAAGGTATTATGCAAGATACATTTCTCTCTCTCTCTCTTCCCTTTGCTCTAGCTCTCTCTGCCCATTTTGTGTGTGTCTTGGTGTGTCTTGATGTGAGGTTTGTTGTATGTTCTGTGGCGCATCTTCTTGGTTGTGACAAAATCTCTCTTGCATCCTAGTTCGCATACCATAACTAGGCGGTACCCCTATCTTGTTTGGGTTTGGCTGTGGGTTTGTTTTTGTGTTGTGCTTGTGGTTTCCCAAGCCCAATTGAGTATCATGAGAAGCTTGAGGGGTGCTTAGAGGTCGCCTCTCTTGTTGCCCGCCCCGGACCGCCTCACTAGCTAGGGTTTACACTTTAAAACTTTGGGAGTGATTTTTTTTTTTTCAAGCACAAATCAAAGCTCACAAGTATGTTGATCATCCTGCTCTCTCTCTCTCTCTCTCTCTCTCTCTCTCTCTCTCTCTCTCTCACTCATATGTCCTTCTCTTGCGTTGTTGCTTGATACTACTCCGTAAACGTGAAATAAAAAATTGCAAAAAAAAGGGGGGACAAAGCCCACCCTTCTTTTTTTGAAGTTGTTTGTTTGACGTTTATGGCAGTAGTAGCAACGGATTTGATGTTAAGATGTTCATGGTTCATCAAAAATGGAAACCAATGTTTTGTAGGACGCTAACGACAAAAGTTGCAACAAAATAATCATGAAATGCCATTGACAACAATCCAAAAAAGACAAAAAAAGGAGGCCCCCCCATCATCGAGGGGGCTATGCCCCCCCGTTTTTCTGCCATTTTTGGATTGTTGTCAACGATGTTTCATGATTATTTGGTTAATTTCCAATTTAACAAATATTATCCATATCATGTGTATAAAATTACTCAAAATGCTCCTTCAAATCGTGAAAAAAAGGGTGAAGAAGCATTTTGAGCAATTTTCTACGCATGATTTGAATTTCTTATATAGTATATACTAGCGGGTCACCACAATGGACGTCTGCAACATAGCTTTTTCTACTAACATAATGTCAATATGCAAGGAAGTGACTCAGGATGGGGCACGGAGACTCAATGAGATCGTCAATCTCAAGGAATTGAACTTAAAGGACTGTTCATACTTCTACAATAGCAAATCAACCACTTTCTAGTCAAAAAGTCAGTCTATGTCCAATCTCAACGCTCTAGGTCATCAGGCCTTTTCGGCATCCAACAAAATGTGGAATGCAATGAAACTTAAAGAGAGGTATTACGACACCTAAGGGCATATTCGTACCAAGTTCTACAGTCATCTAGGAAGGTACATAAGTCATGATACATCCCAAAAAATGTATAGAAAATTGACATAGAACTACTCAAAAAGGTTTATCCTAAGCATTGAAACTCTCTTCCAAGGTCAAAACATCAAAAAAAAATTATTTAAGACCTCAAATCAATGCATCTAGCTCACAAACAAGATGTCACAAACCACAACAGAATTGAGAATAATTACAGAGGAGACAAGGAACACAATGTGCTATTTGAAATAGAATTTTGATTACCAGACAAGGAGAAAGATTGATTACAACTTGTAGCAGCAAGGCAGATCTTAGTCGACCTCCAATTACTTTCCAAGATAATGATGATGTTCTTTACAAAACTAATGGTTTTCACTTAAAAACTTGGGACTCTTTCCCAGGGTCATTTGGCCACTTGGCATGGTTTGTAGGATCAAAAAGACTAAGAGGGAATGATAGATTATATTACGATTTGAGAATCATCATTAGTAGAATTACACTGCTTCTTTTGAAAAAATGATTGAGTACAACAAATCCACCTTTTGAGTGACATTCCGCTGTGTCCACCAAACATTCCCCCCTTCCTATTCATTGCACTCCTCGTGCAATCTGCCTTTGAGTGTCGCCTTAGTAGTTGATCAGCCTTCATTAAATTTGTGGACTTCCTTGTAGTACTATGTAGCATTCTCGTGTTCTCTTTGTAATTCTGATTGGAGTTGCAGCTAGAATTTTTGCAACTCCTTGATTTTGTTTTGCAATTACAATGTGCTTTCGTGGCCTCTTTCCTTGTGTCTTTGAGCTCTAGTTCATGCAAGTTGTAGAGATATTTAGCATTGAAACTAGAGCTTGATCTGGTCTAAATATGCGTCAATGTCAAATGACTTGATTATTTGTGCTCCCTCCTCTACCACAGCTTGGGAACGAGGCGATCTTAGTTGTTTCTAACTTCTTTGGCCCTGGTCAGAGGTACCAGCATCATCCATCTTTTTTTCTTCTGTTTTTTGTACTTCACAAGCAGTCCGGAGCTGTAGTGATTTCTCGCAGTGCTATCTCTTTTTCTTCAACTACCTACTTTGGTGTCAGCACTTTGTATGCAATTTTTTCTGGAAGATCCATGGCTTCTTTTCTTCTTTTTGTTTCAATCTCTGAAGGTATCTTTTTGTTCTTTGGTGTTTCAAATTTATATTCTTGTTCGTCAAGGATGTCCTAATCACCTTTCTCTTCTTGGTTTTTTTCTTTCCCTCTCCCTTGGTAGATTCGTCAGATGATTCGAGATCATTGACGTGAGGCGGTTTTGCGTCCTCTCTTTCTCTTTGCACCATTTTACGCTTAAGATCACTTTGAATCTGTTACCGCATTTTTTTGGAAATGCTTAGATTCTCCTCTACTTCCTTTCTTTTGTGTTGTTTGATCCTTTCCAGAGATTTTGATTTTCTATGCTATAGAGATACGTCTTCTTCTTCTTTTCATCATCCCATTTTGTTCCCTGACTCCTCTTTTCTTCCTATTTCTGTTGGTAGAGTCTTTCCCTTTGTGACTATGCTTCTTCCATTGTCCTTCAATCTTGGGTGATGGGGATTGCCTCCACCGCTTCTTCAATCTTATGTGTCTAAGTGAAAATTCACTTGCATGTTCCTCATCTGAAGACTGATAGTCTGAAGGAGTTTCTATTTTTGTTGACCTAGCTTCTTTGCTGATTGGTGCATTTGATTTGGTCTATTCACTATCAGTGTCATGTCTCCTTGAGCTCTGCCTCATTTGTTTGAGCTGTGGTTGTGGCCTTGTTGATGGTCCTACCACTGGCTTTATTGCTCTTTTAGATTTTTGGATCAAATTCAATTGTGATTCCGTAGGTGTTAGGTTATCAATCATTCGTAACGGCGGTTGGTAAGCAATTCGAGTCAGCATTGGTACAACATTCATGTAAGTCTTGCTCTTTTGGCTACCCTTGATATTTGCTTCCACTACGTTGTCAAGTAGGTAGTTGCCAAAATCACAGTTGACTACTCTCACTACAACAAAAAAAGGTGTCATCGACGCAGATATCGATGCACTGCGTCGCTATGTGCATCGATATCTGCGTCCCTATGAACCTGTCGCTATTTGCGATGCAGATATAGATGCAGATAGCGATGCAAATAGCGACTCGCATAACGACGCGGATAGTGACGACCATAACAGGAAAAAAATTTCTTGGGCAGAGGGCAGGTAGCCTGGCCTGTGCCCAGTTAAAAGATGGATACAACCACAACCAGACTTCGTGCCCTCTGCCCAAGAAAGCGAGCAGCACCAAAATCAACCATGCTCCCGTGCGCAAAAATTTTGACTGAGTTCCGTTTGGTTTTACATAAACTTTTCAAAAAAAACCATATCATGTATATGCCTCCTACATGCTATCCTTGTAGGATCTCACATGAGATTTAAGGCCAATGAAAGACAAGTACCGTACCAACTGAAAATCATAACCATAACGAACCATAACCATAACTTAAAAGCATAACCATAACGAACCATAACCATAACCTAAAAAAATAACCATAATGAAGATAACCATAACCATAAACAAAATTAACAATAACCATAAGCATAACCAGAAAGTTAAACATAACCATTAACAGAACGTGAACCATAACTATGTCTATACAAGAATATGAGAAATAAACATGTCTATACAATGACAATGACAATAATCATAACCATAAGGGAAACAATAACTGTCTGAACAATAGCTGTCTGTACAAAAAAGAGACACAGAAGCGTGTCTGTGTCTCACAAAGCATATATATGAAATCCGGTCCACTAATGATTGGGCGTCGCAACCTACACATAGGACAACTCACAAATTTAGTATTGATATTACTTCACATATATTTAATTAAATCAACTCACACATATTAATGTCTCACCTCAAGTGATCAGCGAGACTGTAAGGCCTCCCAGTCTACTCCTGGCGTGTCGGAGCTCGATGCATCGCAAGATTCTGCGTTTATACAAAAATCAAAGTAATAATAATACATGATTCATCGTGTTTTAAAAAACGCCATAGTTAAGATTGGATTAGAAACTCACAAAATCATAGCGAAAGGTGTCGAAGCTTCCGCTGCCAAGATGAGATGTCCCCTCGGTCATCTGACGTACCTGCGCGGCCTCACGCTGCTGTCTGAACCGCGTGTCCATTGTCTGCTCATCCTCCCTGATCTGCAGCCACGTCTCGTGTGGGATGCCCGAAGGCTTCAGCAAGCCGATCCTAAAAGCCTTCGGAGCTGCATCTCGTCGATGTTTCACGGTGTCCCGTGCAACACCCTTGATCCACCTCCTTGGAGCAACGGAAGAACCCGGAGCAGGCTGGTACTCTCTTAGGATGGTCTCCACTATGTAATTGACATTGTCCCCATCTTGATCACCCCAAGACGTCAGAAGGATGGTCGAAAACTGCAGCTCCGCGAGCTGGTGAATTTGCTGTCGCATCTCAGTCTCGACTCTATCCATGTCAACAGAACCATCTGTCTGTACAGTATAGAGCTTGGAGGCACTAGGATCGTATGCCCCCCAAGGTGTTCGAGGTGCGCCAAGAGGTGTGTCCAGAAGTGTGCCTGGGTAGGACGGGGATCCTGAGCGAGGAGGGGTCGAAGCATCTGTGGACCCTCCTCCACAGCAACCACCACCTCCACCTGACGATCGCCGAGATCGGCGACTGCACCTGTGCTGCGGAGATGAGTACGTATCCGCCTCTGTCCCATCCCTAGGTATCAAAGCGGCCGTGATGGGAGAAGCAGGCATCGTACCCATAGGCGTCCTCCCCCCCGTAGGCGTCCCCCCCTAGGCGTCGGACCCTCCGGTGTGAAGCCCGGAGGCGTAGTACCCGTGCCTTTGGCTACCCAGTACAAAGAACCCTCTGCCATCTGAGCAGGCGTCATCCGTGTAATGAATCCCATGAATGCATCTGCACTCATGGAAGCGGGATCTGGAATCTGTTCTGCCATACTAAAGTCCTGCACAAAGAAAGAAAAATAAAGCATCAGAACACAATTGTTTAAATTAACTTTAAGCTTAATTTTAAATCAACGTCTTCACACAAACACTTACAGGCCTAGGCCTTGACGAGTGAGGCATCATCGATAAGATCTTGCACCGTATTATCATCTATCTCTAATTGCAAACATAACTCTGCCCCAACTCGTTCTAGCAGATTGTCTTCATCCATTGCATCTTCATCTACAAGTGTCAATTCTGGCTCGTCTACGGCATCCCTCGTATATCTGTCAGCTTCCTCTGCCATACCTTCGTCCATCTTATCTAATGTCACAGTAGTATGGACGTCGTCTGACTGATTTTCCTCTAGGAGATCTTGCCCTTCAAATACTTGTTTATTTCTTGGAGCAACCTGAACCACAAACCACCATTGTTGCTCTCGAGGTTCCGGTACCAAGACCACTTGCTCGCAATATTCAGGGAGGGCAAATGTGTCTCTCGTATCTGTCCAAATCTTTGTAGAATCTATTTGCACAAGTTTGTTTCCATCTCTGCGTACTCTCTCTCTCTCTCTCTCTCTCTCTCTCTCTCTCTCTCTCTCTCTCTCTCTCTCTCTCTCTCTCTCTCTCTCTCTCTCTCTCTCTCTCTCTCTCTCTCTCTCTCTCTCTCTCTCTCTATCTCGCTCTCTACTGATCGAATGAGCGACTAAGCTAGGGAGATCTAGACGCCCACGGCTGCGGAGGACTACACAACATCGACAGAGGCTACATCAGAGGATCTAGCTAGGTCACTTTGGCTCGACATGCACAACGCCCGGTCAGACTACTGACCATGGAGGAGATTGATGAGATCCGCCAGGGACAGATGATGGATCTCCTATGATCTACCTATCCTAGCTAGTTGGTTTAGCCGTTTAGTCCACACCCAGCAGTTTAGGATTCCATAATATTTTATTTTGTCATCTTCTTACTCTGACTTTGTATCAGATCCATCACATTGTAACTTTCTTGTCTCATGTCTCATAGGTCACTTTGGCCTTTCGAAGACGTTAATATAACATTTCATTTCATTTCTCTCTTTAATTTTTTTTCTTTAATTTTAATTTCCTAAGCATACATTAATTCTCTCTCTCTCTCTCTCTCTCTCTCTCTTTCCTACACACACACACCGCTCTCTCTCTCTCTCTCTCTCTCTCTCTCCTTCCTACACACACACACACACACACACACACCTCTCTCTCTCTCTCTCTCTCTCTCTTTCCTACACGCACACACACACACACATTGCTCTCTCTCTCTCTCTCTCTCTCTCTCTCTCTCTCTCTCTCTCTCTCTCTCTCTCTCTCTCTTCGTACACACACACACACACACGATGTAGAGAGAGAGAGAGAGAGGGAGGGGTTGGGGGGGGGGGGGGGGGGCGGAGATGGACATAATACCTGCGCAGCAGGTTTCAGCCAAGATCTGAGCAGGCGAAAATGGCCCCTACGTGCGGGTTTCACTTTTTTCCCCCAAATTTTTTTGCGTCGCTATACGTGTGGCAAATAGAGACTTTCCATGCGTATATCGACGCACATTGCGATGCGTATATTGACGCGTATAGCAACGCACGCTAATTACATCGATATACACGTGGAAAAGCATGGCCGTCGTTGATATCTTCATGTAGTGTTGTAGTGTCTTCTTTCTGCTAACCTCATGGCCATCACCATTGCCATGTGCGAATGTGGTTCAGTGTATCATGGTGGCTTTTGTACCTTGAAATGTTGTGATACAAGGTGAAACAATAGTTCTATCTCTGAGTAGATTGAGTCTTGATAGGCTAATTTGTGTCCTCTTTGCTTTAGAAATGCCTTGTCATTATCTATTGCTTTGGTCTTTTGAAATAGATTTTGTGTTCCCTATGGTAGGTGGAGAGCTTCATTGATTATCTCCGTAGTGATTATAACCTTGATCGTAGCTCCGTCTTTGTCTGTAAGGGTGGATTCTCCATTGTACTAAGTAGAGTTGATGAGTTCATGTGATCTTCCGAAGTCTGTTCTCCATGGAGGTAGTCATAGAAAACTATTTAGTTGTACACACATGGCCCTTGCTAGCACTTTGGACCTCTGGTGTAATGCCCACAATTCCCTTGGAAAAAGGGTGGCCTTTATTATCTCTTTGTCTACTTGTGAAACTTTGCAGATGAATATGACTTCAGGTATTGTTTCTAGCACATGTTCTATGTTATGAGATTTCTCATTTGAGGATATGTCCGTGATCTTGTATGGATCCACTTCCCACTCCCTTTGTGCTTTTCTTCAGGGCATCCTGAGGCCAGTTTTAGATTGAAAATAGGGTTTAGCAAATGATTAGAAACTGTTGAAAAGTTGAAGAAAACAAAACTTGAACATAGAATGAAAAATGAGCATAAATTTGTCAAACTACCCCAAATTTGACCAAATTTTACTTGTGCATCTAGGGTTACTACAGTCACAAGTGCATGAGGTCACAGATGACATCTAGCATTGAGCTACATGGATCACAATCCATGTTGGGACACATTTTGGAGATCTGGTGATACAAACTAGTAAGGCTCATCAAGGTGGTGCCTTGGTCCAAATTTTTTGGGATTTGGATCATTGGTTTGGTACTTAGGTCAATTCTTGGTAATTATCCTCAAACTTAGAGAAATTTGGCATTTTGATTTGGATTTTGGAATCCAAACGACCTGATACTTCATGGCTAGACCTCGTTTGGTGTTCTAAGGTAGATGATGTAAATTTTTCTCTAATTGGTACATGGATCACGATCCATGTTGGGAAGGATAAATGGGTAGCCTTTTGCACACGTGTTCCTATAGGTCTTTCCTAGCACACAGGTGAATGTTTTCAAATTTGGACTTGTTTTTCCTGTGTTTACTCAATTTCCCACTTTATGGTCATGTTTTTCCTGTCTTGACCATATTGGTTTTTTGGAACCACTTTTGGCCACTTCCTTTGACAGACATATGATAATGCCTTGACTGTGGATGATTTGTGCTTGAAAACTACCTATCTTGCCTCCAACTTTCATCAGTTTCTGAACTCATCTCAAGGGGGAAATTGATCCAAGAAATTTGCACGACTTTGTAGGTATTGTTTTGCTTTGCTTTGCCCCTAATTTTTCCTTTAGTACTATCGCATTTGAAAAGCTCCAGCCTAAACTTGTGTGAACTTGATAGAGTGTACCAAATTTGCTCCAGATGCCGATCTCCAAATTTGTTGCCCGATCTTCGGATTTGTCCACTGCAATGCTAAAAAAAAACCTAAGTTTAATGTAATCCCACCTACAAAATTTGAAATTTACCTCTAAAGTTCTATATCTAAAGGTGAGAAAACCTACAAAATGTTGAAAAAATTAGTGTAATCTGATGTAAAAACCTTCAAATTTTGTCAATTTACCTCTGTTGTTTCTAGTTTGCCAAAGTTACTCACAAGGATGCTAACTATCAGCCTCTGGTCTATGTTTACGGCACTTAGAAGAGCAAATAAAATTGGGCTATTTTATCTCTTCAACATAGCAGTAGACTTTCATTGCATAGACATGTCTACCAATATGCCCTTAATAGAGAAAGAAAACAAAGAGCTGGAGCAAACAAACACCACCTTGGTCGAGGATCTTCAATGCAGAGACGCCCACCAACTCGACAAGATGAGTGAGCAAAGAGATAGATACAGACGATAAAGAGATAGATACTCAGAGCACACAATTGGCCTTGGACTAGAAGGAGAAGCTGTATTAGTTGGCCAATCTGCAGCTCTCATGATCAGAAGCAAGAGGTGACCATCGAGGTTCTAAAACAAAGAATAGCTGACAAAAACTGACAGCTAGAAGCTTTCATGGATAATCCCATGCTGATACCCTCAACAGAGGCCCAGAAATTAGTAGCCTACAAACTGCAGATTGAGAATCTACAAGATAAGCTGGAGATGGCTCAAACAACAGCTAGAAGAGGCTCTCCACAAGGCAAAGGAGGAGACTAGTTTGCAAGGCATAAAGGGTCCCCGACTAGCATGGAAGGACAGATTCATCATAGAAAACAAGCAGGCAAGCACGACAAAGTCTTTGTCGAGACTTTGACAGCAAGATTTGAATCACAAAAGTCCATGATAAATAGATGGAAATGGCCACCTACAAGGGCTCAATGCTGGCATTAGTACAAGATCAACAAGGGCCTCCATTGCCCAATAAGGACCGATGGTCTTGCTTGATAGTAAGCGTACCTGAAATACAAGTAGCCGCTCAAACCCTACGCAGAAATGTCCAACTTTGCTTTCAGTTTGTTGAAAACTTTTTGTATAGAGGTAACATCCCTACTGACAATGTACAAATATTGCTCACTTGTTGGAAGGCTAGACTTACCTAAGATATGATTTGCCTTGTTCTCGTCAATACTCTGTTTGCCCAATTGTTCGAAGGTGAAAATGGGAAGACTTTGAAAGTTTGCAGGTCTGTCCGTTGTCAGAGGTCCACCTGGTCCGCTTATCAAATGCTGTAAAAAGATGAGCCTCTGTCAAATGCTGTCAAACGCTGAACTTGCACCTCTGTCAAATTTTGTCAAATGCTGAAATTGCGCCTCTATCAAATGTTGTCAAATACTGCGCCTCTGTCAAATGCTGAACTTGCGCCTCCTGTAAAAGCCACGCCCGCTTACTTTGACTGCATAAAAATTTAAGAAGCAAACAAATGAAGCTCCTCAACCGTCAGCGTGCGCGCTTACGGCCGGGGAGCTCGCGCATGAGGAACATAGAACTATTTTAATTTCCCCCTCTTCCTCCCCCGCACCCATGCTCCCACAGATCGATAACCGTCAGCGCGCACGCTGACGGTTATCGAGCTGTGGGAGCATGGGTGCGGGGGAGGAGGAGGGGATTGTACCTTGCTTCAAGGCTTCACGCAGGAGCTCCAAGCAAAGCAGGAGTCCACCGAGCAGGAGCTCCAAGCAGGAGTCCACCGAGCAGGAGTCCACTGAGCAGGAGCTCCAAGCAAAGTAGGGTAACCAAAAGTTGCCTTAGGTTAAAACTTACTTCCATTATGGGGGCTAGAAAAATACATTACACCAATCAGTGTTTTCACACTACTAGCCAGTGTTTTTGCAAAATTAAACTCTTTTCCATGTTTTTAAGCGAAATTTTCTCCTTCTTACACTCCCCTGAATTGGAAATTTCACACTACTAGCCAGTGTTTTTGCAAAATTAAACTATTTTCCATGTTTTTAAGCAAAATTTTCTCCTTCTTGCACTCCCCTGAACCGGAAATTTCACACTACTAGCCAGTGTTTTTGCAAAATTAAACTATTTTCCATGTTTTTAAGAGAAATTTTCTCCTTCTTGCACTCTTCTCAACCGGCTACTTTGGTTTTGCAACCGGCTCAAGGCTAAGCTAAGGCACACTTTTCCCGAAAACTGCATCTAATCAGTGAAAATAAAGGCAAACTTGATATTCTCCCGATTTTCAGGTCGAAATTTGAATCTTTTGTCGGTGATCACACTAAAATATTGTGTAAATTTTTTGATGATTAACGAAATTTTAAAATCTAATTTCGGTGTTCAAAATCGAAGGGGGATTTTTACAATTTCATACGCTTAAAATACACTGTCTTTTCACCTACTCATAAGAAGATGAAGTCATTAACTAAAAAACTTGAGATTTGTGCCAAATATCATAAAAAATTGTGGTTTCTTTATACACCACTGATAAGGAGGTGAGCTTTGTAACCACCCTTGACAATCTCGACTGTGGGTTTTTTCTTCCCACTTGCATAAAAACTTACTTAAAAACCATTTTTCGTTGTCCGTCTCCATATATTGACCTCCTTACTAACCGCTTATGTCTCTCTATCTTCTCCACCTTGTTAGCATGGATGAAAGAGCATCCATCATCACCTAGACAATAGGTGATCAAGAACTTGAACGCGAGGTTCAACTTAGAGATGGAAAGCTCCTCCTTACTGCATATTTCTTGCAAATTCTACTACCACCTTATAGAAAATTTCAAACATTGAATGCACTAATACAGTTTGGATCTGAAGTTGCCCTTGTTGAAACACCATCTCACTTTGATATGGAGGGCCATCAGCATTTCATTCTTGATGCCTCTTTATCAAAAAGATATGCTATGGTGCATATAGAGAAGGAAACCAATGATGTGGAAGACTCAGAGGATACAAACTTACTGAATGCCAGTTCTTTCTATGCTAAAGCTATCAAGATACCAACCCAAGGAGACTTGCACACAAATTTGCAAAAATAGCAGGAGAATTATTATATTGTGCTCGATAGCAGCAACGGTGATGAGAAATTGTCAAAAAAGGAAAAAAGTGCGGTGGACTCGATATTATCCTTTTCAACATCTCACCGATTGAAAGACCTAATGAAACAATCTCATGGGCCTATGAAAGTGGAAGAAATACCTAGAGAATACAACGGGAATCTTGTGTTTGAACTTCCATCAACTTTTGGCAAATGTAAGTCAATGAGTGGCATGGAGCAGAAATTTGATGGACATACATGGACGCGCCCCCAAACAACCAACATGTCCATTGGGTGTCCAGTTCGGATGAGTTATTGTTTGGGCTCCTTGGAATGTCATAGAAATGTTTGTCAGTACTATTTAAACAATAAAGAATTCAATAATGCATATTTTCATGGATATTTAGATAAACCAATAGGAAAAGGTTACCTTGCTCAGGAAGATAGGACAAAGATTACATGTCACTATTGCGGCAAGGTTGTCACTTGTCAAGCTATATGTCCATGAATAATTTACTACATTTTGCCAGGGGATTGCAACATGTCAAGATTGGTAGTGCATGTAGGCCACCATGAGCATGATGTGCAGAAAGGTACATCTCGTGCTACCATAGAAAAAATCCAAGGATTAGTCCAAACAGTGTTGAAGATTGATAGGTCTAGTGGTCCTCGAAAAATTCAAATGCTTGTGGCTTGTCAAGTTATGATGGATTCACTCATTCTTGACAAGGGACATTCTATGGGAGATGCAAAACTTCAAAACTTTCTATAAGAGATGATGCCACTCGTGCAAAACCAAAGGTAAGGATACATTATTTTTGTTAATATTTATCAGTATAGTACTTAAAATTCTTTTTTCTAATTCATAACAGATTAAAGAGTATCATTGCTTCAGAAAAACAACAATGGTCAGTGGTAGTGGGAGATGGATTTGACAATATTCTCTTACTGAAGAAAAAATGTTTGTTCCCATTTTTTCATAGGAGTCGTTTTCCTGGGCAAGGAGGACTTGATGATAATTTTTTTGTTTTTAAGATGTCCACCAAAGGTCCTGGTTCAGGAGTTGATTTAATAAGACACATGGATCGTTTTGGTCAAGGAGACCAGCATAATGCTTGGGTCCATTTTGACTATACGCATCGTGTTGAAGGATGGTCAACCATGTCATGCTCAGTTTATGACCCAAGGTGATACATTTCTAGATGTATATAAAAGTGATAATTTAATCATTGACTAATACGTCTTACCATGCATACTTTTTGCCTCAGCATGAAGAGCTTGATGGTTATTGCAATATGTGAGACCAAGGAGGAAGATACAGAGTCACAAATATTATTTTGGAAAAGTCTCAATTCTGTTATGGTTGAGAATGGATATTCAACTGCAAATTTCACTGGGTTTATGGCAGATGAGGCAGGTGCCAATTGGAATGCTATTCGAGTAGTCTACAATGGAGGAACAGACAATGTAATGGAAGGTTGTGAAAGATCATGCTTGTTCCATTCGGAGCAAAGTCTCCAAAAGAAAACAAGAGCACTCATTCCAAATGAAAAACAAATGGAGCATATTTCTTTGTGTGAAAAATGGCGAACAAGTAACACTTTGTTGGAAGCACAAATGCGAGCCAGGTCAATAAAGAGATGGTGGTATGAGAATGGTGTTCCAAAAGAGAATCTGGTGCCTTTGAAAAATTGGTTCTCCTGGTGGGAAGATAGAATCTCACATTGGGGGGGTATTTCCATAAATGTGAGTTTTTTTTTTGGTATAAATCTCACAATTATGTAGTAAATATTGTGAGCTAATGTTGTGAACTAATGTTTCTAATCTTTCAGGATGACTTGAGCCCATGGGATTGTGCTGCTATCCCTACTACAAACTTATCAGAGAGTATACATGCAAGTTGGCTTTCTGGAGAGGGAGGAAAAAAAAAGATCACATTGTATGATGCTTGTCATCAACTCCTATCTTCAATGTGCAAAGCAGTTGGGATACTTGACTGGACGATACATAGGGACTGGAACAGACATACACTCTCTCTTGAATAGAGCACAATCAAGGTTGACTCCAACCCCGCCTACGGTGACTAGTGTGCTGCATGGAATGAATGATAATGAAACTAATTTCCAAGATCCAATTTTACATGGTGACAAAGAATCGGTGCAAAGAAAGAAGAGGTCAAACCTTGGCAATAGCTCACACCGACCAGGGTATATCATGGAGTCACGAGATCGCTGCCAACGCGGACGGCCATGAAAAACTAACTTCACAAATATGAACAATGTGACTGTGGATAACTCAGCTAGATTGCAGGAAACTTTTGTCGAAGAAGAAGGACCAACTTACAATGAAAGTACAAAATATCATAGCATTGGTAATAAAGATGGTGATGGTGGTGGTGTGGAAAGTGCAGCTCAAATTTTGGAAGAGGATATACACAGGTCAATGTGGGCCCTTAGGCGCATGCCAATTCATTGTCGTAGAAAATGCTTTGGAAGAGATAAAGGAAAAAAATGTATGAATGTAATTGAGAGTCAAAGTCCTGGGTTGGTCGCACCATCATTTTGGTCAGAGCGCACATACGATGGAAAAACATTTTCTCAATGGATGTGGTTTTGTAACCACAATGTTGAACACACTTGGAATGTTGACAAACAGGTCAATCACATGCCAGATACACCTACAACATGGACAATTCAACTTGGTACCATGATTTCAAAGGAGGAGTATGCAGGCCTTTCAAAGGCAGGTTTTCAACTATGGTGTGTAATAGTGTCAAGAGAGGGTGAATGTTTAACCACTCTTCCATCATGTAAGAGGAGTAAAAATTGGAGGCATGGAATCTCAAAAGAAGCTAAAAAGCGCTTGGCTACACAACTCAGAGTCTAAGTGCAACATTGATAGAGGAAAAAGAAATGGTGGCACACAATCATGTGGTTTTTCGTCTTCTTACTACTGAATGCTATGATGTCCATATACAAGAAGATCCTACATGCACTTGTTTAGATTTTCAAAAGAGGGAGAAAGATAAGAATGCATTTCTAGCATGTAAGCATATTTACTATGTTTATATATATGTCCTGGGTTTGGAGCGCCATCAACATATGGCAATGCATCAACCACTGCTCTCTAAGCAAGATTTAGCCTTTATACTTGCTCAACCTCATCTTCTAAGTCCTGTTTCAAGATAGTGAAACTGTGCGATCTCCAACAGATGCTCAAAGTTATCCCATCGAAAAGTATTTTGGCAACTTGGATTCCCCTACTAATTACCAAACTGCATTGTAAATTCTATTTTGTTTGTAACCTTTTGGTGAAACCCATTATGGTATCCGATGAAATTTTAACAAGAAAGATTATTTGAGCTCTATCTTTCTAGGAGAAATGAAGTATTAAATTAAGGTACCGTGTCCACATTGGCAGGTACCGTGTCCACATTGGTAGGTCCATGTGTTAGGCACATGGTTTAGTAGTGGTTTATTTCACTACAAAGTGTTTTGGCATTTTAGTTGTCTCTACTAATTATCGGATCACATTTATAAAGAATGTTTTATTCTTATTACTAATTAAAATAATTTTAATAAATGTATTGAAGGATTCTTTGTATTTGTGGGCTTACTAGCAACAACGGTTCTATCTTGAACCATTAATGTTGGGTATTATATCCATATTTTGTGGTTAGTGTTTTTCAAAATAGCTTACACTAAGTGGTGAAAAGCTCATTATATATGATGAAATATGCAAAAGCTCTAACTAGGAATTATAAGGCTCGAAATCACAAGCTCGCAAGTTTATAACTTCCCCATGGGAGGTCTGACACCTTGATTAGCTACATGATACATTGGTGCGAACTTTGGTGGAGCATAAGTCATGTTTTCTTCCATTGGTGGTGGATGTGAATTATACCAATATCCTTCTACCATTACTATAGATGAACTAGGCTCCACATAGCATGTAACAGCCACTAATGCTTGTTCATCTCATTGACTCCTTTGGAGTGCATGTACTTTACATGCAATGCATTATGTCTTGGGTACGGAGGTTGTTGACCCAACAGAGGTTGAGGCTTTCCATACCCATTGGTGGTCTTTGAGCTTGGGCCATATTGGGCTGATATCTGTACATGGGTTGTCCTTGTGTCCTCCTAGGCACATACTGAACATTCCCATCATACTTTGGTCGGAAGTAGCACTCATTAGTCTCATGGGTGGTCCATTTGTCCTCAATTTCACACCATTTTTGTGGCCTAATTGTTGGAATTAGGGTTGCAGAGAAACACACACATCTTGGAGAAGATGAAGGAAGCTCAAGGAACACAATAGAGAGTGTGTTACTTAGTATTCAATGGAAAGATATATAGCCCTAGAGTGATGGGCGTATATACAATGCACGGGGGAAAAAACCTCCTAAAGAGGGAAAAAATGCCCCGCCGGTCCTAGTGTGTTCACACACATCACTATCACATGTATATGGTAACAAATCCCCCTTGGAGTGATGCGATGAACGAGAGCTGGCACATGAGTAAAGGGAAGTTCCATGCCCTAAGGACATGATCAGTCCACAAAGGGGAGTAAGCCCAAAGCTTTGCGGAGAGCTTCAAGCTTCAAGCTTCTCACGAGACAATGCCTTTGTGAAAAGATCCGCAAGGTTTTCGTGTGTTGGCACATAAGCCAAGATGATCTCTCCTACTGAGAGACTCTCCCTGACATAGTGGTAATGCACCTCAATGTGCTTTGTGTGAGCATGAAAAACTGGGTTCCTTGCAACTACTAATGCGCTCTGACTGTCAATGTATATAGTGTTGGCAATGTCCTGTTCAACACCCAAATCAACCATAAGGCGTCAGAGCCATACACACTCAACCGTAGCTGTGAAGACTGCCCTGTAATTAGCCTCACAACTCAAAGTGGCCACAATAGGTTTCTTCTTTCTCAACCATGATATACATGAGCTGCCAAGCATGAAACAAAAACCACTCGAGGACACTCGCGTGTCAAAACAACCAGCCCAATCTGAGTCCAAAAAAGCATGTAAGTCTATCGGCAATGATCCCCCCTTGCGATAAAACAAGCCAAGATGTAAAGTGACACTAAGGTAGTGGAAAATACTCTTGAGATCCTGGCAATGCTTAGACCCTGGGCTATGCATAAATTTGCTGGCCTGTGAGACTGCAAACTGAATATTCGGCCTTGTGTTGCATACATAAATGAGGCAGCCAACAACAGTTTGATAAAGAGTGACATCAACAAGATCGCCAGCATCATGTAGAATCAACTTCAAACCTGTTTCCATGGGAGTGGCAATAGGTTTGCAATCCTCAAGTCCAAACTTACATAGCAATGTCTCTATGTAACTTTTCTGACACAAGGCAATACCACCATCACACTCCTTAAATTGTATACCCAAGTAATGATGCAACAGTCCCAAATCTTTCATCTTGAAAGTAGCATTCAAATCATTTGGTCTAGTGATCATCAAATCATCGACATATAGAACCACAATGAGAAGTACATCACCCTCACACTTTACATACAATGTGCTTTCTATTGGACTGTTACGAAAGCCTCGTTTAACCAAATGAGTGTCAGCTTTCTCATGCCAAGCACGAGGAGATTGCTTCAACCCATACAAAGCCTTCTTACATCTGCACACTTTGTCCTCTTGTCCTTTTATGACAAAACCGCGAGGCTGCGTTACATAAACTTCCTCAAATATGTCACCATCCAAGAAAGCAATAACAATGTGTGATTGATGTACATCCCAACCAAAATGAGCTGCCAATGCACATAGAAAATGCACAGTAGTCATACGACAAGTGGGAGAAAAATTCTCTTCATAATCTATGCCTTTTTGCTATGCATAACCCTTTGAAACAAGTCGAGCCTTATGGCGATCTATCTCACCATCTGGCTTGCGTTTCAACTTGTAAACCCACTTCGTACCAATGTCCTTTTTGCCAAGAGGCAAATCACATAAAGTCCATGTGTCATTTTCTATAAGTACATTATATTTTGATTGCATGGCAGACATCCAATTTTCTGAATTCTGTGCTTCATCAAAAGACACAGGCTCCTCAAAATCATGTAAGCTAGACACAACCAAAGCATACCAATCTGATACATAAGATGCATGGTGAGAGCCTGAACGAGTATGACTAAATGAAGGTGCATCCAATTTACTGTCACGCAAAGTGTGCACCAGCCATTTTGGCATACCTCTAGCCTGCTCATTTTCAGCCCTTTCCTCATCAAGTACATTGTGTACATCTGCACCAGTAATAACCTGATCTGTAACATTTTCAGAAACCCCCATAGGCTGTACATTTGCCTCATTGGAAATTACATTCATATTTCCACCACTGAAAAGAGGCAACAAAGTGTCATAAATGTCCTATGAGCTTACATTACTGTCTCTAGTACATGACAACAAGGGCTGAATAGAATCTTCCACAAACACTACATCCCGTGAAACCAGAATACGCTTTGTTTGCAGATGATATAACCTGTAACCTTTGCTTTCAACACTATAACCAAAAAAAAAACATTTGACAGCCTTATCATCCAATTTTTTGCGTTGTGTTTGTGGCACCAAAGCATATGCCAAATAGCCAAAAACATGCATGTGCTCAATAGAAGGCTTTCTATCATGCCATGATTCATATGGAGTAATAGACTTCAAAGCATTCATAGGACACCTGTTAAGTACATAAGTTGCACACATGATGGCCTCAAGCCAAAAAGAATGCGGAAAAGCTTGACTTTTGACTATACATCGTGCCATTTCCGTAAGTCACCTATTTTTCCTCTCAGCAACACCATTTTGTTGAGGTGTATAAGGCACTGTACATTGGTGTTTTATCCCATGAATAGCCAGAACTGCATTGAATTCATGAGACATATACTCCCCCCCTCGATCGAAACGGAGGGTGCCCATAGTACATATTGAGACATTTTCAGCCATAGCTAGAAATTATTTGAAGCACATAAGAACTTTGGAGTTCGCTTTAAGCGGAAATACCCATGCATGCCTTGAATAATTATCAATGAAAGTCACGAAGTGAAGGTAATTTTCCAAGGATGGAGTTTGCATGGGCCCACAAACATCACTATGCACAAGCTGCAACCTGCATGTGGCCCGAACTGAACCATCGTTTGGAAACTTAGAACGCTGCATCTTACCCAAAATATAGCCTTCACAAACATGTCTGATAGGTGCTTCAAGAGGCGGCAAAGAAGCAACCATATCAGATTTCTACAAACGCAGCAAACTCACAAAATTCAGATGACCAAACGTGCATGCCAAAGTTTTGCATCTGAAATAGCCCTTGAATCTGCAACAGCATTTGCAAAATTTTGTCCACACTTTTCATACAAAGCGAGGTTATACAGCCAATGGCACAAAAGGCCAGATGCAACAATTTCATCACCAAAACTGAGATCATGAACTGTACATCTGTCATCCACAAATTTGACTACATGTCCAAGTCTAGCAAGTGAGGATATAGACAAGAGATTATTCTTGATCCCAGGTACATAAAGTGCGTCAACAAGTGTGAAGCAACTACCATTTGCAGCAGTAAGCACAATCTTTTCAACTTTCTAAACCGGATAAGAGGCATTGTTTGCACAAGTGGCTGAATTCCCATGAGGGACAGACTCGAGAGAGGTAAACAATTCACGATGTGAGGTAGAGCTAAACAATTCACGATGTGAGGTAATGTGCTTTGTAGCACCACTGTCGAAATACCACACATGTGAATTTGCAGCAAAACTGACAAGCATGCATCATGGACAGTAGGATTGTAGGTGCAATCTGCGCTAAAAGCCCATTCTGCATCAACATCAGCATTGCAGTCTCCTTTCACAGAAGACTCAACAATGGCTGCATTTGTAGTGGAACCAGCATTTGTAGTGGAACTGCCCTCTTTCTTCTTAGCCTCTTTGGCCTTCAACTTAGGATACGACTTGATCAAGTGATCATTAGGTTTACAATAATGGCAATGCATCTTCTTTTTGACCTTATCACCAGAATTTCCAGATGAAGTGCTGCCAATAGAAGCATTGGGAACAAAAGTTTTGCCACTCGCAGAAGAACAATAAGAAGTGGCTGCATTGCTGTTACCACCCTTTCTTTCAGAAGCATTAAAATCATGTTCAACTGCATGCTGTCTAGTCCTATTTTTTTTGGAAAGTGACTCTTGCAATAGCAATGTGCATAATGCATCAAACTTGACAACTTCAGGATTTCCTTGGGTCATCAGTCTCCAAGTACTAGCAAAAGTCTGGTAAGAATCTGGTAAGGCATCAAGAAGAGTCTGCACAAGGGAACTGTCTGAAATGACTTCACCTATAGAAATAAGTTTCTCATTGATATCCTTGACACTAGCAAGGAAAGTGTCCTTATCATCTTCCTCATGCATAATCTTTGGCTCCAGATCTTTACGCAACAAAGCAATTTTAGCCTCATTGCGACTTGCATAAAGATCAGTCAAAATATTCCAAGCCTGTTTTGCAGATTTTGCTGAACGGATGTGAGTAACAATAGTGTGCTTCACAGAAAATGCAATCAATGCATCAGCCTGCGCATCCTTTACATCCCAACGAGCTTGTTTTGCCGTAGGCAAAACAACTCTAATAGCAACAATCCTTGCAGCAAGACCTGCAACATCCTCAACATCGCCTACATCCTCAGAACCGGGACGTACATCAATGCCCTGCACAATGTTCCAGACACCCTTTGACACAAGAACATGTTGCATCATATAAGCCCACATAGGGTAGTTGTCCCCATCCAACCTGTCCTCACCAGCATCTTGAACACATCTGTGTTGCTGTCAGCCATGGTAAAATAATGCACCTGATGTGAAAACTGCCCAAAAATAGAAGGAACGGAGCGGGAACAACACGTGCTATATAGCACAAACCATAGAAGACTATGAGGCACCTGTTATGCAAAAAACGGCACTGACAAAAATATTGCACAAAATGACAAAATAGCTTGTGCAGTACTGCCTGCGGTGGAAATGGAGGCCAAAATGAGCCCGAATCAAAAATTTGCGACATGAAAACGCTTTCCAAAGCTCACTGAAATAGGAGAAAGTGAGCAGGCATGTGCTGGAGCAGCTCGGGACTAAGCCTAAGAGGACGCAACCTGATCTGATACCAATTGTTGGAATTAGCGTTGCAGAGAAATGCACACAGGTTAGAGAAGATGAAGGAAGCTCAAGGCACACAATAGAGAGTGTGTTACTTAGTATGCAATGGAAAGATAAATAGCCCTAGAGTGATGGGTGTATATACAATGCACGGGGGAGAAAACCTCCTAAAGAGGGAAATAATGCCCCGGTGGTCCTAGTGTGTTCACACACATCACTATCACATGTATATGGTAACACTACTTGCTTGTCCCAGTTGAGGTATCCCTTGTCCTGGTCTCCTCATAGGTGCTTTTTGCATGTCGTTCATCCTTTTGAGTATATCTTCTATGGCTGAAAGTGGTGCTACAGCAACCGTTCCCACTTGTGCTGGTTAAGTGGATGTTGTTTTATCATTTTGTTTATCCTTAGGGACATTTTCTTTGTTAAAAATATCACAGTTGTCTCCTAAGTCAATAGCATCTGACACACACTCTTCTAGGGTTGTATGATTTTTACTATAGAGTATAGCATGAAGTTCTTTGTTTAGTAGTCCCTCTAGAAACAAAGATACGAGTCGTCCTTCAGCAGGTATCTCTAGCCCTGGGCATCTAGCAATGTATTGTTTCATTCGAGCTGCACAATCCCTAACAAACTCACCATGTTTCTGTTTAAAACTGTAGATTTGAGCTACCGTATTATGTTTGATCCCTGTTTTGGAACAAGTAGCTACAAATCCTTGAGCTAATGTGTTCAAGTCCATGATTGACCTTGGTGGAATGTTTTAGAATCATGTCAATGCTTTTCTTTCTAATGTCATTCCAAACCCCTCGAATTGAGTATGGAAATCGAATATAAATTCTGCTCTTAGAACCTGCTTAAAGCTTGCTAAGTGGTCGTATGGATCCCCTGATCCACTCTATTTTTTGAACCATTTTTGAAAATTAGCTGGTCTGACGCGTCTGTTTGGTTCAACTCCCGGCCTCCTGGTAGTTGGTCCTATTCTGAGTCCTTCAAATGAGTCTATTGGAAATAATGACTCATGTAGCCCTGAATTGGCCTTAGTGTCACCCTATTTTCTACGTGATGAGGTGGTTTCTGGTTTCTTAACATTACTCTCAGATGATCTCTCATGGTGTTCATCTCTTAGAATTGTTTCTGGTCCTTGTCCCAATATCCAATCCCTTATGGAATACCCTTGGTATTTGGTTTGTTCTACCTCCTCAGGAGTCATCATAACAAAGTTGTTATAAAAATCCCTAAATAGGTAGGTTGGTAGGTGTGCTAATCCCTTATCTTTGATCTTGAAGATATAGACGATCTTCATGGCCATTAGTTGTCCTGATTTGGCATGCGAAGTCCACAGAAGATCTTTTACGTTTCTATTCTTCCAGCAATAGACTCCGATCCTAGAATGATCCGTACTAAGCCGTTTCGAAGGCTTCAAATCTACTTGATCGTATCCCTTGAATGCTAAAGTTGGTGGTCCTTCTTTTGCTATCACATCTGGGATTATGGTGTTTACTTCTAACCCCCATTTGTCTATCACATCAGGTTTTTTGACTTGTACATACTGAGTTCCGTTTTTGTCCATGTACATTTTTCCTTGTTTGTTTGCCCTTATCTCTTCTTCGAACTCAATACCATGGTTATCAATGCGAATAGCATACTCCTCCTTAGGGTCCAAGTAAACCTAGGCTCCATGGCGGTTAGTCTTATAAAACGAGAGTATATGCTTATAGCGCATTGTTGTTCCAATTTCCGAGTGAGTTGAGTAAGAAGACATTTCTGGTGTTTGAATCTGAAAAGCTGTTGAGACTTCTTCAAGGATTGTGTACAAGGAATTTGCTTGATTCACACTGTCTTCCGTGGATACTCCACTGGAGGTTTCTCCAAGTATGCCTTGATTTCCTAGCACACGACTAGATCTAAGGTTCATATAGACTTATGAAGCCCTGGTTAGAGTACTTACCTTTGGATTGACTTGTCGTCAATTTCCACTTGACTTGATTGCAACCTCTACTGAATTGTTGATTCCTCGTCTCCAAGCTGATTCCTGTACAAATTTGATCAAGTTATCTATTCTTCTATAAAAACAGTAGAGTCTTTGCTAACTATCGTGATTGGTCTATGTATATCACTTCAAATCGAACTATGGGAGTCACTAATTGACTTTCAGATTCAACTTTAGCAAAAAATCAAAGGATTAATCTGTAACCAAAAAACTGAGTAAACATGTACCAATTTGGATCCGATTGAACCCAAAATTGTCCGGTGGCTTTGTATTATGCCAATCTAGCACTTTACAAGTTCAAAAGTCAAAACTGATGTCCCTGGGTAGCAGTAGTAAATAATCGTGATTATTTACTTTTGCTAGGTTTTTTCACTTTTTGGCTTGGTTTGGAAAGTACACAACCTGTTAAAGTCCCTGGACAAGTTTCAACAACTTTGGGCAAAATCTTATCAAGTTTATCAATTGTTTTGTGTCTGCAGACTCTGATTTCAAGAATCTGGCTTAAGTCTCACTTTTGTGATCCAAATCTCACCAAAATTGATTTGTGGGGTCTACTTGATATACTTGACCTTGTGGGATACTCAAATTTGCAAAATTTTCAAGTTTTGAAGCAAATGTAAATAATCACGATTATTTACTCTAGCTAAATTTTTACAAATTTTTGTCCCAACTTTGACACAGATCTGTTAAGCACCTGAAGTTAAGGTCCCTAGCCAAGTTTCATCAAGTTTGGACAATTTTTTGTCAAATGGTCATCAATTTTCTGTCCGCAGACTAACCTTGCAAATTTGGTCACAATTTTCAATCGAGTGATCCAAATCTTACCAAATTTGGTTTGTTGTCTTATTACAACATGGTAAAACTAGTGTATGATGACTTAGTCAAAAAAGTTGAAAAATGGAACAAATATAAATAATCGCGATTATTTACAAGTGGCAACTTTTTGCATCTTTTTGTTCATCTGAGCATGTACACATGTTTATCACATCAATATAAGCCTTGGTAAAATCTGACCTGAAAGTTAATAATCACGATTATTTACTTCAGGCTTGAAATGAACCAATTTTTGTAATTTTTCAATGGACAGTATTTTTGTGAGCTATTTTAAGCCTATGAATCAAATTTCAAAACTTAATTTGGCATAAATGTCAAGAAAAAGAAAATAATCTGAGTTTTGGCCAACTCTTGAAATTTTTACCTCAAAGTGTCCTTGAGCTTACCAACTGGTTCAAACAACTTTTAAGCTTACTCTCTAGTCGGATTGAGTGGTTTGGATTCTTTTTGTGCTATTTCTAGCCGTATACCTGAAATTCTGCAACTTCCAATAACAACTCACAATGATTCTTTCAGAGAGAGCGATGTTCTGAAATCCACTTCGGATCCTACTTACCCTACTCCTAGATTCTCATGCAATGGGGTTGTGGAAAGTGTCCACAAATACTCGTTTTCTTGTCTTTTATGGTTTTCTGAGCATTGATCTTAAGACTTGTCTCATCTACCAATCATCCTCAAAATCCTAATCTATTTCTACAATCCTACAATCCTAAAAGGCACTCAGCAAGTACAATGTCGTGCTGCTCCGCTCCCATGACAAGAAAATGAGCAAAGGAATGCCAATCAGGTGTATTTGAATCCTACATGATCATTCAACAATTATAAGGGCTTGCTAACAAGCCAATTTTTAAGCTAAAAGTGTGCCAGATGCAGCTCTAAGAGCCAAAAGATGTCTTGGTAATGCCAAACAGTGAGTATCCTTGAAGTGGTCATAGTTGGGATTTTATTAATGAAAGTTGAAGTACTCTAAGTGCTCTACCGGCCTGTCTTTACGGCTACAGATAAGAAGCTATGGCAGCTTGAAGTTTGAATTGGTTGTAGATCTATACTAGATTGGGCAACTGTAGCTCCTCAGGGAATAAAAATGAAGTGAATGAACGGGCCTGAAGTGCTCGCTTTGTGGAGTGCATCGGTCTTTTCAGATCAGTGATCGGAGTTATGGTTGCCAATTTATTGGCCGTCCGTTAAAGATGCACTGGGGGCCGGTTCCATATCAATCCGGTCGGCTCGATCGGAGTGCTATCTGGGAATTGTTGAGTTTTCGTCCAGTTTTTGGAATGTAATGATGGCCAGGAAAAGCAAACGTGGCTCCAACTTGCTGGAGAAAAATGATATGGTTGGCAGTGCTTTAGTCGGCATGTACACCAGTGGGAGCCTAATATGGCCGTCCAATGAAGGATGCCAGGAATTGCATCAGCCCGGCATTTATGCCAAATGTGATTCCATTACAATGACTATGGACTCCAATGAAGAAGCTTTGAAAAGCCTTGGCCAATATGTATGCCAAATGTGGTGCCGTTACGAAAGCACAAAAAGATCTCGATGAGATTATTGTCTAAAATGAAGTCTCGTGGAGTGCATTGAGTGCAGAGGACGTTAAATTTGTCGTTGCCTTGGTAAATTTGTATGCCAAATGTGATGCCCTTTAAAAAGGCTGCCCAGCCATTGCCTAAAGAGAATGTGATGCCCTTTAAAAAGGCCAAGGGCATGACGGCCCGCCCAAGACAACCGAATTGGCCACCCAGATAACTTAAGTGATTTCTTTAGTGTGTAAACAAGGAGAAAAAAGAAGGGCAAGGCAGGCAACAGGGGCCACAGGTAGTGAGGAGGGAGGTAGAGCTTTCACTGGCCAGCTTGAGCATCGGTTGAGGTCGCCATAGAGAAGGAAAGCAACGAGTAGGATGGTGTGCCCCTTTTCGGCATAGTTTCTGCAGGATTTCGTGCAAGTCCAAATCCGGCCTACCACGTCATCGAGTGGGTACCCATTAGGGACGTTGCTAATGGGTAGGACCTTTTTAGCAAGGAAAAAAAAAGGCATGCAATCTATATAAGAGAAAGAGACGGCTCTCTTAGTCTCTCTGGTGTGTTTGGAATTCTCTCCCCTTTTTGGGAGCTCTCCTCTAGGAGCAAGCAAAGCTCTCGATTTCTTAACCTCGCTTAAGCCATATTTCTAAGCTCTCTTATCCTGAAGCCTAATCTTAAGCTCATGAGCCAAGCCTAAGGTTGATTTCATTAAGCTTTCTAAAGCCAAGATTTTCTAAGCTCTTATCTCATTACCCAAGCCTAAGACTGATTATCATAAGCCCGCTTAAGCCAAAGCCAGGAAAAGCTCTGGATCTTATTACATTCAATTTCTTAAGCGAAACCTAATCTCACTCTCATTAGCCAAGCTTAAACCTTAATCTCCTTTAGCAAAACCTAAAGCTCTCAAAGCTAAGCTCTCAAAACCAAACTTCCCTAGTCATTAGCCACCATAACCTTAAGCCATAAACCTGAGCCACAATCGTAAGCCAAATCGAAATTCCTAAGGCCGTTCGAAACCAAAGCTCCCATAGCCATAGTGGAAGGTAAATTGATTCTCTTTCAATCTTGAAGCAGTAGGAGGGAACGAATCATATTAGTAATGATTGTCTCGATTATCACTTGGATTAATGCAGGTTCAACCTTGTAAGGAGCATAAATGCCTCCATTAATGATTGATTAATCATGGATAATGTTGATTGTTTGGCTTAAGTTAAATTGTTTGTTTTAAACTCTATTCCAATTAATTGTGTCTACTGCAACTCTTTTCCTCGCACCTCTCATAGTCAGGGACCCTCTGCCTTCACGGCTCACCTTTCAAATACAAATCCCCCGACATTCTTGGTGAACCCATATGAAACGATCCGGGGTGAGCAATGTTGTGGAGAAAGATGGTGACACCACAAGAGGCAGCCATGCCACAAATGATGCAGCAGTTTGCTGCTTACATGCAGCAACAATAGGCTGCCCAACAATAGTATAATTTGCAAGAGAGTATCTGTAAATCTCGGCACACAGTTATAGAGAAATTACATCGGTTTGAAGGACAGGATATTAGCAAGTTTTGCAATATCTACGAGCAAGCAATGAAAGATAATGGAATCGATGATCAGAATGTAGTGGAAGGATTCCATTTAATTGCAAAACTTGAACTTAGGATCCAAATAGAAGAAATTCAGGCGGTTCAAGGCCCGAATTGGCAGGATTTCAAGAAGGCGCTTCAGGAGGAATACTTCCTTGAGGATTTGCAAAGGGTAACCAGACAAAGCTTTACGAAGTGGGTGCAAAAGAAGAACAAAAATCTATCTACACGAGAATTTGAGAAGAAATTCGAGCAACTGTCCTCGAGAGAGAAACATTCAATGAAAGATCAGAAGGTTGAACTGTTCATCCAGGTTGCTGATCAACGACTTCAGAAGAGTCTAGTGTAGTTTCTAGAGGATTCAACAAGAGAATTGGGCTTAACATCCGACTGGAAGATAGTCACTGAAGCAGTAAATATGATCGTGAAACGACAGATGAGATTCGATAAGCTGATCATGACTGACATCATGGATGTTGTGGAAGAGGAACCTAAGGAGAAAACAACTCGGCCATACACAGAGTGGAGGAGCCAGTTCTTGACAAATTGGTGAAAGGTATTCAAGAATTAAATTTGAATTTTAAAGTTGTAAAATTTGAAGGGCTAACTGCGAAGGGGTCTACTTCTGAGCCTAGACAGCAGTCTCCACGCAAAGGCTGGGACCGATGCATGTGGTGTGATAGTGAAGACCACAAGCAATGTAAAGAATGTGATGAATTTGTTGAAGCTTACAAAAGGAACGTGGTTTTCTGGAAGGACAAGAAAATTCACCTTGGGGAAACAGGTGAGATGCTCCACCTGAACTTTGGTAGGGGGGGGCATGAAAAAGATAGTTGAAGAGATCCAGTATAATTTTTCTCTTGTGGAAACAGCTACATATGGGCTACAAGTCTACGGGAAGGGTGATGATGATGGTGTAGGTAGCAATGGTTAATTGTGGCCTTATGCTTTGAAGACAGTAGAAATAGGGAAGGTAACTTATGGGAAGCTGCGACAAGTAGCGAATTCAATTCGAGAAACCATAGGGTGGAATGATCCAATGGATTCCCTCTCAGTGTATGCGTTCATTGCAAAGTCTCAAGCTAATGAGGCTATGGTGGAGGAAAAGCGGAAAAGAGATGAAGAAGCTCCTGGGACATCAAAAAGGACAACGAGATTTAACAGCAAAAAAGAAGAAGGACCTACTCCTAAGCCCGCTCCTGAAGTGGTGATGGAGGAGGCACCCAAGGACAAAAAGCAAGGTAAACCCAGGGGACCCTCATATAAGCTTAAGTCTGGCATTGAATTAGCTACAGATTTAAAGAAAGTTTTTGAAGAACACATTCTGAATAGCAAAGTGGAGCTCACATTGGATGATATTTTGGGCATTGCCAAACGCGAGTTTCTCGAGGAGATTATTGATATTATCAAAAGAAAGCGGTAGACACCAAGTGAACAGGAGCCGGAGTCAGTTAAGAGCTAGGTGGTTCGCCACATTGAAGCAATTTTGGATGACTATGAAGAGTATTTGGCAGATCTTGAAGAAGAACAAGAGTCGAGGTCTGTGGTGGTGTCAAATCCAACTGTACCCAGAGGTAAGGCATGTTCATTTCAATGAAGATGAAGATAATGAAAGTATACCAAGGAGTCACTTTTCAAGGACTCATTGGGCAAGAGCAATAACCAAAACTATTGTAAAGCTTGGCAACATTGAAGAACCGGTCTTAGCACTAATAGATCATGGATCGGAGATCAATTTGATGGCAAAAATATTGCACAAAAAGGGGAAATGGCGTATTGATGTGGACCATGGTTGGCGGATTCGAGCTGCCAATATGCTTCCAGGCAACCTATATGGTGCATGTGCCAATGTTAAGGTAACTATAGGGGATGTCTGTGATGAGCAAAATTTCTTTATACAGGAACATTCCTCTTATCCATTAATTTTGGGGCAACCCTACATTACAGCTGTGCGAATGGAAACCAAGGTATTGGATGATGGCTCGGCCTATGCCAGTGTTTGAAGCCGAGATTGTAAGAAAGCAGTTCAATTCTTGACTGTATGTCTTGACCATGCTAGGAACAAGGATAGTCTACGTGATCATCCAATGCCAAAGATACACAAGGAATTTAGAGAACACATGTTTGCACAGGATTTTCTCGGAGTTCCATTATAAAGTGGGACTATGGTGGTACAAGTGAGGAGAAGTTCTTGCAAAGAGAAGCTTTCTCTTCAAGGTTTTTGGGGTTAACATCTGAAGATTCAGTACCTTTCAAAAAATTTAATGATTTGCCAAAGTGGGAAAAACAATATGTTTCAGGTATCCAAAGTGAATTGAAAGGATCTGATGTGCTTGAATCAGATGATGTGATTTCAAGAATCTTTGAAGAGGTATCTTATGTAGATACTATGTTAGAGCTTGAGGAGATCAAGCAAAATATGCAATGTGGGTACTAGCCCAATTGTGGATGAATTTGCTAAGGCCTTTGCACGTAGATCTATTTACTCCATGGGTGATCTTTATTCAGGATATGATCAATTCCAGCTAGCTTTGGAGAGCAGGGATCTTACTACAATGCATACTCCTCTTGGTTTGGTAAGAATGTGCACTTTGCCACAAGGTGCTACTAATTCAGTAGCTCATATGATGAATGGCATGAATAAGGTATTAAGGGACTTTATCCCACATGTTACTATGCCTTTCATTGATGATTACCAATTAAGGGCTATGAAGAAGGCTCAAAAGATGAAGCAAAAGATCAAAGGAGGTGTTGACAGTTTGTTGCTCAACATATTGTTGACTGTGATGCTATATCATCGAGGCTTGAAGAAGTTAAATTAACACTTTTAGGTAAAAAATCAACTCATGGTGCTAAGGAGGTCTTAATTGTGGGACATATGTGCAGTTCTAAAGAAAGAAGTCCAAGTCCAGCAAAAGTCGAAGCTATCCAAAAGATGAAGGAAATATGTTCTTCGGTTACTGAAGTTCGTCGAGTCTTGGGTGCGTGTGTGTTCTATCGTATTTGGTTGTCACACTTTGCTCATGTTGCAGAGGTGTTGTACCAATTGCTACAGAAAGGTAGAAGGTTTGTTTGGGAAGAAGTTCATATACAAGCTATCAGGAAATCAAAGAAGATGCTTCTTGAGGCTCTGACCTTGAGGAAAGTTGATTATAAATGCGACATGCTAGTTATTTTAATAGTTGACACTAGCCCGACAGGTATTGGATGGGCTATAGGTCAAGATGATGCTGACGGACACAAGTATGCAATGAGATTCGGAGCCAAGGTGCTCAATGCTCATCAACGAGGTTATCCACAGGTTAAGAGGGAACTTTGGGGCGTTGCTACTGATCTAAGGACCAAAAAAGAATACTTTATTGGAGCTTCTATTGTGGTAGAGACAGATTTCTTGCCACTGATAGGGATGATTGCAAAATGATCTACTCTAGACATTGCCATGCTACGATGGATAGCCTATATTAAGTCTCTTAACCCTGAATTTTGTCATATTGCAAGTAGAGATAATCCTGTTGCAAATATGTTATCAAGAGCCACGTTTGAAGATGAAGAAGAGATGTTGACCACGAGTGATGATGTTGGCTTGAATTTCTACACGTCCTCTTATCTACATGCCAATTGTGGAAACATTGCTCATGTTTTTGAAGTATTTTCTGAAGAATTCTATGAAGGAGAGTGGCTTATGATTGGCCGCTACCTAAGTACTCTCACTAGACAAGAAGGATGGAGTAACCAAGATTTCAAGAAGATCAGGAAAAAGGCCAATGGCTATTTCCTGAAAGACTGACATTTATGGAAGCAACCGAAGCGCCCAGGAGGGGTACGACAATGAATTATTTGTGACAAAGCAACTCAGCAGCAGGTGATTAAAGAGTTTCATGAAAGTGTATGGGCTGTACACAGAGGAGTCTGGGCAACCTTTGTCAAGATTAAAGACTGGTATTGGTGGAGAGGTATGTACAAAGATGTGGTTCAATTTGTGGAAACATGCTTAATATGTCAATAGTACTCTAATGTGTGGCATAGAGATGGATTACATCCCACCTATCCACTAGCTATGCGCTACAAGTGGGTGGTGGACCTTATTACAATGCCAATAGGAGTGTGGCAGATGAGGTACATTGTTCTTGCCAGAGAAGATCTTACTAACCAGGTTGAAGGCAGAGCTTTGCGTACCAAAGCTACCAGTTCAGTATGCAAGTTCTTGCTTGAAGATGTTATCACCAGGTATGGATGTGTTGGCAGGATTACTGCAGATAGAGAAGAGTTGGATGCAGATGAAGGTTGAGAAGTTTTTGCTCGTATGGGCATTAAAATCGCTCTCACTATAGCATATAATCCAGAATGTAATGGAAAAAGTGAAAGAGGACATCCGCCAATTGTTAAAGCTTTAGCAAAGGTGTGTGAAGGACATATTTGTGATTGGCCTAAATTCTTGCCATTCGCTTTATGGGCTGATCGTACTACACACAGTTCATTTACAGGATTTATGCCGTTTGAATTGATGCATGGGCAAAAACCCATTATGCCTATAAGGGAAGCGGTTATGACCTGGACCATAATGCCATGGGAAGAAGAGATGTCTACTGAAGACTTGTTGGCTCTATGTATTTGCCAGCTTGAGAGGCATCAAGAGGATATTGAACAGGCTAAAGAGAAGCTTAAGGAGGAAGGATTGAAGAATAAGGCAGCATTTGATGGAAAGCACAGACTACGACAACATGCTATCAAAGATGGTGATTGGGTACTTGTCTATGATAGTAGCTTGGAGAACCAATATACTCCTATGCGAAAAATGGTTAAACGGTGATTTAAACCATATGTGGTGGAACATGTTTCTGATAATGCGACATATCAATTATGCGAACTTGATAGCACTATGATCAAGGTGCCTATTGCAGGAAAACGGATCAACCTATTCAAGAAGCAAGAAGGAAAGATTGTTCTTGAATATTCCCATTCAGATTCGCCTCCAGAGGATCATGTTATATACTACATCAGATGGTATGTCTGATGATGATTTTAATGAAACGGATTAAGTGCAATTTCCACAAACCGGAGGTTGTGCAGGTTCAGAGAGGCTGGATGTCGTGCTGCTCCACTCCCATGACAAGAAAATGAGCAAAGGAATGCCAATCAGGTGTATTTGAATCCTACATGATCATTCAGCAGTTACAAGAGCTTGCTAACAAGCTAATTTTTAAGCTAAAAGTGTGCTAGATGCGGTTCTAAGGACCAAAAGATGTCTTGGTAATGCTAAAAAGTGAGTATGCTTGAAGTGGTCATAGCTGGGATTTTATTAATCAAATTTGAATTACTCTAAGTGTTCTACCGGCCTGTCTTTACGGCTCGTCAATCGGAGCTAGAGATAAGAAGTTATGGCAGCTTGAAGTTTGAATTGGTTGCAGATCTATACTAGATTGGGCAACTGCAGCTCAGGGAATAAAAATTAAGTGAATGCGCGGGCTTGAAGTGCTCTCTTTGTGGAGTGCATCGGTCTTTTCAGATCAATGATCGGAGTTACAGTTGCCAAGTTTTCGGTCATTAAAGATGCACCGGGGGCCGGTTCCGTATCAGTCCGATCGGCTCAGTCGGAGTGCTATCTAGGAATTTTTGAGTTTTCGTCCAAGTTTTGGAATGCAATGATGGAAAGGAAAAGACAACGTGGCTCCAGCTTGCTGGAGAAAAATGATATGCTTGGCAGTGCTTTAGTCGGCATATACGCGAGTGCCCGCCTAATGTGGCCATCCAATAAAGGATGCCAGGCATTGCATCAGCCTGGCATTTATGCCAATGTGATTCCCTTATAATGACTATGGCCGCCAATGAATAAGCTTGGAAAAGCCTTGGCCGATATGTATGCCAAATGTGGTGCAGTTACGAAAGCACAAAAAGATCTCGTAGAGATTATTGTCTGAAATGAAGTCTCGTGGACTGCATTGAGTGCAGAGGATGTTAAATTTACTGATGCCTTGGTAAATTTGTATGCCAAATGTGATGCCCTTTAAAAAAGCCGCCCGGCCATTGCCTAAAGAGATTGTGATGCCCTTTAAAAAGGCCGCCTGGCCATTGCCTAAAGAGAATGTGATGCCCTTTAAAAAGGCCAAGGGCATGGCCGCCCACCCAAGCCAACCGAATTGGCCGCCCAAATAACTTAAGTGATTTTTTTAGTGTGTAAACAAGGAGAGAAAAGAAGGGCATAGCAGGAAACAGAGGCCGTAGGCAGCGAGGAGGGAGGTAGAGGTCACGTTGGCCAGCTCGAGCATCAACTAATGTCGTCGTAGAGAAGGAAAGTGAAGAGCAGGACGGTGCACCCCTTTTCGGCATAGTTTTTGCAGGATTTCATGCAAGACCAAATCCAGCCTACCACGTCATCGAGTGGGTACCCATTAGCAACATCGCTAATAGGTAGGCCCTTTTTAGCAACGAAATAAAAGGCATGCAATCTATATAAGAGAAAGAGACGGCTCTCTTAGTCTCTCTTGTGTGTTTGGAATTCTCTCCCCTTTCTGGGAGCTCTCTCTCTAGGAGCAAGCAAAGCTCTCGATTTCTTAACCTTGCTTAATCCATATTCCTAAGTACTCTACTCCTTTAGCCTAATCTTAAGCTCATAGGCCAAGCCTAAGCTTGATTTCATTAAGCTTTCTAAAGCCAAGCTTTCCTAAGCTCTAATCTCATTACCCAAGCCTAAGACGGATCATCATAAGCCCGCTTAAGCCAAGCCAATCAAAGCTCTTGATCTTATTAAGCTCAATTTCTTAAGCCAAACCTAATCTCGCTCTCATTAGACAAGATTAAACCTTAATCTTGTCTAATCTCTCAAAGCTAACCTCTCAAAACCAAACTTAACCTCTTTAAGCCAAACCTAAATCTCTCAAAGCTAACCTCTCAAAACCAAAATTCCCTAATCATTAGCCACCATAACCTTAAGCCATAAACTTGAGCCACAATCGTTAGCCAAATCAAAATTCCTAAGGCCGTTCGAAACCGAAGCTCCCATAGCCATAGCGGAGGTAAATTGATTCTCTTTCAATCTTGAAGCAGCAGGAGGGAACGAATCAGATCATTAATGATTATCTCAATTAGCACCTAGATTAATACAGGTTCAATCTTGTAAGGAGCATAAACGCCTCCATTAACAATTGATTAATCATGGATACTTTTGATTATTTGGTTTAAGTTAAACTGTCTGTTTTAAACTATGTTCCCATTAATTGTGTCTGTTGCAACTCTTTTCCTCGCACCTCTCACAACCAGAAGCCATGTGCCTTCCCGGCTCACCTTTCGAATAAAAATCCCCCGACAATGATTACTTCCAAACTACCTCTACACAACAAAAGACGACAATCTTAGGCTATGCCGTTTCTAAAAAAAAGATTTGAACTCTAGGCGATCCTAGAGGAGTTTAAAGGATAACTTCACATGACGCTTGTGTTTTTCCCTAGTTTAGGTCTCTTCGATCCCCGACAACGGCGCCAAATGTGGGACGCATGTCTAATCTCACCATCCTATCTTATTGCAGTATTAGCGAGAACCACAATTAAATTGTCAATCCATGAGATGAAACTGACTAGAATAATGCATAGAGGCTACAAGAGGTTGTCGATCTCTCGAAAAAAAACTAACAACTCGCACCTAACTCAAGCTACACTCAAGTGACTGAAATCACCAAAAGCCAATCGCTCATCGGCAAACAAATCACATCCGTTATAGCATCAAATGGCATCCAAACGTAATGAAACTCCTAGGACATGTTTATAAGACCTAAGCACATATACTTATGGTCTCAAAGTCCACTTTAGGTCAAGTTCCAAAATTGCAATTATTAACACCAATGGAGTTTTGCCCTAGTCATTTTCAACCCAGAGTGCATCTAAATGCGTAGCAATGATGCCCCAATACCCCGCCTATGCTTAGTGTTTGACTTGAAAGTGTAAATTCCTAGTTATGATGAAATTAGGCGGCAGGTCAGCGACACCAAAAATAGTGAATTACTGTAATGTGTTTACGTCAATGCGTAGAGCTCTTACCTGCGGTTGCAATGCAATAAACGCGACTGCACTGTGACACCCGGGGAGGGAGTAGGAAGCGCGAGAAGGAGAGGAGTGAGCGCCGTTAGCTCACGCTGTGTATTTCATTATCCAAAACTTAACAATACCTTACAAAAATTGGATTTTATACCTTAGCCAAGGTTTTTGGCGGTCAAAACTAATAATTTGGGAGTTCTACCAAAGATGGGCAATGACAGGTTGATACAATCTGGAAGCTTGTAGCCCCGGTCCATTAATTACAAAGTTTATCCAAAAAAATAGGAGTTACAATACTCCCGATTTACCAAACTAATAAGTGTTTTACAGTGAGAACTCTAAAAAATGGTATCCGTGTTAGATTGATACTAACAAAAATGTATAGAAAACTGACACAAAACTACAAAGAAAGGTTCCCCTTAAGCATGGAAACTTTCGTCCAAGGTCAAAACATTAAAAAAAAACCATTTGAGACCTCAAATTAGGCAATTATCTCATAGAAAAGATGTCTTAAACCACAACAGAATTGAAAAATGATTACACTTAGATTGAAGAGTCAGAGACAAGGAACACAATGTGCTATTCGGAATCAAATTTGATTACCAGACAGGGAGAAATATTGATTACAACTTGTAGCAGCAATGCAGCTCTCAGTTGACATCCAATTACTTTCCGAGATAATGATGAACTTCTTTACAAAACTAAGGGCTTTCATTAAAAACTTGGGACTCTTTCCCATGGCCATTTGGCCACTTACATGGTTTGTAGACTCAGAGAGACTAAGAGGGAATGCTAGATTATACTATAATTTGAGAATCTTCATTACGAGACTTCCACCACTTCTTTTGAAAAAATGATTGAGTACAACAAATCCTCCTTTTGAGTGACATTCCACTGTGTCCACCAAACATTATATAGTATGTATATAGAGTATATAGTATATATATAGCATATAGTATATAATATGTATAATACATAATATAGAATATATAGTGTATATAATATAAAATATAGTACTATATAGAGCATACTACATATAGTATCATAAACTACTTACTACATATTATAGTATACCACATATAGTGTTATATACTATAATCTACATTTTATAGTATGTATCTAATTAGTGAGGTGGTCCGGGGCGAGCAACAAGAGAGGCGACATATAAACACCCCTCAAGGCTCCCATGCTGCTCAATTGGGGCTGGGGAAACCACAAGCAAGAGAACAAAAAACCCGCAGCCAAACAAGTGAAGGGGCACCACCTAGTTATGGGATCCACACTAGGACGTAAGAGAGATTTTGTCACAACCAAAAGAGGTGCAAACAAAATTAACACACACAAGAAATCTCACACCAAATGGAGCAAGAGAGAATTAGATTAAGGGAAGCAAGAGAGAGATGGAACTTGCATAATACCTTGCTTGTAACTTGCAAATGGAGATGGTTTGTTACAACACTAGCCTAGAGCTTGTAAAACAAACTAACCCAATGCGTAGTGAATGCTAAACATTGCCAACACACACACACATTGCTTGAGGGTGTGGGAGCCCTCTCACTTCAATAGCCTCTTACAATGGACACCAATTTGGCAACGAAACACACTAAGCAATTTATCGACAAGCTCAAATGATAGAACGTAAAAAATACAAGTCACCTTGCATTTGCCAAAGAGATTTACACAAGTGGAAGGACGAATGTCCTGAATCCAAGCACGTCTTTGAAGCACCAATCCTCAATTGCTGATAGAGAAAGAGCATGTACAATAGTGGTTGGAGATAGGGCACTCACACTCTCTTACTTTGCAATGTGTAGCATCAAAGCTTCTCTCACACAAAGTATTAAGTTCACAAAGTGGTTGCTACACCTAAGTCTCTCCTCATGCCTATAGTATTAGGCTGTTATGTGAGAGCTTGGAGATGATTTACAAGAAGGAGAGTGGCCTATTTATAGGTTAGATACCCCCTATTAAGGTCTTATTTACACGCTAATCAAATCAAGATTATGATTTCTTTTGAACATCAATACATAGCGGGCCTTCTTTGTCTACTTAAGTCATGGATGTGGGCTCAAAAGAGAGCATTATTGATGGTAGATAAAGTGAAAGTAGAGTTTTAAGGAAGGGGGGAGAGAGAGAGAGAGAGAGAGAGAGAGAGAGAGATTTTACTATGCACATGTGTTGAGGTGAGGTGCCTTTTATGGTTGGGTCAATGGATATTTTTTGTTAGTATGCTAGTGGTTAGTGTTAGTAAAATCACTAAAACGTTATGATATATTTATAATGGGTAGAATGAGGTGGATGGTTGAAGTAAGATGGTTGAATGAAGTAAGGGAATCCTTGTGATGGTGAATCTTTGAAGAAGTTTTGAACTTACCTTTGTAGGTTCTCAAAAATGATTGTCAATCCTCTCCTTCTTCTTCTCTTCTTGCATTGTCAACGCCAAGGTTGAATCCATGATGAAAATACCAATGTTGGTTGATGAGAGTCCCCAATTGGCAAAAATTAAGCATGGTTTTACGTGTTGAATTTTATGTATATAGAGAAGAGGTAAAAGGAATTGTGATTTAGAGGTAATAGAGAGCGGCATAGAGATGGTGTATGACATGTAGAATTCATATAAGAGATAATGGAGGTTAGAGGGGAGGTTAGTGGTGATGAAGAGGGTGAAAGAAACCATGAAAGTTGCAGGTTTGAGTGCGGGATGGAGAGGAATGATTGTGTGTGTGTGTGTGTGTAGAAGTGAATGGAGGTGAGAGAAGACTAGGGTGACTTATGAAAAAAAGTGGACAGACTGGGGTCCACCAGAAACATCTTATCTCATCGGCGGTAGCTCCAAAATTATAAAAATGTTTGAGGTGGTTATTCAGTTCGTGGCCTACGTTCTGTCTTTTGATGACTTTATCAAATTCGCAGTGGAGATGGGTGCCAAAAGTTCTACCAAAATGCTTGCTTTTTCTCATTGCAAAAGTCTTCATCAGCCCCCTCCTTGTTAAATTTGCACAATGAATCCAAGAGTGATCCCCTCCATGAGTCATACCATGATACCGAGCATCCAAGTTATCTTTACACATGTATGGAGGAGGATCATTAATGAATAAAGAAATGTATACATGGTGGGACTAGTGTATGGACAATTCATGGATTTTAGCTCAATGAGCATATTGTGTCAGAATAATGATTACGGATATGAAAGAATTATGGATATGGAAAAATATATTGGAATCATATGATATGGTCTATCCTTTGTATTATTTTGGGTGAAAGAGAAAAAAATTATGCAAGTAAATGAGAATTATACAATAAAAGTGAGTAAGAGAGTAGAAGGTGGTTTTCTTGTTTTCACAAGGGTGGGGAAAAAAATATGGAGGTGATTTATAGAAAAAAAAAATGAAATTAGAGAAAGTACACATTGGCAACAAAAATATACTTATGGTGAAGAGGATAAAAGAAGGCATACATAGGTCTAATAAAACACACACCTAGGTATAAATATTTAAATAAGATACCAAAATAAATATAATAAAACTTCCTTATATTAGGCATTATATACAATAAAATATCTTTACACAAAAAGGCAATAATATACTTTCCCTTTTTTTTTTATTTATTGTTTTGGCTCAACTAGCCCAGTGATTAGCTAATTGAGGGGTTTTAAGGAGATATAGGGAAAGTCCCCCAACTCACACACCCCTATGTACAATGAAAGGGTGAGGATAGCCACAATGTTTGAATTATTTTGATAGGGTGAGGGTAGCTTACTATGGAAATTATGGATAGCCAAAAAACGGCTATCACTAGGCCCCCCTAGATGATGGTATATTCATGTACCATCATAAAGCATCTTTTCCAAAGAGAGTCCTTCTGCATCCTCGGCCCCTTGGCACTTTAACTCGAGTTACACTCATGCTTCATGCAAAAAAACTTACATGGGATAGTTTCCTTTTGGCAGATCTTTGGTAGATCCTTTGGTAGAACGCGACTTAAATAAGGCTTTAGTCGATATCCATTTACCTTCTTGGAGTTCTCTTCACCATTGACTTCCATGAGATAGTAGTAACTTGAAATGAAAGCCTTATTGACTACATACGATCACTCCCCTCTAGTTTCAAACTTGGCGTCAAAACAATTGTCATACCTTAGCACAAGCTCTCCTTCCTTGATGCCTTTGTCCTTCTGTTTCTTTTCAAGCTTCTCCTTTGCATGTGTAACTTTCCCCTTGTAGCACTCATAAGTTGCTTCTCTCTTCCACTCAAGCTCCACTAATGTAAGAAGTTGATCCATCCATTCTTCTTGGTCATCTTGTACCTTGTTTATGAAGCTGCATTGTTGGGATGTTGAGCTCGATAGGCTACGTACAAATCCTCTTGACCATAAATCAAGTGAAATGGAATGAACTATGTGGTTCGATACCCCCCCAAGGAATCATCCAAGAAGTCATCCCACAACTTTGTCTTGTTTTGCACCATATTCCTAATGATGCCTGCAATGACACCATTAGCCTTCTCTACCAAACCATCTGATAGTGGGAAGTAGGGTGTGTTATGACGATGTAGGATGTGAAGCTCTTCACAAAATTCTATGAGTAAACCCTTCCTCAGCCTCGGACCATTATCAGAAATAATCTCCAAAGGTGTGCCAAATGTGCAACAAATATTAGTGTAGAAAAACCTGCTCTCTATTTTCCCATTTACGCTTGCCACATTTTGAGGCTCTACCCACATAGTTATGTAATCTACAGCCACTAGAGTGCAGAGTTTACCATTTTTTGTCCTAGGCAGAGGACCCATAGCATCAATGCCCACTTCTCAAAGGGTCCATTTGAAAGCACAATTTACCTTTGACATATGGATTAGTGCTCTATCTCCATTTACCTCACAGTTGTGACAACTTTTACACCAATGCTCGACATCCACATGAAGGCTTGACCAAACATATTGTGCATGCAAAATCTTCTTCACAGTTAACTCTTGGGCAAAATGACCACCACATGATTCCTCATACAAACCTTTTAGAATGACTACAATTACCTTCACAGTTGGTACTCTTCCACACAGTGGATCCTTCCCTCTTTGATAGAGGGAGCCTTCTAGGAAGAGATAGACAATTTCCTTCTTCATGAATCTCCTCTTTTGAGCCTTTGTGAAATCTTGTGAAAACTCGCCCTTCAAAATGTAGCCAATAATGGGATCCAATGACTCCAATCCCTAGTATCTCGGTTTCTTGACAGCTACTACCACCATGATGACCTGGAATTCTTTCTCAACACATGTAACTGCTTTTTGTGCAAGTAAATCAACATCTTCATTTTGTTTCCTAGGAATATGATATAGTTGCACTTCTTCAAACTGATTAAAAAACCTACGAATGGCATGAACTTTTGTCCTTAGGCTTTCATTCTTGCATGCCCAAATACCTAAAGTCTTCTATAAAATACAAATCTATATAGAAAAGATGGTGTGTCGTGTTGTGAGGTTTTTAGGCTTATCTTTGCAGATTTTCCTATAATTTTACTTGTGGATGGTTTAGGACGAATCCCATTGGGTAAGGAACTACTCTTTGAACGAGTACCTACAACTTACTATGATTGGATGCTTACATGCCATCCTTCACTTTTGTAGAGGGCATGAGTGTTCCCAAGTCGAACACATTTTCTAGGGGTCTAGTGACAGGGTGCATGGATGTTTCATGTGATTTTTTTGCTAATGAGGGGTTTTTAGTCACCATGTGCATGGAAGAGCATATTGGAGATTTTATTGAAGATTCAACTAGGGTAGGACTTGTGTAATAAGAAGGCATATCGGCATCCACTCACTAGACAGGCAGTGAGATAAAAAATCTAGTTTCATAATTTAATTTCTTAACTAAAAACATTGTAGCGAAGACATTTATTCTTTGAGTTATTTATTTATAAAGGTACTTGATCTTACCATGTGTCTTTGGTATCGGATTGGCCATCATGTGCCATGCTATGATAGAGAGGCAAGGGTAAAAATTGCCAAGATATTGTTTCCAGCAGATTGTAGCTACATGATAGATGATTTAGTCTTCCCCATGGATATTGATGGTGTTATTCTTAGAGACAAGGTAGAGCGGTCTTCTTTGTTCTTTTGTTAAGCCTAGTCCAATGTATGATACTAGTAAATATGTGTGTCATAATAACTGATCTCTAATTCTCCTAAATGATTTTCTCATGTTAAGTGCCAGGGGAGAAAAAGCTAGAATATTGGGGTTAAGCTGGCACACGAGCACAGTAGGGACCCGAAGGAGGGAAAATAGGGATCCAAAGGGGGGGCATCTGCAAAAGATCAAGGTGCAACAATGGGCTTAAAATACCCTAAGGTTTAGCCCATTAAGACTTCCAAAATGCTAAGGTTCCAAAATTCAAAGGTTGTCAAAGGTCAAAAGCCTAGGAAAATTGGATGCTTTGTGTGTGCTCAAAAACTCTTCACGCATCCCCACATAGGAGGGGGAAAGGCCTAGAAGTAGGAGATGAGAGAGAAACACACACACACACACACACTTACAAGTTCCTTTACACAAGGGGAAAGAGGGACACATGGCAACTCCCTAGCCCAGATGCCCACAAGGTGTCCTCAGTTCCTATTGGATGGCCATGGAGGTTGACCAATGAGAATTAGGCTATAGTAAATCAAGTTTAATTAATTTAAAAACACTTAGTAAAAGAACCAACAAGAATTAAGCTCTCTAGAAAATTATTGGACAGTCTCCCAAGGGGTCCAATGAGCATTCAGCAGCCCAATGGCTTACCTGATTCCTATAGGCCTAGAGACAAAGGGGTCCAATGAGAGTTTAGTTGCATTAATTAATTACGTAAAGCTCTCACAAAAGGGGAAAGGGGGATGCATGTAAGAAGGCTATCACTTATGGTGCTTAAATTTCATTGGCTAAGCCTGGCATGGACCAATGGGGTGTCAAAATGAGAAAATAGCAAGAGGGCTCGACCAAGGGAGAGAGGGGGGTGATTTTTCAAAGGCATTATTTGATACACACTCACACTAGTCCATGTGTGGAGTAAGAAGATTCTCTCTCTCCTTATCAAGATTTAATGGAAAGCTTATCACCTACTCCAAGCTTGTGAGAAGGGAGGCCTACACCAACTCTTGTCTTTGTGATGAAAATCCAACCAAGAGCCAAGCTTCAATGCATGCTCACCTCCTGTACCATGCTAATTACTAAGCTAGGCTATGCTAATATGAGTGATTATGTGAGGAGGTGTGACGTGGCAGGACTGTACGGATTTCCATGAATTGCACTGGCAGCTTTTTGGCTTTGCTTTTGGACCAGATGCTTTTTAGTTTGAAGGCTTTTCATTGTAATTTCTTTTTAGGCCAAGGGCCTTTAAATATGAGGTTAGGGCTCATTCTCTGCTTCTTGGAGAAGGTGCAGAGTCTGGAGTACCGGCTTGTACTGTGTTGATGCAATATAAAGAAATACCAAAAGGGGCGCCAAGGTATGGGGCCAATAATCTTTGGGGTGGAATTCCGCCATTTCGTGTCGCCTGTCGTCTCTCTCTTTCAGTTCAGCTATTATTGAAGTGCTAAAAGTGTCAGGATTGTGACTATGTTAACAACAATACATCTACTCCTAGTTGCAGATGCGCGAAGTTCCATGCCAAGAAGAACCCCTGCGCTTGGATGGTCACACCCCTTCGCTCAAGAGACGTGCTTCTTCGCCAGAAGCCACACTACTTCGATGACTGGTCACACCTACTACCAACGGTGAAGCTCCACGAACATGAAAAGCTTTAAGAGCTTCCATTATGAAGCACCTTTTGGCCATTGATTCCAAGGACAAAGTACTCACAGAATGGTGAAGCTTGAAGCTCTCTCCTTACGAATCCATTCACAAATATGTAGATAAGTTTTGATACTTACAAGTCAAAGCCATTGTCTTCAAAAAGTTCATTTTGTGCGGGCTTAACTAAAGAAATGACGGAGTATGTCAACTCCCAAAGGCCACTCACCATATTGGCGGCTATACACCATACTATGGTGGCTTCTTGAATCAATTTCCAAACAGGGGCTAAAATAAATTCTAAGCCCACGAAAAACAAGGGTTCCAATAAGCCTAAGGGGAAGGACAATGTCCAAAAGTCTCCTAAGGGCAATTCCAACAAAGCTAAAGAGAAGGGAGTTTACAAAGGCAAAAAAAAACTCTCTCTTGAAAAGCTTGAGCGTTATCACATGATAACCGTTGTTTCAAGTGCAGTGAGCAAGGGCATGCGTATTGCACTTGTCCCCAAAAGAACACCCGCCATGAGCCTCCTAGAGCTACCTTGGTTAAAATCCAAGAGGAGGAAACTCACCACAAAGGATCTCCTCTATGCCATGCTTGGGGAAAGGTAAGAGACATGATGCTTTTATTCTGTTTGACCCTGGTTCTACTCACAATTTGATATCCTTATAGTTGGCCACCAATCTAGGCATACAAGCTTACGAGATGGGAGATGTCCTACCCGTAGAGGGTGCTTTCAAGGGGCAAGAAGCTTCAGTCACTCCCTTAATACGGAAATTGAGGCTCCATGTCCAAATCTATGTGGACAAAGAAGACTTTTTTTTTTCTTCTCTCAAGCACGAGGATGTAATCCTAGGGGCTCCATGGTTTGATCGCATTGCTGGCAATGTTAAATTCCCTGAAAGGAGAATCCACTTTAGGTTCAGGGAAAAAGATATGTACATAGATGCCAAGCAAATGGGTAACACCATACCCATTGTACATACGCAAGATTTCAATAAGTCAATAAAGAGCCCTATTTTCGTGTACATGATTTTTGTTAAAGATTCTCAATATGTACCTAATGTTTTAGCAAAAGAAAATATACACACTCACAAGGAATTAGAGTTATCCAATTTTCTCAAGGGGTTTCAATATGCCTTTATTGACAACATCCCTTGTGAGCTACCTTCTAAACGAGGCAATGATGATCATGCAATTGAACTTCTTCTAGGAAGTTCACCGCCTAATAAACCTCCTTATAGAGTTTCAGAAGCTCAACAAGAGGAGATTATGCAGAAATTGCATGCTTGAGAAGGGCATTGTTAGGCCTAGCTCATCTCCATTTTTTCTCATGTGCTATTAGTGCAAAAGAAAGACGGCACATATCGTATGTGTGTCGACTATAGAGCACTAAATAGGATCACTATCAAGAATAGGTTTCCCGTTCCATGGTTAGAAGACCTATTTCATACACTACAAGGGTCCACCTACTTCAGTAGGATTGACCTAAAAAGTGTCTATCATCAAATAAGGATAGTTGATCAAGACATTGTAAAGACCGCATTTCGCACTACGTTTGGTCTTTACAAATATATTGTCATGTCTTTTGGCTTGACCAATGCACCAGCCACATTCAACTGCTTGATCGAGAAGCTATCAGGCCTCACCAAACCTTTACTGGAATGTTCTTTCATGATATCATCATCTACTCTATTTCATTAGACGAACACAAGCAACACCTCCAGGTAATATTTCAAGTTCTAAGAGAGAATAAACTTTATGTTAATCAGAAGAGAAGCGAATTTTTCTTACAAGAGATTCAATATTTAGGTCACATTATCTCTCAAGATGGCATCAAAATGGATCCATCAAAATTAGAGGTGGTAAAAGGATGGCCTAAACCAAGGAATCTTCATGAACTAAGAAGTTTTATAGGTATGTGTGCATACTATAGATGCTTCATAGAAAAGTTGTCACAAATTGCAGGACCATTACATGACCTAATAAAGAAAAATACTGCGTATACATGGTCTGCCAAGGAGAACAATGCTTTCAAAAAGCTTAAAGAAAATCTTATCTCTCAGCTGTGCTTACACTACCGGATCTCTCAAAGCCATTTGAGGTCCAATGTGATGCTTGTGGTGATTGCCTTGGAGCTGTATTTCTCCAAGAAGGGCACACCATATCCTATGAAAGTCAAAGGCTCGACCCTTTTGAGAAAGCTCTAGGCATATATGAAAAGGAACTCCTCGTAGTTCTACATGCCTTAGACTCATGGAAGCACTACTTTTTGGGGACTCCTTTTATTCTGCAAACGGATCACCAGAGTCTCAAGTAGTTCATGACGCAGACCAAGATTTCTGACAAAAAAATGAAGTGGAAAAATTTCCTTTTGCAATCTCATTTTCATATTTCTCACATTGCTTGCAAGCATAATCAAGTAACCGATGCACTCTCAAGACGGACGAGCGTGAATGGGGTTTCCATAGCAACTCACAATGATCTATCTTCTATGATAGATGAGTATGCTTTTGATCTCGATTTTAGAGATGTGATTTCATCCATTGCATTAGGGAAGAAAGAGTAACCATTTACCTTACAAGATTGTTATCTTCTTTATGGAAATAGACTATGCGTTATTAACTCACTATGTGAGAAAGTAATGTATGATTGAAACATATTTCTATTGGCCTACAATGAAAGAAAACATACAAGAGTATGTTTCTAAATGTGTGGTATGCCAAAAGACAAAGTTTGATAGAGGGAAGAAACCTAGATTGCTTCAACCTTTGCCAATCCTTAATTCACCATGGGAGAGCATATCCATGGATTTTATCTTTAGATTGCCTAAGTCTATCCATGGGAATACGGGAATATGGATGATAATAGGCAGGTTCAGTAAACAAGGTCATTTTATACCTGTCAAAAAAACTATCAATGCCCATCAAATGGCAACCCTCTTCATTTCACAAATCTTCAAGTACCATGGCTTGACAATGTCCATAGTGTCGGATAGAGATCCTAGAATGACCAGTAATTTTTGGAAGGGTCTCTTTGAGAATTTAGAGACAAGGCTAAACTTATCTTCGGCCAATCACCCACAAACACATAGACAAAGTGAAATATCTAACCTAAAAATTCTTGATCTACTAAAAGCCTATGTAATGGAAGTAGATCAAAGATCCCAATGGGAGAAGTACTTACCCTTAGTTGAGTATTCTTACAATAACACTCGACATACTTCCATGGGAAAAGCGCCTTTCGAGGTAATCAGATGAGTATAGCCGAGACCTACAAGAATCTTCCAAAAGATTAAGGATGCTATCTCTATCTCACAGCAACGGCAAAAGGCTACTGTTGATACGCACAAAATATCCCAAGCCTTTAAAGAAAATGATTGGGTCTTACTCAAATTTCCCAAGGCTCGATTAAGGCACACTATGGGCAAGAATTCTATGGAACACCAAAACTACTATGCTAAGTTAGCAAAAAGGTACCATGGTCCCTTCAAAATTCTTAGGCCAATCAATGAGATGGCCTATCAACTCAAGTTGCCTAGCCATTGGCTCATACACAATGCTTTCCATGTGATCCTTATAAAGCCTTACAAAGGACAACCATCACACGAACCAACTATTGAAGACCCACCGAAGATCAAGGACCAAAAAGAGGTCTTACAGCCCAAGCCATTCTCCGACATGAAGACAAGGTACTAAGAGGCGGTAAGACTATCCGACCATATCTTATTAAGTTTAAGAATTATCCTTTTGAAGATGCTAGATGGATGCAACACATACAACTAAAGGATAACCTAAACCTTGTCAATGCTTATAATGCTTACCTAGAGTAAGAAAATGTACAAATGTTTAATATGAACAAAGTTTTTGTCTTATAAGAATCCCTTTTTCTTTATTGTGCACAAATGTGAAGTAGTATGCATTCTTAGATCAAGTTGACGAAGATGACGTCTCCCAAACACCAAGTAGAGTTTGTCACTCTACTATGGAATATTGATAGGACTAATGTGCAAACATGCTTGCGATAGCTTAGGCTCTCAAATGCCAAATGGACTAGTCATCCATTTTGGAGCGATGTCATAGGGTAACATAGGGATCCTCTACCCGCTAGAAAAAGGACTAATGAATATGCTTTATCTTCTCTAACGCACAGACAAGGACGGCTATGATTTCAAGAGAGAGATATGGTCATAAAAACTAATATCTAATTCTCCTAAATGATTTTCTCATGTTAAACTGATCATTTAAATATGGGGAAGTGCAAGGGGAGAAAAGACTAGAATATTGGTTCAGCTGGCAAACCCGCCATAGTAGGGATCCAAAGGAGGGAAAATGGGGATCCAAAGGGGGGCCATCTGCAAAAGAGAAAGTTGTAACAGTGGGCTTAAAAGACCCTAAGGTTCAGCCCATTAAGACTTCAAAAATGCTAAGGTTTCAAAATTCAAAGGCTGTGTCCAAAGGTCAAAAGCCTAGGAAAATTGGATGCTTTGTGTGTGCTCAAAAAGTTATCATGCATCCCTAGATAGGAGGGGACGAGCCCAAGAAGTAGGAGATGAGAGATAAACACACACACTCACACTCACAAGTTCCTTTACACAAGGGGAAAGAGGGACACATGTCAACTCCATAGCCTAGATGCCCACAAGGTGTACTCAGCTCCTATTGGATGGCCATGGAAGTGGACCAATGAGAATTAGGATAGAGTAAATCTAGTTTAATTAATTTAAAAACACTTAATAAAGGAACCAATAAGAATTAAGATCTCTAGAAGATTATTGGACAGTCTCCTAAGGGATCCAATGAGCATTTAGCAGCCCAATGGCTTGCATGATTCCTATCGTCCTGGAGACAAAGGGGTCCAATGAGAGTTTAGTTTCATTAATTAATTACTAAATCTCTCACAAAAGGGGAGAGGGGGACTAATGTCAAAAGGCTATCACTTATGATGCTTAAATTTCATTGGCTAAGCTTGGCATGGACCAATGGGTGTCAGAATGAGCAAATAGCAAGAGGGGTCGACCAAGAGAGAGAGGGGGGTGATTTTTCAAAGGCATTATGGCATACACACTCACACTAGTCCATGTGTGGATTAAGAAGACTCTCTCCATCCTTCTCAAGCTTTAATGGAAAGCTTATCACCTACTCCAAGCTTGTAAGAAGGGAGGCCTACACCAACAACTCTTGGCTTTGTGATGAAAATCCAACCAAGATCCAAGCTTCAATGCATGCTCATCTCCTCTACCATGCTAATTACTAAGCTAGGCTATGCTAATATGAGTGATTATGTGAGGAGGTGTATATCTTTCTCTTAAATGACTCCTTCCTCTCAATCTACTCTCATACCCCGCTAGCTCTCACCATCTTCGAAGGTGTGTGAGGTCTTGGGTCTGAGACCGTTGTCAGGAGTTTTTTGGAGCAAGGGATTGTGCATATGTACATATACATGCATGGTGCATCGAATAAAGGATTGCCTATTTTCTAGAGCCAGGTGGTTATGTGGGGCCCACATGTACATAGTGCATCGATTTTCACTATTACCAGTACCACTGTGTTTTTCTACAATAATGAGGAGTTTATAGCGCGTAAAACTTCTCGAGGAAGCTATCCGCGGGCCGAAGGCGTGAGGTCAGCAGGTGCGTCAGATGGCATCTAGTGGCGTCAGGAGGGCGAACGAGGTCAATATTTGTACGCGGATGAGGACGGACACAACGTGGGTGTTTTCTTGTGAGAGTTATGCAGAAAGGTCATCATTAGGACCACTTTTTGGGGCCACTTCATGTGGTGGCGGGATGCATTATTGGAAAAAACCTGAGTGCCCGGTGTGCGAATGATGCAAAAAGGTGACAACTATGCACTGCGAGGTCAGTTTTTGGCTTGTTCGGGGTCCGTTTGAGGTCATCTAAAAGGCCAAGGGTGCCCAAGTAATAAATCTAAGTGTGGGAAATGAAAAAACAGAGAGAAGACCATAAAAAACATGGAGAAGAGAGGAGGAACAGCCGCAGGTGTGTTTTTGCCCATTTTGGAGCCTATTTTGGCCCTAAACTGCTCATCCGAGGTCGGATTTGAGCACTTTGACATTGTAGACTGGGGTTTTGGGCCGTTCCGGACACGATGGCGCTATCCATTTTGCCAATTTCCTCACTCTTTTTCTGCTGTTTTTCTGTGTAATCTTCTCCGGTGAGTGAAGCTTCTTCTCCAATTTGTGATTGTATCTGGTATCTTTTACCCATATTGTGTGAGCTGTTTGCCCCATTGGTGTTGGCCCAAGCTCAATTGTATCTAAACATCAGAAATTCTCCTCTTTTGAGCTGAGTTTTTTGGGTGTGTGTGTGTGTGTGTGTGTGTGTGTGTGTGTGTGTGTCTGTGTGGAGTGGGCAACTGGATAGTCTCTCTCCTTTCACTCCAGAGTAACTTGTGTTCCCTGTCTCAGCCAGGTGTGTTGTGTAAGCAGAGTGGTGCCTCATAGTGTGTGTGTGTATCTTCCCAAGAGTGTGTGTCGGGTCTTTATAGAGGCGCTGTGTGTGTTGTCATCCCGCTCACATTCTTTTGGCGCCCCCACGGAGGATCTTCTTCGAGTACCTTCTGCTTCGAGCTTCGAGCTTCGAGCTTCGGGATTACAGGTTGCAGATTACAGGTTACAGATTACAGGTTACAGGGGCAGGGACAGGTACAGGTACAGGTGATTCACACAGGTACAGGTAGCTGGAGTACAGTGATATACTAGCAGTGATGTCACTTGCAGTTGTTGTGGGAATGCATCACTTGGCGCCTATTTGAGCGCATTGTCTGCTGGATTGTACATTACTTGTGGAAACTGCCATTGTAGGCATTTGTGGAGACATACTTGGTTGTATTTGGCAGTCCCAGCCATTTCTGAGACTTGGTCTGGAAGATAGTCATTTCTGAGACTTGACTATATGCGATTTGCATTAGCCTTCGTGTGAGGGTCGATAGCGTGAGGTTTTTATTGAGCTGGGGGATTCTCAAATGTAGAGATCCTTTCGGTGATACAGGTAGCTGGAGCACCCTTTTTGTGACCTCGCCATAGGCTATGTATTAGTGATTCCTGTTTGATGCTCGAGTTCTATTGTTGACAGCTTATGCATACATAGACAGTCTATATTTTGGGTTCCTAGTGCTCTACTTTTGGGGAAACTCTGTCGAAATTTTCCCAAGTTATGATGGCTGGTTTTTTGGTATTTTGAGCCATTTATGCTGTTATGCTGCTGAAATTTGGGCAAAAATCAGAGGATAAGTCAGGTGTGCCTTCTTGGGAGCTTCATGGTTGGCTTTAATGGATGATCAAAATGGCCCTCATTTCACTCCTTTTCATTTAACTCAAAGAATTCAGATTAATGTTCATGTGTCCAGGAAGATCTTTTTCCAGCAGCGCATAGTCTTTATGTTTGGGCCAAGAAGATTGAGAGAGATCCTGGAATGTCCTTTGCCTGTTGTCATTCCGATGATCAACCATGAAAACTCATTTGATGTGCATGTGTTTGTCCTTATCTAAAGTTGAGCTCCATTGAAGTTTCTGGGGATTGGGTAGTCAAAAGTTTTGGGTTCTTGCACGTGTGTTCAAAGGGGTTCTCAAAGCATTGTAACTTGGGTAGCCATGGCTTTCTCTTATCCGGAGTTTCATGGAAGAAGTGATGAAGATGTGGAAGAATTTTTGGAAAAGATGGAGGTTGCCTGCATTAGCAACCAGATTCATGACCCTACACAAATGTTACGCCTTCTCCAAATTTGTTTGAAGAGTGATGCATGAGTTTGGTCCAAGGCATTTGAAGAGGAGTTGCGTGCAGCAGATCCACCTATAAGATTGAGTTGGGACAATCTAAGGCATGGATTGGAAGTGGAGTTTGTGAAGATAGAAGATCCTGACAAAGTGTGGCAAGAAGTACAAGGTTTGGTGCAAAAGGAAGGTGAACTAGTAGATGCGTACATACGTAAGTTTTCATTGGCATGGGAGCGAATGTGCAAGGCTTTAGCACCATAGGTACCCCCGGCTGACATGATGAAGAAGGACAGGTTCTTGGCTGGTCTTTGGCAGAATATACGTTGGAGAGTGGAGCTAAAGAAGCCTAGGACATATGAAGATTCACTAGAGGTAGCAAGGAACAAAGAGTGGAAGCTGAGGAAAATGAGCCAGTTAGGGGTGGAGTCTTTGCCAATGAGGTCTGAATTTCAGCCTATAGAGTCTTTACAAGGGCGCATGTCAGGGGTTCATCATGAACCAGTGGTTCCTATTACTACTCAGGTTATGCCAGCAGTGGTCACTACAGCAGTGCAAGATGATGGGCTAAGGCAAGACATGAGGCAAATGGTAGATTTGATGAAGAATCTCAGACTAAACATGCTAGGTCAAGTGGGAAATAATCGAGGTCGAGGGAGGTTTGCAAATCAGCCAGGAGGTGAAGAAGGAATGGTGTTGGACAAAGCAATGGTAGGTTTTGGAGGCAGACGCCCACATGTTATAATTGTGGAGAGTTGGGTCACATCAGCCCGCAATGTGATAAGCCACCAAGGATGGGGGGAGACATGTATCCATTGCCAAGACAGGTGCTAATTAGGTCAAATGATTATGGCATCGAAATTAAGGGAGACGAAGGAACCAGTGGACTGACCCAGGAGGAAAAGGGAAAGACAAAAGTGCTAAGTGTAGTCACCTTGGAGAAGGAATCAAAGCTAGAGGATACATTAGTGATGCCTATTGGGAAGAGGACCACAGAGGATAAGGAAGGAAGAAGTGCCCCAGGTCCTCATAAGAAGAAAGGAAAGAGCCATGAAGGCGAGGATGTCAAGGCCAAGAGGAAAAGGAGAGCTCGTCGAAAGTTTCATGTTTCAGATTTTCCACTAGGGGATGGGCAATTAAGCTATGACTTGAAGGAGGATCTGACGAGCAGGAAGGCAGATGTTACTTTTGGGCAGCTTATAGAGATGGTGCCTAAGCTAAAGCGACAGTGGAAGAGGACGGTTAACCCAATGGAGAAAGAGCCAGAGAGAGGTTCAGTGAAGGTGTTGGCAATGGACGAGCTACCAGACATTTGTCCAATAGTAGATGTGTGGCATAAAAGGAAAAATTTGGGACAAGGTTATGTGGATGGCATAGCCCAAATATGCGTCATAACACACTCATGCGTTGAGAAGATGGGTCTCACAGTGGCTGGGGTGTCAGGTTTTCGGATCAGATTGGCAAACCATCAAAAAGTAAAATGCTTGGGTGTTGTAAAGAGCTTAGAAGTGGAGGCATATGATGCAAAGGCAGTGGTTGATTTTCATGTGATGCCAGCAGGGTTGGGAGCATATCCTATTATACTGGGCAGAGCATGGTTACGTGCAGTGGGAGCTGTTCAAGATTGGCGACATGGTACGATTAGCCTCTATGGAAAGACAGGTACCAAGAAGCTTCATAATATGGACACAAGGAAACGATTAGAGGAGCTTTATGAAGATGAGGATGAGTCTAGTGATGAAGACTCTTCCACGCTGACAGATGAGGACAGTGATAGCACTACCAGCAGTGAGGACGATGCTGATGTTGCATTTCTTTTGATGGATACAGAAATCCAGGAGTGTGGTTTAGTCGCATTTGCGAATGAAGTTGAAGATGAAAGTGAAGGGCCTTATGAAGTGATTGAAGGGCTGATGCAAACCAAGGTTGAGTTGTCAAAGAAACAGGAATTAATAACGCAAATGATTAGTGGAGACCTCTTAGCTATGGAGAAGGATATATTTTTGCATATGCTGGCTAGTTTTCCTGATTTGTTCATTACTTCATATGAAGAGATCAGAGGGTTCAAGGGTGAAGAGATGCATATAGAGCTGAAAGAAGGTGCTAAGCCAGTGCGGCAAAGGCTAAGAAGGATGGGTCAAGAGCAAATGGAAGCCTTGCGGGTAGAGGTGGACAAGTTACTGAAGGCAGGGTTCATAGTTCCAGTGGAGACCACAAAATGGGTGAGTCCAGTTGTAGTCAGTCCAAAGAAGGATGGGAAGTGGAGAATTTGTGTGGATTTTAAACCCTTAAACGCAGCCACTAAGAAGAACCCATATCCTCTTCCAGTCATCGATCAGATCTTGGATTCAGTGGCAGGTTATGAGAGGTACAGTGTGTGTGATGGTTTTTCAGGCTATTTTCAATTGAAGATTGCTCTTAAAGACCGCACAAAGACAACTTTTATTACACCATGGGGCTGCTATTGCTACACAGTATTGCCATTTGGGTTGTCAAATGGACCTTCCTTCTATCAAGAGAGAGCAAATTGGGTGTTGGAACCATTCATTGGTAGTTGTGTTAAAGCTTTTATGGATGACTTCTGTGTCTATAACAGTAGGGCTGATCACCATGAGAAGTTGCAGATGGTATTGGCTCGATATGATGAATGTGGAGGACAACTAAATCCAAAGAAATGTCATCTAGCACAGCCAAGGGTGAAGTTATTGGGCCATATGGTGTCAGAAAATGGCATTGAGGCTGATCCAGATAAGGTGAAGTCTATTATTCTTCTTCCATCACCTATGAGTACGAAGCAATTGGCAACTTTTATACACAAAGTGAAGTACATGGCACGGTTTATTCCATTGTCTTCGCAGCTTCTTTATCCATTACAGCAAGTGGCAAAGCATGATCCACTGCAATGGGATGACAAGTGTGAAGAAGTGTTTCAAGAGGTGAAAGAGGTGTTAGGGGGGTTGTCAGCCATGCAGGCTCTTGATTGGGAGAAAGTTTTTTATGTAAATCCATTAGTAGGGGATGATGCCATTGGAGCCATGCTATTGCAAAAGGGGAAGGGCAGCCATTATATGAGGCCAGTGTATTGTGCAAGCCGAGTGAAGTTGGTAGCGGAGAGAAAGTTATCAGAAGTAGAGCTAGTGATGGCTAGTGTAATATTTGCTTGTCGACGATTTCGTCATTACTTGCTACCACGGCCTTTGGTTTTCTTGACGAGTTATGCCTTTTTGCCACAGTTAATTAATGGTATTAACATGTCAAATGTGGTGAAGAAATGGGTAATTGAGCTGCAAGAGTTTGAGTTCTCTTTTCTAGTGGAAGATAGTACAAGGGCTACCCTAGCTGATTTGTTGACCTACAAGGAGAATCCCCTTATTGTTAAGGAAGAGGTGGTGAGAAAGGTAGTTGAAGAAGTTCCACAGATCAGCAATGCACATGTGTTGTTCTTTGATGGTTCATACAGAAAGAGCCACGATGCAGCTTCAGGGGGTATAGCACTTTATGATCCAAAGGGGAAGCTAGTATGCAAGAGAGGGTTCAAATTGGATGCGCATAGTAACAATGAGGCTGAATATGCTACATTGGAAGCCGGATTACACATTTGTTTGAAGCATGGGGTTCGAAGGTTGAGCATAAAAGGTGATGCCTTGTTAGTGGTGAAGCAAGTGCTGGGTGTGTGGAAGAGCAAGAACACCTCATTGAAGGAAATGTGCTTTAGAATTAAAGGCCTGTTAAAAAAGTTTGAAGCATGGAGCATCAGACACATTGAACGTGCTCTAAATGGAGAGGCACATGCAGCAGCTCAAGGCATGATTGGGGAGCTATTCGTGTTGAGGACCACTTTACCTCTTTATCATGGCCGGGAAAGTTTGGCTCAAGAAGAGGAGTTTTTGCTAACAGGAATCATTCCAAAGGAGATTCAGAAGTCTAAGAAGTATGGCTTTGTGTGTAGAGCATACATGTACAAATTGATTGGTGATGTCTTATACATGAAAGGGGCTGACATGTTGAGACGTGTACCTTGGCGGGAGGAGCTTTACAGAGTGTTGGAAGAGAATCATGAAGGCGCATGTGGTGGCCATTTTGCTCTAAAGATCACCTTGCATAAGATTTTGCAAGAGGGGTATGTATGGCCTAGTTTGCACAAGGATGTTCACCATTGGTGTAGGTCTTGCAATAGGTGTCAAGCATTTGGGAAGAGAGTGTTGAAGCCAGAGCTACGAAAAACTATTATGGCGTTTGATGTGTTTGAAAAGTGGGGGATTGATGCCATAGGCCTGTTACCTATCACAAGCAGGGGCAAAAGCTATATTTTGACGGTAGTGGACTATCTTTCTAGATGGGCAGAGGCTATAGCAGTAAAACAGATCACTGCAAAGGATGTGGCAAAATTTGTGTATGATGAAATATGTTGCAAGTTTGGGGTGCCATTAGAGCTACTTTTAGATAAGGGGCCAGGATTTAGAGCTAAACTGCTAGACTTCTTATGCACAAAGATGAAGATTAAGCACCAGCATACCACTCCTTATTACCCACAGTGTAATGGCTTAAATGAAAGATTCAATGGTGAGTTGGTACAAATTCTTTCTAAAGTGACAGAGCACCAAGGAAAAAATTGGGATTTGGAATTGCCTAGTGCATTATGGGCTTACCGTACTTCGGTGAAGACAGGTACATGGTTTACTCCATTTCATTTGGTGTATGGAAAGGAAGCACTATTGCCTGTGGAGGTAGAGTTGCCTGCGGTCAAGATGTTACAGAAGTTGCTTGGGCCGCCTAGTGATGCATTCAAAGAGAGGCTCTTGCAGTTACAAGAGGTCCAGTTGGATAGCATGAGCGCATTGGAGCATTATGGGCAGATGCAGGATAAGGCTTTGGCAAAGATAAATGAAAAGGTTAAAAGTAAGGGTATCAAGAAACATGACTTGGTTTTGCGCTACAACAGTAAGCTGGACAACACCTTCCAAAAGAAGTTTCAAATTAAGTGGGAAGGCCCTTTCAAGGTAGTGGAGTGTTTTCCAAATGGCACATATCAGCTGGCTAACCTGGATGGTGTTCTACATAAGTCAAGGGTAAATGGATTGCGTCTTAAATTGTATCATGCTAGGTTGATGATGGTCGAGCAGGATGAGCTGTATGTGGATCAAGGAGTGTTGGTGAGGGATGAGGAGACCAGTGATGCGGCGAGTCTCATATCTCTCTTTGCTGCTGCTGATCATGAATGATCTAGCAGGCTAGGGGATGGGCAAATTATGTCAGGAGTTTTTTGGAGCAAGGGATTGTGCATATGTACATATACATGCATGGTGCATCGAATAAAGGATTGCCTATTTTCTAGAGCCAGGTGGTTATGTGGGGCCCACATGTGTACAGGTAGGACATCATGTACATAGTGCATCGATTTTCACTATTTCCAGTACCACTGTGTTTTTATACAATAATGAGGAGTTTATAGCGCGTAAAACTTCTCGAGGAAGCTATCCGCGGGCCGACGAGGTGAGGTCAGCAGGTGCGTTAGATGGCATCTAGTGGCATCAGGAGCGCGAACGAGGTCAATATTTGTACGCGGATGAGGACGGACACAACGTGGGTGTTTTCTTGTGAGAGTTATGCAGAAAGGTCATCATTAGGACCACATTTTGGGGCCACTTCACGTGGTGGCGGGATGCATTATTGGAAAAAACCTGAGTGCCCGGTGTGCGAATGATGCAAAAAGGTGACAACTATGCACTGCGAGGTCAGTTTTTGGCCTGTTCGGGGTCCGTTTGAGGTCATCTAAAAGGCCAAGGGTGCCCAAGTAATAAATATAAGTGTGGGAACTGAAAAAACAGAGAGAAGACCATAAAAAACATGGAGAAGAGAGGAGGAACAGCCGCATGTGTGTTTTTGCCCATTTTGGAGCCTGTTTTGGCCCTAAACTGCTCATCCGAGGTCGGATTTGAGCACTTTGACATTGTAGACTGGGGTTTTGGGCCCTTCCGGACGCGATGGCGCTATCCATTTTGCCAATTTCCTCACTCTTTTTCTGCTGTTTTTCTGTGTAATCTTCTCCGGTGAGTGAAGCTTCTTCTCCAATTTGTGATTGTATCTGGTATCTTTTACCCATATTGTGTGAGCTGTTTGCCCCATTGGTGTTGGCCCAAGCTCAATTGTATCTAAACATCAGAAATTCTCCTCTTTTGAGCTGAGTTTTTTGGGTGTGTGTGTGTGTGTGTGTGTGTGTCTGTGTGGAGTGGGCAACTGGATAGTCTCTCTCCTTTCACTCCAGAGTTGTGTTCCCTGTCTCAGCCAGGTGTGTTGTGTAAGCAGAGTGGTGCCTCATAGTGTGTGTGTGTATCTTCCCAAGAGTGTGTGTCGGGTCGTTATAGAGGCGCTGTGTGTGTTTTCATCCCGCTCACACCGTGAGGGAAGTGATGTTGTGTTTGGTAAGTGTTTTGCCTAGTTCTTGAAGCTTCCATATTCATTGCACTAGGTAGTATTGAAGGAACACAAAGGATTGTATTGTAAAATGTCTCTCTTGATGGGAGAAACCATAATATTAAGCCTTTTGGAGGGGAGACCGGCTCCACGTAAATCCGGTCCTCAACTGTTGTCAATAGCTTATTTTCTCTCTCTTTTGAAGTATTGTTCATGCTATCTAACTAGGTGTTATACTTTTTGTTGTTCTCTCCACCCAAGCATTTTTGTTATTCTCATTTGGAATCTATTCTAATAAAATGATCACTATGTTCATGCTTTTTTCCGCTACACACAAGTTACTAGGCCATTAAATGTTACAATGTGTGTTTGCATTAGGTACTAATTTACTTTTAATATGGTCAGGTGGTTGCTAGCAACATTTACTGAGCCTCATAACTATGTTTTGGACTTGTTTGTGGGGTGTGGTGGTTTGGGCCAAGCTTGTGCGGAAGATATGAGGCATTGCATGTGTCTAGAGCTAGATGATGTGCTCTATGAAAGATGTTTGTCTGGTATTGCATGTGGACCTATGAAATGTTGATTGAAAATGCACACTTGGTTAAGGAAACTCTATTCTAGCAGTACATCTTGATGTTCTAATTTATGTGTTTTATGTACATGGCAGTCATATGACATTGACATGGCATTTTGGTGTTTTTGTAGTATGAGATGTATGACATACTAGCACTTGTAGTTTGGTTTGGAGGGTCCTTAAGATGATTTGGTACGCTACTCTCTCTAAACATTTTATTTTAACGTTTCATTTGTGTTTGTTTTGTACATGATGGCCACATGATGTGGAGATGACTTTGATTGGAGGTTTCCTATGTAGTGTAATACACATGTTTCACCACCACTTGGAGGTTATTTACTTAGATTATGTTGACACTATTAAGAAGTGCTGAATTTTGTGAGATAACAAAATGGCTAAAGTTATGGAAATAAGAGTTTATGCGAAGGAAATCCCGTGTGGGAGCCCAAGAAAGGGTGTACGGTATTTTTTTATGAAGAGGTCTCCATAGAAAGGAGACTCTGGAAAAGATTTTAAGATTCTCGTTCTATGTACAAGCTCCAAAATAAATACAAATGGTGCTTTTTATAAAGTTTCATTTTGCATAAGCATAGAGATGCCTTTATATTTCTTAAAAGTGTTTGATAGTTGAAGGATTGTACTCTGGGGTTTTGATTTTTTTCACGACAGAATGATACTTAAAGACATCATTAGTGTAAAATTAGGGTTCAAAAGCTCGGGAAAAAAGTTCCAATTGTAAAAGCTCAAAACTGAAAGCTCCCAAAAATAAAATCCCCATGCAGGAAAGGTCAATTGAGGCTCAATTTGCATGAGAGCTACCCCTTCTCAGGGGTCTATGCACATAATATACAGTTTACACCTTTATTATACAATTTTCAATATACATCAGCGTTTGCATAGGGGAGGAGTTCTTAGCACCCAACCAAGCATGGAGTTTAGGCATCCAGAGGAATCTAGCCACTAGTGCTACCCCTGAATGGGCCTTATGAATGAAATCACACTTAAGGAAAATATAACATTGTGGAGGGTGAATATATGTGTACACCACATTGTGGGAGGAGAGAGAGAGAGAGAGAGAGAGAGAGAGTATAGTGGAGGATGAAATAGAGTGCATAGAGACATGAGAGAATGACAACAGAGAGTCTTTAAATGCCCCATCTAAATGAAACAGGAAACCATATATTAATGCAATGACAAAATCTCAGTATACCATAACATCAAAAAGTTTATGACAAAATAACTAGCAGACCACTAGGCCCTGTGTAGGGATCGACCACTCCACCCATCCACATCCGCTCTACTATGGACAAAGGAAATTTTCACTGAGAGCGACCGAGAATACCTCCAACCTACCTAAGAAAAACATAAGTTGAGGCCTCTTTGCCTCCCTCCATGAACCGAATCTCTGAAAGGATCTTAAGTACCTGTAGGTGGTAGGGTATCAACACCAACCATACCAGTTTAGGCGCCTTATTTCTTTGATGCCCAGCACCAAGTGCTAGGCAAAGCCAAGATAAAATCCCCAATGCATTAGCCATGTAGGTCATTCATCCCCTGATGCACTAGCCGTGTAGATGATCCTAACGAATAGATGAAGACCTAGGCTACACCCCCGATCCAACAAAGCCCCAAGTCAAACAATCCTTTTGTCTAAGATTAAGCGGTGTAGGTGATCCTAGTCTTGTAGTGACGCTGTCATGAGAAACATAACATGCGAGTCCATCACACTAGCACCTTCTATATGCACAAACAACCTTTTTCAAGCACTTAAACTATACAGGGTCTCTACCCTTACATGTCTACCATAAGCCATCCAAATCATTTCATGATTTAATCCCAAAAAAAACTTAATCCAATCACATCACACAGGTGAGCACTCCACCCAACTTGGGTGAGGCACAACCAATCCTGCATAACCACTATAGAACATAACATGGTTACAAAAAATTTGGCAGCATAACCATATAAAACAACAAGAGTCGTACCAGCTTCCACCACGAAACCACAACCATAAACCATGACAGAATCTCAGCCCTTAACCACCAATTATATTCATACTGAACCAACTCCCACACTTGGAGTTTGATATAACCACTTTAGCCAATGAAAGTCCACACACTTGCTCTTGGAACATGATCTTTTCATGCATAAAATTATTCCAACCAGCCACTAAATATGATATTAAAATACAATTTTGACAGCATCCAACCATGCAAATTGGATGGATTATATCTGCACTTCACCTCTATAGCACATAGAGCTAGTTTTAACCTAGAAAGGTGGAAAGAAATCATAAACATGCACATGAGGCATCCACATCAATCCGTAAGGTTCCATACATCATATGATAACATTCCATCACCATAAACATGATGAAAAACATATCTAACCTTTAGATCAGCCATAAACCATAACATCACACATATGCAAAAAACAACTTTTTGACATTTTTGGGAGCATGCATAACATGAAATGAAAGTAATTGGCCTCAATCCAATGCATCAAGCATAGATCCATAATATAGACTATCATTCTATCACATCACGTTACCAATATGATACTCACACAACAAACAGTAACCCAAAAAGGTAGCCACTTAAACCATATCTGCCTATGCGGTTTGGGTTGACTAATCATATACCTTCACATAATTTTATGGGCATATAATAGCTGAAATCAAGTCACCAAAACAAACCATGAATCATACATAAGCGGCTCGGCTAACTCACGATTTCATATGGTACTCCACATAGGTAACACCCCTACACGCGCAAGTAAAACCGATTACGGAATGATTAATAACTCGCATACCCAAGGTGATAACAGAGACCTAAATACATTTATCAACAATTCTAATCAATATTTTAGATTGGATAACTGGGTTTTCCCATCCAGTGAATCTATATAGCAGTTCTCCAAGGGGCCTCGGTCCAAAATTTTGACTAAGTGTAGTGGGAGCAAGCTGTTTTTTGACCATATCTCTTAGCTCCTGTGTGATTTTCACATGACACCTACAAGAGAAAATGTTGTAAATGATGTTTTTTATCTCTGTTATAAAGGGTTAGGGCTGATTCATAACGGTTTGTGAGTTATGACAAAAAGCGTGTTCCTAACGCTTCTATGATGTGAAACAAAAAGCGCTTTTTATGCACTCACATGATCATAAACACCTTGTGTGCATAAATTAGCGTGGTAAACACGATAAAATAATCATGGAGCAGCTTCATACGTACTCTCTAAATCCATACATACACTCGTATATGAAAAAAAACATCACTGAGAGGGTGATTACTCAAAAAAACGACATAGAGAGAGATGATGATGGCTATGGAGTTTATAGCTTCGCACCGTGCTTTAGAATTGATTAAGGGATGTCAAAAGGCTTCTTTCTTTGCCGCAAGAGAGCGGTGATGAGAGGTATGTAAAGGTATTCACCACAAGAGCTTTCAGAGAGCGCACATATTGTGAAACGAGAGAGGAGATAGTAAGCAAGTAGAGAGAGAATATCCTTCTTCTTGTTCTTCTTCTTCTTCTTCCTGTATACGAGAAAAAAGAGCTTATAGAGATGGTGATGAAGAGCTTGCACCACTTTGTATAATAGATACGTATAGCCTTGTGGTAGTAGATACAATAGACGACACTGAAAACTGGGGCTTGTAGGTGATTTTATAAGCATTGTGCAATATCGGAGTGAGCCCCAAGGCAAAATCTAGCACTATTTTTTGGCCCAAGAATAGTTCCATAGCTGTTGGAACTTTGTTAAAAACATGCATTTATTTTTGGTGGTTACCTCTTCTACTTACCATCCAATTTTTATAGTAAAATTGATCAAATGGACAATATCCGACCAACTAATGGAACCTTGGCGAGACTATGTAGCATCATGTTGTACCAACATAATTATGACCTTCCCACACTGCCCCGACATATTTACGGTACTGCTCTTTATAAAAATAAAATTTTTTAAAATCCATTTGGTCTCGTTTTTCCTCCAAGTGATCATTTTTAAATCCGATGGAGACTAAAATAATATTTTTATGTTTAGGTCATCCTAAAAAGCCAATTGCTTTCAAAAACACCAAAAAGCACGAAAAGCTAAAAATAACATAAAAAGAAAACAAAGAAGCAAAATTTTCTATAATTGAACCACGGGTTCCGCTTGTCCATTGGAATAAGAAAGCGGACTCGCTTTTCACTAAAAAACACTAAAAAACATGAAAAGCGTTAAAAGCACTCAAACAACAAATTTTTCCAAAATTGAACCATAGCTTGCTTGGAATACGTAGATTAAGCGTTCAACCCTGCTTTTTGCAAAAAAGCACCTAAAAGCATAAAAAAGCATGAAAAAGCTAAAAATAGTTGATTTCTCCAAAACTGAACCAAACGTCTGTCTCACCTACTCAAACATGGAAATGACCTTGCTTTTTACTTTAGAACCTTACAATGCTGTCAATGCAGCATATTAAATCAAAATTTAAAAAAATAAGATATCAAAAGCAAATTTTCATATTTTAAAAAGAGACCCAAAATTTGGGGATCTTACATCCTCCCACGCTTGAAAAATTCAAGGTGTCCTCACCTCAACATGAAATTTGAATAATTTTGTCTCATTACATCATGACATTCCCAAGTGGCATCTTCCCGAGGATACGTTGACCATTTGACAAGGTGTTCAATAATGGTTCGACTACGTAGTGGCTTAGTTCTACTTTGAAGTATCACTTCGGGATATACTTCAAAAGTCCCATCAATAGAGGTAGATAATAGATAATAATCAAGATTGTGTTCTGGATTAGGTACATACTTTTTGAGTAAGCTGACGTGATAACATCATGTACTTTTATGTGTGGTTGGAACAACAAGAGTCTGTAAGCTTGATCATTAATCCTCTCTGTGATTACAAAAGATACACAATATCTGACACTGAGCTTCTTACACTTACCCATTGATAAAGAACGACGTTTGGGTTTTACTCTCAGAAATACCATATCTCCCTCTTCAAAAAGTGTGATAGATGGTTTTTGGTCATCATAACTCTTTTGTCTATCTTGAGCAGTTTTAATACCCTGCCATATAAGATCGGTTTGTATTTGCATTTCATCCAACATTTCCTTGTATGCTTGAACTCGTATGAGAGGGTCTGTCCATTTGAGTGGAGTAAGACACTCTTGTCCATACAATGCTTGAAAAGGAGACATTCCAATTGAGCATTGGAATGAGAAATTATACACAAATTCAACCAAATATAAATATCTAGTCCATTTACTCTGCTCATGCATACAATAAGCTCTTAACATGTCTTCAATGATTGGATTTGTCCTTTTGTCTTCCCATCAGTCTGAGGATGATAAGCAGTACCAAAAGCTAACTAGGTTTCTGTAGCTGAGAATAAGGCTTTCCAAAAATTAGAGGTGAACTTTGCATCACAATCAAAAATTATCCGTCGAGGTAAATCATGATACATGAAAACACATTTTATGAAGACTTGAGCTATATCCTTAGCCATAAATGTTGTCTTGACTGAAGATAAATGGGTCATTTTTGTAAACATATCAACAGCCACAAAAATAGAGTTATATCCCAAAGATGTAGAAACTCCTATAATACAATCCATGGATATGCATTCCAATTTCATTTGTGGAGCATCAATAGGTTGAAGCTTACCGGGGTACCAAACTTGTTCAATTTTAATATGTTGACATCTTAAACATCTTGTAACATAGTTCAGCACATTATGCTTAGTCATGGCCGAATGAAAATCTTCCTTACAATAGAATAAGTCTTAACATATACTGAGTGTCCTGTTATAGGTATGTCATGAGCTTCCTGTAATATTTGATGTTTGAATCCACCTTGATTTGGGATACAAAGATAGTTATTGAAGTAAAGGTCATCGCCATCAATGTTGAAGCCTTTGATTTTCCTCTCCTGCTTCTTCATGCGGTTATTTAAGTTCATCAAGTACTGGATTTTTATGTAATATGGGTCTTGAGTCATACATTCTTGAATGAGGTCAGTTAAAGAAGTAGTAGACCTTGTGACAGCCTCGACAGTACTCTTCCTGCTTAAGGCATCGACCACAAGATTTTCCTTCACAAGTTTATATGAGATTCCAACATCATATTTGCATAACAATTCCATCCATCCCTATTGTTGCATATTAAGGTTAGGTTGGGTTTAGATCCACTTTAGACTCTTATTATCGGTATGTAGTTCAAATCTCCTTCCAAGAAGATAATGTCGCCATACTTTAAGAGCATGCAAAATGGCCAATAATTCCACGTCATGCGTATGATAATTTAACTCATGTCTATGTAATTTACGAGATTCATAAGCTATTAGTTTTTCTTCTTGAGATAAAACGCCACCGATTGCTTGTCCACTTGCATCAGTGGAGTAGAGTGAATGTCTTTGAGAAGTATGGAAGCTGTAATTTAAAAGCATTCACCAAGGCTTCTTTGAGTTTCTTCAAACTAGCTTGAGCAGTTCACTCCTAGTAACCACTTTAGCCTTCTTAAGTGTATTAGTCAATGGAGATGCAATCTCAATGCAGCCTTGAATAAATGTAGATACCATCCAATTAACTCAAGAAAGCCACGTACTTCTCGTAATAATTTTGGTGTAGGCCAAGCTATAATAGCTTTGATCTTGGATCAATAAAAACAGCATCCTTGGATACAATAAATCCCAAATATTCCACCTTGTCAGTGAAGAAAATGCATTTGCTACGTTTAGCGTAAAGTTGATTTTGACGAAGAAGTTCAAGTACTTGTCGCACATGTTATTCGTGTTCTTCTCTATTTCTTGAGTAAACCAGGATATCATCAAAGAAGACAAGAACAAAATCATCAAGATGCTCTTGAAACACATCGGTCATGAGACGATTTAAAGTTGCAATAGAATTTGTAAGTCCAAAAGACATAACTATAAATTCATAATGTCCAAAACGAGTATCAAATCCTGTCTTTGGTTTATCCTCCTCCTTCATTTAGATTTGGGAATACCCTGACTTAAGATCAATTTTTGTGAAGATAGAAGCTCCATGTAGTCGGTCAAGCAAATCATCAATCCTTGGTATTGCATACTTATTGTTGTGTTAGTAGCAAGCTAACTCGGATAACATTTTTTGGAGCTTTTATTGTAAAAACATTTTTTATTTTGATAAATCGAGAATGTTGGAACTCCTACTTTCCAGATAAACAGTATAATTGATGAGCTGGGGCTACAAGCTTCCAGATTCTATCAACCTATCTTTAGTTACAGCTCCTAGATTATTAGTTTTGACCACATAAACCTTGGCTAAGGTATAAAATCCAACTTTTCTAAGTATTTTGTAAGTTTTTTGGATAATAGAACACAATATGAGCTAACGGCGCTCACTTCTTTCATTCTCATGCTTCTTACTACCTTCTCGGTTGTCACATTGCAGTGTCGTCTCTTGTGTTGCGACCGCGAGTAAGAGCTCTACGCGTTGACGTAAGCATTTCAAGGTAATCCGTAGCTTTTGACGTCGCCGACTAATTTCAATATAAATAGAAATTTAAGCTTAAAAATCAAAAAATAAGTATAGGCGGGGTATTGGGCATCATTGCTAAGCATTTAAATGCATTCTAGGTTGAAAATGGCTAGGTCAAAAAATCACTGCTGCTATTAATAATCGGGATTTTTGCACTTGAACCAAAGTGAGCTTTGAGACCATAAGCATGTATGCTTAGGTCCTATAAACATTTCCTAGAAGTTTCATAACATTTGGATGTCGTTTGGTGCTGTAACGGTTATGATTTGTTTGCCGTTTAGCGACTAGCTTTTGGTGATTTTTGTCATTTGAGTGTAGCTTGAGTTAGATGCGAGTTGTTTGTTCTTTTTCAAGAGATTGACAACCTCTTGTAGCCTCTGTGCACTAGTCGAGTCAGCTTCATCCCATGGATTGAAAATTATATTCATGGTTCTCGCTATGGTCACAATAAGATAGGAGTGAAAAACCTCTTGTAGCCTCTATGCACTAGTCGAGTCAGCTTCGTCCCATGGATTGAAAATTATATTCATGGTTCTCGCTATGTCCGCAATAAGATAGGAGTGAGGTTACACATTAAGCACCGCTGCTGGGGATCGAAGAGACCTTAACTAGAGAAAAACACGAGCGTCTTGTGTAGTTTTCCTTTAACTTCCTTTAGGATCACCTAGAGTCAAAACTTTCCTTTTAAGACCGCATAGCTTAAGATTGTCGTCTTTTGCTAGAGGTAGCTTCTTGGAGGTAAGTGTACTTGCTGAGTACCTTTTAGGATTGTAGGATTGTAGGATTAGATTAGGATTTTGAGAATGATTGATGGATGAAACGAGTCTTAAAATCAAGGCTCAAAAAACCATAAAAAACAAGAAAACGAGTGTTTGTGGACACTTTTCACAACCCCATTGCAGTAGAACCTAGGAGTAGGGTAAGTAAAACCCGAGGTGGAATCTCAAAACATTGCTCTATCTAAAAGAATCAATTCTGATTTGCTTAAGTGAAGTTGCAAAACTTTAGGTCTACGACTACAATTAGCACCAAAAGACTGTTAACCACTAAACCCGGTTGGAGATTATGCTTTAAAAGTTGTATGAACCACTGGGTAAGCTTAAGGATATAGTTGAGGTAAATTTTTAAGAGTTTGTAAAAACTCAAATTATTTACTGTTTCTCGACATTTTAGGCCAAATTAAATTTTGACTTGACTTAGAGGCTTAAAATAGATCATAAAAGACTGTCCACTAAAAAAGTTGAAAAAAGTACTCATTTTGGGCCAAAAGTAAATAATCATGATTATCTACTTTCAGCTCAAACATGACCAAGGTTGATACCAGAGACTCCATACATGTGTACAAACATATTTTGTAACGGTCCATAGAATCTGGATCACCCAATTGATCAAAACCTTGGAAAAAACTGAAATTTGTACTGATTGTCGAGAACTTGCGTGTGAATTGGAAAAGTCTTGGTCAAACTTAGGGAAATTTGACTCAGAGGCTTATATTGAAGTTTTAAACAAGTGTACATGCTCAGTTGACCAAAAAGATGCAAAAATTTTCCAAGAGTAAATAATTGCGATTATTTACTTTTGTCCAAATTTTAACTTTTTTGACCAATTTAACATACCACTAGTTTAGGATGTTATATTAAGCCCACAAATCAAATTTGGTAAGATTTGGATCATTAGAGTGAAAAGTGTGGCCATATTTGTAATGTCAGTCTACAGACATAAAATTATTAACCATTTGAGCATGGATTATCCAAACTTGATGAAACCTGGCGAGGGAGCTTAAGTTGAGCTACTTAACCATTTTGTGTCAACATTGTGGCAAAAAGTTGCATAAAAACACCAGGAGTAAATAATCGTGATTATTTATATTTGCTACAAAATTGGACATTTTTGCACATTTGAGTATACCACAAGGTCAAGCATTTCAAGTCCACCACACAAATCAAATTTAGTGAAATTTGGATCAGAAAAGTGAGACTTAAGCTAGATTCTCAAAAATTGAGTGTACGGACACGAAACAATTGATAACTTGGACAAATTTTGTTCATACTCAGTGAAACTTGTCCAAAGACCTTAACAAGTTGAATACTTGGCAAAACAAGACAAAAAGTGCAAAAATTTGAGAAAAGTAAATAATCACGATTATTTACCTCTGATACACAGAGGCAAAGTTTGGAACTTTTGAGCTTGTAAAGTGCTAGAACAACATAATACAAGACCACCAGTCAATTGTGGGTTCAATCGGATCCAAATTAGTACATGTTCACTCAGTTTTCAGGTTGCAAATTAGTTCTTTGGCATTTTTTCAAAAGTAGAATTGGAACTCTCAATTGTTGACTCGCTTAGCTCAAATTGAAGTGATACACATAGACCAATCACTTTAGAAAAAATTGTACAGTCTTTGTGAAAGAATAGATAGCTTGATTAAACTGATACAAGAATCAGGTTAGAGACAAGGAATTGATAGCTTGACAGGAGTTTCAATCAAGTCAAGTGGAAGAAACTGATTAACAAGTCAATCCGACGGTAAGTACTCTATCCAGGGATTCACGTCTATATGAACTTTAGATCTGGTCGTATACTAGAAAAACACGACATATTTGGTGATACCAGTAGTAGAGTATCCACCAAAGAGAGTGTGAATCAAGGCAATCACTTGGACACTATCTTTGAAGAAGTCTTAGATACTTTTTCAGAATCAACATCTGAAATGTCTTCCTATTCAACTCATTCAAGAATCGGAACGACAATGCGATATAAGCACATACTCACCTTTCATAAGACTAATGGCCATGGAGCTCAGGTTTACCTAGATCCTAATGAAGCGTTGCCATTCGCATTGATGACCATGACATAGAGTTTGAAGAGGAAATCACGGGTAACAAACAAGGAAAAATGTATATGTATAAAAATGGAACTTAGTATTTACAAGTCGAAACCCCTGATGTGATAGACAAATGGGGGTTAGAACTAAATACCATAGTTCCAGATATGGCAGCAAAAGAAGGACCACCAACTTTAGAATTCGAGGGATACGATCAAGTTGATTTGAAGCCTTTGAAATGGCATAGCACGGATAATCCTAGGATCGGAGTCTATTGTTGTAGGATAGAAATGTCAAAGATCTTCTATGGACTTCTCATGCCAAATGAGGACAACTAACACCCATGAAGATAATCTAGATCTTCAAAATCAAAGACAAGAGTTCAAGAGATCTACCAACCTACCTATTTAGGGATTGTTATAACAATAACTTTGTTATGATGAGTCCTGAGGAGGTGGAACAAACCAAATACCAATGGTACTCCATTAGAGATTGGATACTGGGTCAAGGACCAGAAACTATTCCAAGAGAGGAACTCCGCGAGAGATCTTTTGGAAGTAATGTTAAAAAACCCAAACCTACCTCATCGCAAAGAAAACTGTGTGACACTAAAGCCACTCCAGGGTTACATGAGTCACTATTTGAAACATAATGGTTTGAAGGACTTGCGACATGACCAACTACCAGAAGATTAGGAGTTGAACCAAATAGACGTGTCAGACCAGTTGATTTTCAAAAATGGGTCAGAAAATATAGTGGATCTAGGGATCCATATGACCACTCAGCAAGCTTTAATCAAGTGCTAAGAGCAGAACGCATATTTGATTTCCATACTCAATTTGAGGGATTTGTAATGACATTAGAAGGAAAAGAACTTACATGACTCCAAATCATTCCACCAAGGTTGATCATGGACTTAAATACATTGCCTCAAGGATTTGTAGATATATGTTCCAAAACTGGGATCAAACATAACACGGTAGCTCAAATCTATAGCTTCAAACAGAAACAAGGTGAGTTTGTTAGGGATTGTGCAACTAGAATGAATGAATACATTGCGAGATGCAAAGAACTAGAAATACCTGCAGAAGAAAGATTAGTATCATTGTTTCTAGAGGGACTGCTAAACAAAGAACTTCGTGCTATATTGTATAGCAAGAAGCATATGACCCTATAAGAAGAGTGTGTGTCAGATGCTATTGACTTAGGAGACAATTTTCAATGAAGAAGCTGTACGTAAGGATAATCAAAGCGAGAAAACAACATCCACCAAACCATCACAAGTGGGAATGGCTGCTGCAACACCGCTTACAACCATAAAATACATACTCAAAAGGATGAATGACATGACGAATAACATGCAAAAAGCACCTCCGAGGGGACCAGGGCAAGAGACAACGAATTAGGCCACAAAAATGGTGTGCAATTGATAGAAAATGGACCAACCAGGAGACCAATGAGTGCTATTACCGACCAAAGTATGATGGAAATGTTCAATATGTGCCTATGAGGCCACAAGGACAACCCATGTTCAAAGATCACCAATACAGCACCAACTCAAAGACCACCAATGGGTATAGAAAGACCTCAATCCGTGTTGGGTCAACAACCTCCATACCCTAGACATAATGTAGTGCCGATAAAGTACATGCACTTAGAGGGAGTCATAGATGAACAAGCACTTGCGCCTATTACATCCTATGTTGAGTCTAGTCCATCTACAATAATGGTAGAAGGAGATTGGTATAATTCACATCCACCACCAATGGAAGAACCTGTGACTTATACTACACCAGAGCTTGCACCAATGTACTATGTAGCTAATCAAGGTGTTAGACCTCCGATGGTAAGACACATGATTAAGCCAAGGACTAGAAACTATCATAACTGTGGTGCAGATGATCATTGAAAAAATGAATGCCCTGGGCCTTACAAGAACATTAATCCACTTGAAGCTTTCTGTATATAGTATTGCAAAAGGGAGGAGACTTCCTTGAATATTTTCCAAAAAGTCCTTTAAACAATGGTAAAACAGTAGTGACCATAGCCCAAGTAATACCTAGTAGCTCATCAAAGAGTGAACCTATTTTTCCAATCAAGGTAATCACCAGAGCCCAGGCTAAGAAAAAGAAACATAACTCCTCTGATGATTCGGAGAATACTAATTTTTCCTCTCAAAAGACCAAGAGAAGCAGAAGCCAAAGACATGAGATGAGAAACAAAAACAAAGGTTTGAAATCGATGAGAAAGTCAAGAAACTATTCCAAGAAAAAGTAAAAGACACTAGAAGTGAAATCAAGGAAACCACGGTGAAATCTGGAGGATCAAATTTCGTAGACAAAATTTTAGAGCCAATCAATATAGCTTTGGAAGCTTACCAAGCAAGAATTAAAGCAGACCAAACCATGGAAAACAAATGAAAAAACTATCCTTCTCCAGATATGGAAGCAGCTAAGCTTGAAGCTTATCAAAATCTAGTAAGGATTACTCAAGAGATGCTAAAAAAACAACAACCCAAGCTTGAGAGTATAGCAAAACCTGAGGATCTTGTGGTAGGAACCAGTAAAGAGAAATTTGAAGTGGTGGTAGAACCCCACCTTGAAACTAAAGAGACAGAACTCATACTGCTTGACAATGAAGATGCCTTAGATGGAATTCCTTCATGGAAGAAGATTGGCCAGGACATTATGGGAAAAAGTAAGAGAGATTAATGATGGGAGACTAGCTTGAAGCTAGCTCCTATAGAGGAGGTTTGGCTAGATAATTTACCTCTTGACATGGACATAGATGTACAATCCTTGTATGGGGATTGCAGCTCTGAAGCTTCAGGACTGTCTAAACCAATGACTTTGAAAACACTGCCCTCTTACTTGGGAGATAACAAAGTTGAATCCATACTGTGGAAAAACCACTCAGATAAAAAGAGTGGAACAGACCCTAGAGATAGACAACATCCAATCAATCATGTCTACACCCATTCAATGAACTCTTACTTTAGGGGAACTATTAAAACTCAGACCATATTTATGAAATGATCTACAAAAAACTCTAGAGAAGGTGGGGATAATAGGGATACTCGCAAAAAAAAGTTGAAAATTGAAGCACAAATTGGATAACAAAGAGATTAGATTCATCCCAGTGAACAAAGTTGGAGAATACTACAAAGTATAAGAAGGAAATACAATCCATCCTGTGAGATATAATGATATAGAAACCATGGAAATACTGGATAGTGGTGCGGGCATAGCCATAGCCACGAAAGTAGTATGGGAATTATGGGGAAAACCAACCATTACACAAACTCGAATGAAATTGCAATTGGCTGATGGACACATAAAAAAACCCTTAGGACTGCTTGAAAAAGCGATAGTTAGTTCCTGTGGAATTTATTATCAACATACTTTTGCAATAGTGGACTTTGGAAAGAAACTCAATTATGAAATCATATTGGGAAGACTTTCATGTGACAAGTACAACTCATCCAGAATTGGGAAAACAATTACCTTTACTTGAAGCAAGTGGGATCAATACCAAGGGTTAATCTAAAAGATCACACTTATAGAGATGCCATGAAAATGTCCATACAAGAATTTGACTAAGTCTCTTCGGCTGAAACTAAGCTTTTATCTTCATTGAACAAAGACACACCTATTTGGATGTGTGGAGCTTAATAACGGGAGCTTAAAACGAGAAGAATGTATCTTACAAAGCACAAATGAAGCTTATGTACCTGAACCCTTTTTAGAGCATTTGTTTGAGCCATTTGAGTGGACTCAAATTTTAGCAACAATGGATGTGTGTGTAAATACATCTTTGCCTACTCAATTTTGCAATGAGGACAGCTATGAAATAATTCCCATGCAAATGATCTCAACCTTTCACCGGAACCCAAGGACTTAATGAAAGGTCAACAAGTCTTTTCAGACCGCTACTATGATGCAAGAGACAAGTTAGAAGTACATTTAGCTACCATAGATGATTTGGGTTCGTAAAAAGAACACGTGAGAGCTAAACTACTCATGAAAGGAGGGGAGGAAAAGGTTTTTGACTTTCCAAGTAAAAAACCGAGAAGATAGAAATGATATAGAAGGGAAAGAGACACCAAAAACTTGAAATCTAAACCCATGCCATTTGTTTTCTACTAGAACATAGTTTCTGATGCAAATAGATGCACATAATTGTGTTAAAGAAAAAATCATTGGTAGATATCCTTTAAACAAAGAGCAAGAAATAACAAAAACATCGAGAAAAATGAGAAAGGAAACTCAATCAAAACCTAAATACCAAGACAAAGATTCAACCATGACACGAGCTGAACAAAAAAATAAGTATCAAGAGTTGAAGAAAGCTCTAAAGGAGGTGTATACCACTGAAATGGAAACCACCAAGGAGGAAGGTAAGGATGTAATGAGTGTTCCATCCCATTAAAAGAAATATACTCTCCAAGATTGAAAGATCATAGTTGAACAACCTGTCAGGGAACTAAGAAAACAAGGCGAGTCCTACTACAAAGGACCTGAAAACGCAAAAAAGATAGATCTAGCCGAACGAGGAGAAGAGCCTAGACCCGCCTACATTGCAAACGACGTGGCTGAAGAAGAAGAAGAGATTTTATTAAGCTTACTGAAAGAATACCAAGATATCATTGCTTGGTCTTATAAGGATCTCAAGGGTGGTTATTTAGAAATTTATCAACATACCATACCTATGAGAGATGATGCCAAACCAAGCAGACAAAGGCCATATACTTATAATGAAACATTTTCTAGAAAGATTAAAGAAGAGATAGAAAATCCAAAGGGATCCGAAGTCATTTATGAAATTGAACACAGATTGGGTGTCTCCAATTGTGGTAGTATCCAAGAAAAATGGAAAATTAAGGAAGTGTGTCAATTTCAAGAAAGTGAATGCAGCTACCATTAGAGACAACTTTCCTCTTCCAATCACTGGGCATGTTTTAGAACGAGTTGTAGGAAAAGAAGCTTACAAATTTTTAGATGGATTTGGGATACAATCAACTTCTGGTTGACCCCAAAGATCAACATAAAATTGCCTTTGCAACTGAATGGGGTATTTTTGCCTATCAGGTGATGTCTTTTGGGTTAACTAATGCTCCTACCACCTTTCAAATATTGACGAGCCATCCTTTTGAAGAATAACTTTGGAATTTATTAGAAGTATATATGGATGATCTTTGTGTACATTCATCAATCCGGGCTAATCATTTTGAAGGCCTCATTCGAAAAATGTAGACTTTATAGGATTTGCCTAAATCTTGAAAAGTGCACATTATGGGCAAATAAGAAAAAATTCTTGGACATATAGTGTCTAAAAATGGCATAGCTACTGATATGGATAAAAATTCATGCTATTGCTGAATTGCCTAGACCAACAACGGTCAAAGGGGTTCAAGCTTTCATGGGACATTGAGGATATTATAGACGATTCATTTATATGTACTCTATAATTGCAAAACCCATGTATGGATTAATTACACTCTTTGAATGGACTGATGAGTGTGAGAATCCTTTATGAAGCTTAAGCAAGTTTTCACTTCAGTCCCAATATTGAAAGCACCAGATTGGAATAAGATATTCCACATACATGTAGATGCTTCCAATTTTTCCATTGGGTGTATACTAGCTCAACCAGGAGGCGAAAAATTTGATTTCCTATTTCTTATGCTAGTAGACGGTTGAATATGACAGAGAAAACCTATACAACCACCAAAAGGGAACGATTAGGAATGATCTATGTTGTAAAAAAGCATAGGCATTACCTATTAGCTAACAAATTTGTGCTCTTTGTGGACCACCAAGCCTTACTGTGCTTGGTCAACAAGCCATGCAACACAGAAAGAATAGTGAGATGGTTCATCATTCTTTTGTAATTTGATTTCATTGTAGTTGTGAAAAAGGGCACCACTCACCAAAGAGGAGATCATTTATCAAGGATTATTTCAGGCAAATCACCAAAGGGAGTAGACGATGATCTACCAAATTCATATCTGTTCTCCATGGAAATGATACCCCGATGGTCGGAAAATATAGCATCATTGATAACCATAGCTCAAGTGGATTCTCAAATATCACTTCCTATTACAACCGGATTAATTGATCAATTAGCTATGTACCAATTAGTTGCTGGAAGGCTGTACAAAAGAAATCAATATGGAATATTGCTTTTGTGTATTAATTTAGAGGAGAAAACCCAATACCTAAGTCAAGCATATATTAACATAGTGGGACTTCACTTTGAGGGAAGACCAACATATGCAACGGATCTTGAGACTTGGAATATTTTGGCCAACCATGAGAAGTGATGTTCACTCATTTGTAAACAAAATGTCATCAATGCCAAAAACAAGCACCCATACCTGATGTGACATTGTTCCAAATATCACTCGTTCCTAAGTGGAGTAACTATCTAGTTGCTTACTTATCAAGCCAAACATTTCCTGAGAATATAAGTAAACACCGACAAAGAGCAATTGAAACTGAAGCAAGAGACTATTATCTTATTTAAAACCAACTGTATCAAAGAGGAAAGGATCAACATCTGATGAACATGAATATATTCCCATCATAGAAGAAGCACATGCTGGATTAGCTGGAGGTCACTTTTATAGTGAAACCACCACAAGAGAAATAATGGTAGGCATATGATGGCCAACACTTTTTGCAAATGCCAAAGAATATGTTTGAAGGTGTGATGCATGTCAATGAGAAAAAATTCCAACCCATATAGATAGCATGCCTTTAAGACCAATAATGGGGGCTAGAGCTTTTGCAAAATGGGGTATAGGTTTTGTTGGGCCAATAAAACCACCTGCTTATAGAACCCAAGCTCAATATATCATTGTAGCTATGGACTATTTGACCAAGTGGGCAGAGGCTAAGGCAACCCAAAAGAATGATGCCAGAACCACAGTCACATTCTTGTATGAGAATGTGTTCATAACATATGGACTACCAATAGAAACTGTCAATGATAGGGGAACTCATTTCCTCAATGAGGTAATTGAGTATCTGCTTAATGAATTTATGGTCATCCATAACAAATTGGCTCCATATCACCCACAAGAAAATGGACAAGCTGAGCACACAAATAAAATTCTTAGCTCGGTATTGACTAAAGTGGTTAGTTGAAGACGGACTGATTAGGAAATGAATCTCCATGCCACTCTATGGGCTTATAGAGTTTCATTCAAGATAGCTTTAGATGCTACACCCTTTAACCTTGTTTTTGGTCTTGATGCCATACTGCCGATAGAATTTCTATTGCCAACACTAGGGGTAGCTAAGGACCTTGAGTGGACTGGACATGAATTGTCAAAGAGGCTCAAAGATTTAGAAAAGCTTGATGAGCAAAGGCTAGCAGCTATAGCTCACATCTATGCACAAAAGCGCAAACAAAAACAATTTTTTGATTCCCATCTAGTGAGTGGCATAAAATGGTAACCATCTTTTTGCAACATTTGTTAGCCTACTCAACGTCCTCTTCCTCATATGTGTATATATTTTTCTACACTATTAAGTTATCTAGAGTAAATTCCCCCTCTTCGTTTAACCTTTGTGGCAACACATACATTATACTCCTCCCAAAAAAGTCACCTTAGTCATATATTTATATTACCACCCTTTTCTTTTTTGCTTTGTAAATAGAATAAGCATACAATAACCAACTATATACCCCCAAACTTTCTTAACTCTTGTGAATTAGTAGTAGAAAAATAATATATCCATCTTCCACCCCATATAGATAAATTTCCATGTAAATCAACTCTCCACTTGTCTTTACCAAAGATTATGGTCCCTCTATACAAGTCTTCTATGCCCCCTACATAGGTGGCCCAATATCTCTTAAGAATATACATATAGTTTCTCTCCTTTCAAAAAGACTCCAATTGTATATTCTTTTCACAAGCAAATAATATTTGGCCCTCCTCTATTTGTTTAAGCATCATAGCCTTTTGAAAAAGCATGATTCCCCTTGGATGCATACAAGCAAAGGGTCCATACAAGAAGACTTGGAAGCAAAAGGTTCCCTAGCCTAGTGTGGACCTTCCAAAACAAATTCCTTGGTGCATGGGCGTGAAGAATAGTCCAAATTAATATCAAACATGTTGAGAAGGTCAATTTTGCCTTTTGAAGCATGTCATTCCGAGCTACCGGTAAAAAGTTATGGTCAAAATAGTGTAAATCTGTCAGATTCGCAGCAAAAGGGAACTGTAAATCAAGTAAATCAAGAGGGTGAGATTTTATTTTTCCCCTACTCATATTCTAGAAGAGCAATGAGTGTTCAAGGTCACTTGCATGTGATGGGACCAACCTAAAGATGCTTTCTAAATGCCAAGACGAACAAGTTGAGATACCCAGCAGGAGCCACCCGTAGGGCCTCATGGTGGGGCCCACCTACATTATGCACCCCTATGGAGCCTTCACGGTCTAAAATGATATTTTTGGTGAATAAATAGTCCCTTTTATGTCCAATATTCAATGAGTGGTCAAAGGACACTTAATTAGGGCTAATCACTCACCCTAATTAAGTGTAGCATAATCCCACTCCTACACAACTATAAATAGACCCCCTTGGAGAGACTCAAGGACACATACCTATATTTTCAACTTCATGTTGTTTCTTGATCAATAGTAGAGAAAACCCCAACTCTCCCTCTTTCACATCCTCCCTCCTAACCCTCCTCTTTGGAGGAAGTGCAACTCTATTCTCCACTCTTTCCATTTTACAATCTCTTACTCCATGAACCCAATAAATCATTTGTAGCACCTAAATAACTTGTAAATACATCACGATCTCTCTCATGGTTATGTTAATGATCATGAAATCATCTTCAAAACTTTCAAGTGTCGCAATTCGTGATGGTTAGCAAGCGTTTGTCCTCCCCTTAAAAGGTGTGCGAGAAATCAAGTAAGTGTTCTATTCTCAATTTACCATTGGTTTGTTTCTCCACACTTATTCAATTGGTCTAAAGAAATTTCTCACTCCAACTCTCTTTTGCTTCATTACATATGCATGTGGCTACCTCTCATGGTGATTTTATTTGTGTCACGGCATTGCATAGATGGAGATGAGCTCTCTATGCAAAGTGTGTTAGTTTGATGTAAGTGATTCTCTTGTGTGTTTGAGAGGCAGGTCTTGTGCGCATGATTTTTTTGATGAGTGCTTGAGAGAGGAAGAGTTTGGATGTATTATGGGTATTCTTATGGGGAGAAGGTGAATTCTATTCCACAAATTGAATATTTCATTTTGATGCACGGCATTGGGTTGCATAGTCGTTGATGGTGTTCAAGTGTCCAAAGTGTATATAGAGTAAGGGGGTTTTCAAAGTGTGTTGCTTGAGTGGGTGAGTGCAAGTGTTATTTTGATTGGTTTCCTTCTCCACTCCCAAAAGAAGGTGGTGCCCCAAGTAGTGTGCGTACCTCTTTACAAACATTTTGTGAGGGTAGGCCCATTGGTTTGGGTTTAGAGGCCCCATTTGAAAAAGCTCGCCCTCATAAAGTGGTGCCCCCACGGAGGAACATATTTCCAAGTTACCTTCAAATTTTTTAGTGATGAACAATGGAGTTCCCATCTATCGATTTCATTTTGCACAACACATTAGAGTAAATGTTCACATAGATAGAAAAGTCTTTTTCCAACAACTCATTGTTTTTATGTTTGGTGCAGAAAGACTTAGAGAAATACTGGCATCACCCAGTCCAATTATACTTGCAATCATCAATTATGAAACTTCTTTTGATGTTCACATTTTCATTTTGTTGTAAAAGCAGGAACAAGGAGTGGTGAAGGGGTGCTCAAGGGCATATGAAGGAACGAGGTCATCAAACCAACAACGAGGAGTAGCACATGAATCACGATCAAAACAATGAACCTTTTAGGCCTATTGCTCCGCAATCCATTCATATAATCATTGCAACTAAGTTTAGGTTTCAATCTATCATAAGGAGGATATTTGGATCCACTCGCCTCAATGAAATCAATGCTTCAATTAATCCATTTATTCTACCTATGATAAAGTACGAATTAACAATGGATGTGTACATCTTCATTTTAATGTAATCAGATTTATAGTGTCAACAATCTTGTGCGGCCCGTAAGAGAAAAGTTTCTTTAAAAAAAAGAAATTTCAAAAGGTCTAAACAAAATGTCAAGTTCTTTTCCCACGTTCTATGCAAGAAGTGGGGAAGATGCGCAAAAGTTTCTTAACAACTTGGAGATGGCACATCTCATATCCGGGAGAGATGAAGAGGAAGTAAAGCTACGAGCCTTCCCGTTGGTTCTAAAAGCAGAAGCTAAAGCATGGTATGAGACCTTGCAACCCCAAATCAAGTCCAATTGGGAGAGACTGCGAGCAAGCTTCCTCTCCAAGTTTGGGCAAGGTGATACTTCTGAAGGACTATGGAAATGTCTTATTGGACATAAGCAGGTATCACTTGAAGACTATCCCTCTTATGAAGCAACCTTTGTCAATCTATGGGGTAGGTGGGAGGCTACATTAGAAAATCATGGTGGTGCACCTAACTTTCTAAAAAAAGAGAGATTCATGGTTGGCTTGTATCCACTTTTAAAGGCTAAAGTAGAGCTAAGATTCCCATCCACCTTCGAAGAAGCACGTGAGGTAGCCATCATCAAGTTTAGAAAACTACACTTCCAAGCACATAGAGCAAGGGATTTGAATGAAGTGAGTGAGAGGGAGTCTTCACAAACCATGGAAGCACCAATTAGGGCCCCTCTTGCACAATCTTCACAAATAGGAGATAACTCTCAACAAGAGGTTTTACAAAGGCTAAATCAACAGCTTGAGAACCTCACTCTGAATCTAGTACAGGGCCTACCTCAACAACGACAACCAAGAGAAGGGAATCGCAATCAACGAAGACAAGCTCAAGAGTTGCGATGTTGGAATTGCAATGAAATGGTTCATGGCATGTACAATTGTCCACATCCAAGGCGACTTCTGGGAGACATATATCCCCCCAGACCGCCTCCTCTCACTGTGCAGCAAGAACTAGCTCAAGGCCCACAAATCCTTCGTCGACCACCACCACCAGCAAATATACCTCCCGTCCCACATGAGGAGGAAGAAAGAGGAGTCAACATCATCAAGCTAGAAGAGGTAATAGATGAGCATACTCTAAACTTTGATGTTATGCCGGCAGAAAAACGCACAAGAGCACATGATAAGGATGAAGACATGAGAAGTGAAGGAACAAATTCAGCCAGAAGGGACAAGAAGAAGAAGTCAAAGATGGAAGAAGCTGAAAGTAGCAGGAAGAAAAGATCAAGGCGAAGGGAAATTGGTATCAACGACTTCCCATTGGGAAAGGAGCTAGAGCCCTACAACATCCTGGAGGATTTACAAACCCAAAAGCCAAACATTTCATGGATTCAACTTCTACACCTATCAGCCAAAGTAAGAAGACAATGGCCAAAGTTGGTAAGTACAAGAATTCCAAAAAAGAAAGCAAATCTTTCCATTAAGGTTGTGGCCTCAAAGCTACAAAAAGATGCGGAACCCATTGTGGATGCTTACATAAGGGGTAAAAAAGGTGTCTAATGTATATGTTGATGGTGGAGCCCAAATGTGTGTGATCACGGAAAAATCAATGAACAAGTTAGGGCTTGAAATTACAAAGTCCTCTAATTGTCAAGCTAGGCTAGACAACAACTCAAGTGTGAAGTGTTTGGGGATCATTGAAAATGTAAAAGTATCTGTATGTAACATAGATGCACGAGTGGATATGTATGTCATGCCAGCTAAGGGGGAGGGCTATCCCATCATCCTAGGGAGGCCTTGGCTCATTGCTGTGAATGCAGATAAAAAATGGGAAAGTGGTCGTTTGAATCTTAAGAAGGGTCAACCGGTGTTTTGTGATTGGCAAGAAGAAAAGCAACTAGATATCAACTATGAAACCATGGCAGATGAAGAGAGCGAGGAGGAGAGTCCTTACTCGAGTGATGAGGAAGCATCAACCAGTGCATCAACCAGTGAAGAGGAGTCTTCTTTGGAGGTAATGGGAATTGTATTCAACGCCAACACTCAAGATGTTCCTGTAGAAGAAAATCCAACAGACAATCACACACGAGGGGATGAAAGATGCCACCACCTTGAAGAAGGATTTGAGAAGATGCTTGCAAAAGATCTTACTTGTGAGGAGAAGAGGTTCTACATCAATATGTTAAGGAGGTATCCCAATTTGTTTATCACTGACTACTCACAAATAAGAGGTGTAGATGTAATAGAGCATCGAATTGAATTGAAACCAGGGACCAAACCCGTGGCTCAAAAGTTAAGGCGGCTAGGATCTGTGCAAAAAAAGGCTCTCCTACAAGAAGTGAATCGACTCTTGAAGGCTGGCTTCATCTATCCAGTATCCAACTCCGAATGGGTATCACCTATTGTAGTCACTCCCAAGAAGAATGGTAAGTGGAGGGTCTGCGTGGATTACAAACCCCTCAACGCTGCGACAAAGAGGGACCACTTCCCTCTCCCTTTCCAAGATGAAATTTTGAATGAAGTAGCAGGTCACGAATGCTACACTGTGTGTGATGGGTATTCAGGATATTTTCAAATTAGAGTAGCATAAGAGGACCAACCAAAAACCACCTTCATCACACCTTGGGGATGTTTTGCATTCAGAGTAATGCCTTTTGGGCTCACCAATGCTCCTAGCACCTTCATGAGATTCACAATATTTGTATTTCAGCCATTCTTTGGAAAATCTATAAGAGTCTTTATGGATGATTTCTGTATTTATAGTTGTAGATCACTTCACTACCAAAAGGTTGAAGAGGGGCTTAAGAGGCTCCATCAATTTGGGGGACAACTCAACCCAGAGAAGTGTCATATCGGTGAATCTCAGGTGGTTTTGCTAGGCCATGTGGTTTCTTCACAAGGAATTTAAGAGGATCCCTCTAAAGTAGAGGCCCTTTTCTCATTATCTCCACCAACAACAACTAAGGAGCTAATGACCTTCAACCACAAAGTGAGGTACATGTCTCGCTTCATCCATCTCCTAGCAGAAGCCATCGCCCCTTTGCATAGGTTGGCAAGCCAATCTACATTTGAATGGGGGAGGGAACATGCAAAATGTAAGCAATTGGTGTTGTTTTGATGCAAAAAGATCCTAAAACATCATACATGAGGCCGATCTATTTTGCAAGCAAGGTGATGACTCCATCCGAGAAGGGATACACTGAAATGGAGAAAGTGGTCTTTGCAATCTTGTTTGCGGTAAGGAAGTTTCGATCGTATCTTCTCCCTGTGCCATTTGTTTTCTCACCTTAGAACACAATCTACCATATGTAGTACAACACATGAGCCTCTCATCTAGAATAGCAAAGTGGGTGCTTGAACTCCAGGAATTTGAATACACTTTCCTTGTAGAAGATAGCACAAGAGCAGGACTTGCAGACATTCTCACCTACAAAGTGAGAGAAAGGGAAGGATCACGACTACAAAGAGAGGAAGGCTCAAAACAGTTCAAAGTGAAGGAGATTGATAATGCCCATACTTTATGCTTTGATGGAGCTTATCAACGCCAACAAGACAAAGCAGCAGGGGGGATCATCATTTTAAACCCACAAAAGGAGGTAATGATTAGAAAAGGTATCACTCTACCCAATGTTCACTCTAACAATGAGGCTGAGTATGCTGCTCTAACCCTTGGGTTAGAAGAATGCAAAGAATTAGGCATACAAAGACTTATTATAAAAGGTGATTCTTTGCTAGTGGTCAGGCAAATCCAAGGGACTTGGAGGTGCAAGAATCGTACATTGTTTGAGTGGCTTAGTAGTGTAAGAGCTTTGATGAAGGGTTTTAAAGCAACACAGGTACAACACATTGTGAGAACTCATAACAAGGAACCAGACTTACTCGCAAATGAAAAGCTTCAAATGGAAGTAGGTGGTGTGAAACTATATGAACCAAAATATCAAGGTCAAGAGGAGCTAAAAGACATTATCTTCTTTCTACAAGCAGGTGAGTCTCCCAAACACTTAGACAAGGTGCAAAGACATAGACTAGTTAAGAAGGCCACGCCTTACCAGTTGATCGGGGATGATTTATATCACAAAGGGAAAGATTTGGTCTTGAGGAGAGTAACAGGTGTGCAAGAGATAGAGAAAATTCTTCTTTCATGTCATGATGATGTCTGTGGTGGTCACTTTTCTCAAGATATTACAAGTAGGAAGATTTTACAAGCAGGGTTTATTTGGCCGAGCTTACATCGTGATGTCCAATATTGTTGTAAGGCATGTAAGCCATGCCAAATTGCTGGGGATAGACGACTAACATATGAGCCTCGAGTCCCAATAATATCTTCTGGCCCTTTTGAAACGTGGGGTGTGGATGCAATAGGTCCCCTACCTCGTACTTCTACAGGGAAGGTTTTCATCATCATGGGTGTTGACTACATGACACGATGGGCGGAAGCAGCAAGCACAACCCGAATCACAGTTGAAGAGGTATCAAAGTTTATTTTTGATCATATTTGTAGTAGGTTTGAAACACCCCTAGAATTCTTATCAGATCGAGGCCAGGGTTCTAGGGCTGACCTTCTGAATGATCTCTTGAGGAGGTTAAAAGTGAAACACCTACATTCCACACCCTACTATCCTCAATGCAATGGATTGGTGGAAAAAGTGAATGGAATGATATGTAAGATCATTTCTAAGCAGGTTGTGGACCGGCCTAATGATTGGGATCGCCATCTCACGGCTTCTCTTTGGGCGTATAGGACATCTTTCAAGGTATCTACCCAATTCACCCCTTTTCATCTAGTTTATGGACAGGAGGCACGTCTCCCCATTGAGGTAGAGCTCTCAAGCTTGCGCATTCTTGCAAGAGTGGCAAAAAAACCAAAAGAGGTTCTACATGAAAGGATCTTAGCTCTCCAATGACTTGAGCTAGATAGAGAAGAGTCCATTGATCACTACATCACCAAAGCGACAAGCCATAAAATCAACAAGAAGCTCAAGGGGAAAGGATTGAAGGAAGGTATGTTGGTTCTTCGCTATGATAACCGACTTGATACTCGACTTGACAAAAAGTTTTTGCAAAGATGGGAGGGACCTTTCATGATAAAAACAAAGTTTGGGAATGGTAGTTACAGATTAGCAGATTTATCAGGAAAACTCCACAAGAACGGAGTCAATGGATGGAGATTAAAGCCCTACTTTCAACGTATCAATCCGTTGATAGGCAGTCATCTACCTACATCGTCTAAGCTCCAAATTGACATGGCTCCCTTCGGCTTGGCAAATGCTCCACCTATTTTTAAAGCTTTAATGTGCAAAGAAGAACCAGCCTTGGAATCTGAACATACCCAAGGCAACCCTCCCATCTCCGATTTATGGGATTGAGGTAATGAAAAGCAGGTCTAATGGAGTAAAAGAGTGCATAACACTCCTCCTATTCAAAAAAAAAAAAAAAAAAAGTGGAAAAGGAAAAATGACAAAAAAAAGAGAAAAAAAAAAGCAACACCGTCCTCCTAAAGATATGAATATCTCTACGCTTGGGGGAGGGCTAATATGAGTGGCATAAAATGGTAACCATCTTTTTGCAACATTTGTCAGCCTCCTCAACATCCTCTTCCTCATATGTGTATATATTTTTCTACGCTATTAAGTTATCTAGAGTAAATTCCCCCTCTTCGTTTAACCTTTGTGGCGACACATACATTTTACTCTTCCCAAAAAAATTCACCTTAGTCATATATTTATATTACCACCCTTTTCTTTTTTGCTTTGTAAATAGAATAAGCATACAATAACCAACTATATACCCCCAAACTTTCTTACCTCTTGTGAGTTAGTAGTAGAAAAATAATATATCCATCTTCCACCCCATATAGATAAATTCCCATGGAAATCAACTCTCCACTTGCCTTTACCAAAGATTATGGTCCCTCTCTACAAGTCTTCTATGCCCCCTACATAGGTGACCCAATATCTCTTAAGAATATACATATAGTTTCTCTCCTTTCAAAAAGACTCCAATTGTATATTCTTTTCAAAAGAAAATAATATTGGGCCCTCCTCTATTTGTTTAAGCATCATAGCCTTTTGAAAAAGCATGATTCCCCTTGGATGCATACAAGCAAAGGGCCCATACAAGAAGAGTTGGAAGCAAAAGGTTCCCTAGCCTAGTGTGGGCCTTCCAAACTGAATTACTTGGTGCATAGGCATGAGGAATAGTCCAAATTCATATCAAACATGTTTAGAAGGTCAATTTTGCCTTTTGAAGCATGTCATTCCGAGCTACCGGTAAAAAGTTATGGTCAAAATAGTGTAAATCTGTCAGATTCGCAGCAAAAGGGAACTGTAAATCAAGTAAATCAAGAGGGTGAGATTTTATTTTTCCCCTACTCATCTTCTAGAAGAGCAATGAGTGTTCAAGGTCACTTTCATGTGATGGGACCAACCTAAAGATGCTTTCTAAATGCCAAGACGGACAAGTTGAGATACCCCGCAAGAGCCACCCGTAGGGCCTCATGGTGGGGCCCACCTACATTATGCACCCCTATGGAGCCTTCACGGTCTAAAATGATATTTTTGGTGAATAAATAGTCCCTTTTATGTCCAATATTCAATGAGTGGTCAAAGGACACTTAATTAGGGCTAATCACTCACCCTAATTAAGTGTAGCATAATCCCACTCCTACACAACTTTAAATAGCCCCCCTTGGAGAGACTCAAGGACACACACCTATATTTTCAACTTCATGTTGTTTCTTGATAAATAGTAGAGAAAACCCCAACTCTCCCTCTTTCACATCCTCCCTCCTAACCCTCCTCTTTGGAGGAAGTGCAACTCTATTCTCCACTCTTTCCATTTTATAACCTCTTACTCCATCAACCCAATAAATCATTTGTAGCACCTCAATAACTTGTAAATACATCACGATCTCTCTTATGATTATGTTAATGATCATGAAATCATCTTCAAAACTTTCAAGTGTCGCAATTCGTGATGGTTAGCCAGCGTCTGTCCTCCCCTTAAAAGGTGTGCGAGAAATCAAGTAAGTGTTCTATTCTCAATTTACCATTGGTTTGTTTCTCCACACTTATTCAATTGGTCTAAAGAAATTTCTCACTCCAACTCTCTTTTGCTTCATTACATATGCATGTGGCTACCTCTCATGGTGATTTTATTTGTGTCACGACATTGCATAGATGGAGATGAGCTCTCTATGCAAAGTGTGTTAGTTTGATGTACGTGATTCTCTTGTGTGTTTGAGAGGCAAGTCTTGTGCGCATGGTTTTTTGGATGAGTGCTTGAGAGAGGAAGAGTTTGGATGTATTATGGGTGTTCTTATGGGGAGAAGGTGAATGCTATTCCACAAATTTCATATTTCATTTTGATGCACGGCATTGGGTTGCATAATCGTTGATGGTGTTCAAGTGTCCAAAGTGTATATAGAGTAAGGGGGTTTTCAAAGTGTGTTGCTTGAGTGGGTGAGTGCAAGTGTTATTTTGATTGGTTTCCTTATCCACTCCCAAAAGAAGGTGGTGCCCCAAGTAGTGTGCGTACCTCTTTACGAACATTTTGTGAGGGTAGGCCCATTGGTTTGGGTTTAGAGGCCCCATTTCAAAAAGCTCGCCTTCACTAGTTACAACAATCTTCAAAAAGGGGGGACTTAGTTTTAATCTACTCCCTTAAGCAACACATTCCTAAGTTTAATAAAAAGAAAAATGGACCGTTTATTATTAAAGAGGTATGTCCAAGTGGAGCAGTTAATTTGTCCACCCTAGATGGTGAACCAATGCCTAATTGGATTAGTGGATGCCGTTTAAAGAAGTACAATTTTCAACTAACCAATAAATTGCCAGGAAAGATACATGCAACAAAATAGAGAAAAATGAAACAACAACAGGCCATTGATGAAGCCCAAGAGGAAGCTCGGCTTTACATACTCAAAAGGAAAGCTGCTCTCAAAAATCAACAAATACCTATTTCCATCAAATTCTGGAACTAGATGAACAACTATGGGAATTACAGAAGGATGCAATGTCAATAGATGATGAATGGTTAGATGGAATGGACCTTCATATCAAAGTATAACTGAACAATCATAGCACAAATGCATTGGTTGATACAGGAGCTCGAGTAAATGCAATCAGTTATTCCACGTACAAGAAAGCAACATATCAGTCTTTGACATTGAGAATATTGACTATCAAAGGATACAACAAGACCCCAACACCGATATTGGGAGTAATCAACTTAAATGTGATAGTACATGGATGTTTATGCCCTCATCAGTTTGTATGCTTACCAGATGAACACATGAATGAAACAATGATTCTTGGAATCTCATGGATGCGGACGTACAAGGCATTACCAGATTGGGATACCAATAAACTCAAGCTATCACCTAAAGGCGGACAACTTATTGCTCCAATGGCACCAAGCAAAGAAGAATGGAAAAGAGACTACCAGCAGAACAAACCATGAAGCAACCAATATTCGCCATCCTATAGACAAGCAAATGCTACAAGTAGCATGCAAGGAGTCATGCATATCTGGGTACCAAAAGTACAACTCAAAGACAAGACGTTTCAAATTTGGGTGTCCAAAACATCATCTACTATACCAAAGTAGGTTCTAAGGTTCAAAACAAAAAGAAGAGCATATTTGAGCAGGGAACCTAAAACAAGATGGATTTGGAGGAAAAAGGAGCACTTATCTTCTCCGCAAATTGTAAAACCTATGACGCAATGGAGAGTTAAGTCTCAAAACACTCAACCACGACAATTCAACAAAGAAAAACCAAGATACCAATGGTGCCAAGTTAAAGCTCAACAAATTGTAAAACCTATGACGCAATGGAGAGTTAAGTCTCAAAATACTCAACCACAACAATTCAACAAAGAAAAACCAAGATACCAATGGTGCCAAGTTAAAGCTCAAAAACCATCATCATTGATACCATCAGCTCACAAAATTAGCGTGCCAAAGCATCCTGGCGGTACAACAAAGAAAAGAGCACACAAGCTACAAGATTTGCTCTTTACAAAACAGCAACAGAAAACCTCAATCTCAGAAACCCTTGAGCTAATTACTCAAGACCCAACTCTTGCACAACATAATGGATTAAATTGCATTGATCTTCAAGGCATGATAGAGCGAACCAAGGCTATGCATAGACACAATTGTTCAACCCATGCACACAGTCGTCCCGGAGTACGCCATCTAGGAGGGGTGGAAGGGAACTAAGTAATTAAGGGCAATGTTTGAAGAGGGAGGAAAAAATTGGAATGTTAACGTGTGATTTTTTGCAAAATTACCTAATAATGCCCTTAAAAAATAATCAAGGGGGACAATTTAACTGATAACATCTTCCCGATGAGTATAAATAGTGTATACAATATCAAAAAATAGCTTTTTTTTGCTTATACTCATCATTTTTCTTGATATTGGAACTTCAAATTGGAGAAATCCACCACAAAACAATAAAGCAGTGTTTGTCAATGGATTTTATTAATTATTAATTTTTTACTTTGCTTTTTTGCATTTTATTATTTTCTTTGATTTTTTCAATAAACAGGTCAAAAAATATTATTAAATAGAAAATGAGTTTAGATGGAGAAACTGAAGATACGCTGATGATTAGAAGGACAAGGCGAACAGGCACCAAAAATTCCAATCGAATCGACAGATGAAAGTGGGAAGCCTAAATTAGGCTGCCAAGCCCTACTTTCGCAAATTCTTGCAGAATGAGCTAACGGAATCTGATTGAAGAAATTTCTGAGTCTAACATAGATCTCACAGCCTAGTAGGACTAGCAGGGGAATTTGGGGAAAAAAAGTTTGGGAAGTATGAGTATAGATATCCAAGGTAGCCCAAAATCACCTCATTTCCACTAGTCACTCTTGGAGGAGAGAGCTTTTTGTCTTCTTCGCGGTTGATTTTCAGAGTCTAGAGTAGTCCATTTATAGCGCCATCTCACACGAGACATGAGGGGTAAGTTCTAAGCTTATCAATGAACAATTCTATATGGCCGGGTAGTAAGTCTAGGCTCAGGAAAAAACCCTAGAAACCGAGTTGTGCACGAAGTGCTACGACAGAAAATTGACCATAACGACCTGTTACCTCAACCGAATTGGACGAGACTTGAACTATAGCATGCCCATATATAATAGAACACTTTCATATCACTAGATGATCATTTGGTAGGGGTCGAAGAGGGTCCCGAGTAGATAATCTAGGTTTTTACCATATGCCAAAATTGAATTCTGACTCCACAAGCAGCTTATAGACTGGGTTTATACACAATGTACCTAGATGGTTTCATGGAAACAGTCGAGGCAAGCTCTTGAATAGCCAAAAACAGTTCGAAGGCTACAAAGCGTCAAATTTGACATATGAAGTCAAACTCACTCCAAATGGGCCATGAGTAGCATGAGGACTATGTAGCGGACAAGCCGATAGCTTCAAAAGTGACTAACCATCTCTACGTGCCATGTAGTCACAAAAACCAGTGACATCAAAGTCGACAAGAGCACAAAGTGATGCCGACACGACCAAACTTTACCAAATTCATTTTATGACTTTTTTAAGACGTAATAAATATGTTTAGGTCATCAAACTGTCAATTCTTGCAACAAAAGTGACTGTTGTAAATAATCATGATTACTTACTTTTGTGCTTTTTTGACTTGAAATTGATCCCTTCACTTCACCTATCACTTGTACACATCTATTAGATGCCACATGTCAAGTATGAGCCAAAAAGATCAAGAAAAACTCTGAATTTGTAGAAAAAATGCACCAAAGTCTTTTCAATCCAATTTTTTAGTTAACTGTCACATCTTTTTAACCAAGTCACCCCATATATCACACGCAGACTCTATAGCATGCCTAGAACCAAGTTGCAACAAAAAAATGTACAATTTGATGAAAAAGTTAATAATCGTGATTATTTACTTTTTTGCCAAAATGGGTGCAATTTGCAACTTTGACCTTATGGGACCAAAGAACATGATGTCCCAAGCCTACTAATCAAGTTTGAGCAAGTTTGGATCTCAAAAACTCAAAATCTCTTTATATCTACTTTTTCAAAGTCAGAATGCCTAAATCTGGTACCATTTCCACCCAGTGTACTCAAATGAGCACACACTTCACTCAGAGTACCTAAATGCCACATGTTTCAAGCCTATGATGTTAAAAATGCAAAAAAGTTGAAAAAAAAATCCCTAACTGTATATAATCGCAATTATTTACTTTTGTTTCAATTTTTGCCTGAACTGTATGATTTTGACTCTACATGTTTTTATGCAACTACGCATGCTCCAAAATTAATTTGAAGCAAAATGGACATCATTTGTCAGCAGTTCAGAATCACCGCATTTTAGAGTGGAATTCACAGAATTTTCTAACTTTAACACTGTATTCACTTAACAGGAGCAATGCAAGCGGCCGAGAAGGCAAAGAAAAGGGTGTCCTAGGAAAGAAAATTTGCAAGAGTTTCCACCATGCATACCAATTAGATCCAAGCTCAGTGAAGACATCAAAGGCGACTTACTTATCATCTCGAAGAAAAGAACAATACAGTTTTCACTGGCAGATTCAAGAGCAAAGAAGGACACCAAGTCAAATTGCAAATGCTACCGAAGGAGGTATATGATGTAGAGGCAAAGCCAGACATCAAGGAAGCCAACAAAAGGCTAGGCCTAAGAGAACCACGAACCATGCAGCGTGGTTGTGTAGAAGGCATATGAATTATTATCCTCAATCAAGGAAGATTGGTCGGGTCAAATAGCTGATCAACAAGGGCAAAAAGTTGAAGTGGTGATCACTAAAGAAAGAGTGGTCGAGGCACTGAAGCTGCCGATAGAGGGTATATCTATGTGGGCACGAGATAGAAAAACAGCAGGTACTTTTACCACGAATACTGTTGCTACCATGTTTTCCTATCTTATCCAAAGGCAAGTGGAGGAACCAGCTCTCCTATACCATCAACATTTCCACTTCCTCTCAAAGAGACCGCCACGATACACAACTCCAAACCGTGCAATTGCGACTACTTTCACTCAAGTATTGAAGTCGAAAACCAGGCGAGAAATAGATCATGCGTGGTATGCTGTAACATATAATGGCCTAGTAACTTGTGTGTGGCAAAAAATAGCATTAACATAGTGAGCATTTCATTAGAATAGATTCCTAATGAGCATAACAAGAGTTCTTGGGTGGAGAGAGCAACAAAAAGCATAACACCTAGCTAGATAGGCATAAAAAATACTTCAAAAGAGAGAGAAATTAAGCTATTGACAACAGTTGAGGACCGGATTTACATGGAGCCGGTCCTCCATCCAAAAGGCTTTGTATTATAGGTTTCCCCCATCAAGGGAGACATTTTACAATACAATTCTTTGTGTCCGTCAATAACTAGCTAGTGCAATGAAGATGGAAGCTTCAAGCACTACACAAACACTTATAAAACACAACATCAATTCCCTCACGGTCTCAGACCCAAGACCTCACACACCTTCACAGATGGTGAGAGCTAGCGAGGTGTGAGAGTAAATTGAGAGGAAGGAGTAGTCTTATGAGAAAGAAGTATATCTCTTCACATAATCACTCCTAAAAGCTTAGCATAGCTTAGTAGTTGGCATGGTAAAGGAAATGTTCATGCATTGAAGCTTGGCTCTTGGTTGGATTTGCATCACAAAGCCAAGAGTTGCTGGTGTAGGCCTCCCTTCTCACAAGCTTGGAGTACATTAGGAGATTTCGGAGGTCTTTTGGTAGAGAGAGGAAAATAAGCTCCTCCAATGAGAGAAGAGTCTACGTTACGTAGAAAAATAGATTGATATTAACAAAAATATAAAAGGTGTCCCTCTCCTCATTTAATAATCTAGTGGTCCTTGAAGACGAGCACTCTCTTTTATTTAATGCGAGCAACTTTTTCAGAAGGTAGATGCGGTGCATTTGATACGCGCTACGTCATCACTAGAACTCAAAAAGTCACAAAACTATCTAGTGGTGGAGGATCTTGAAACTTTTGATACTGTCAATGCGTCCGGAACGCACATATCTCCTAGAAATGAATGTCCAATTACCTCGCTCAGACATCCAAAGAGGCCAAAAATGTCCAAAACCCCTAAAAGAACATTTTACTAACGGCGCGCGAGGGGGCATTCCAAAATTTTGGAATGCCTCCTGGCGCGCCGTTAGTAAAAAGTCCCTTTTTTCCTCTTTTTAGGGAGCTTTTTGAGAGGAAAATGTCCAGAAACCTCTAAAAAGGGGCTTTTTGGAAAGATAAGTGTCCAAAAAACACTAAAAGGAGCTTTGTACTAACGGCGCGCGAGGGGGCATTCCAAAATTTTGGAATGCCTCCTCGCGCGCCGTTAGTAAAAAGGCCCTTTTTTCCTCTTTTTAGGGAGCTATTTGAGAGGAAAATGTCCAAAAACCTCTAAAAAGGGGCTTTTTGGAAAGATAAGTGTCCAAAAATCACTAAAAAGAGCTTTGTACTAACGGCGCGCGAGGGGGCATTCCAAAATTTTGGAATGCCTCCTCGCGCGCCGTTAGTAAAAAGGCCCTTTTTTCCTCTTTTTGGGGAGCTTTTTGAGAGGAAAATGTCCAAAAACCTCTAAAATGGGGCTTTTTGGAAAGATAAGTGTCCAAAAATCACTAAAAGGAGCTTTGTACTAACGGCGCGCAGAGGGGCATTCTAAAATTTTCGAATGCCTCCTCGCGCGCCTTAAGTAAAAAGCCCATTTTTGGGGGTTTTTTGACATTTTTTGCCTCTCCGGATGTCGGAATGAGACAAGTAGACATTCGTTTTTAGGGTATTTTGGAGTTCCGGATGCATTGGTGGTGTCAAAATCCTCAAAATCTATCACTATTTTACAGTTTGTGACTTTTCAACTTTCAGTGATGACGTAAGCTGCATTAAATGCGTCGCACCTGCCTCCTGAAAAAGACGCTCGCATTAAATAAAAAAGTGACTGTTTTCAAGGACGATTGGGAATATAAATCTACTTTTTAGAGTGTCTGGTTGTCCTTTTGGACGTACTCACAAGGTGCAAGTGCATTTTAAAAAAAGTTTCTGGAGAGAAAAATACAATTTCTTACAAGGCCCTCCAAATGACCTCCGAAATTTTCTAATGGATGATGAGCTTTCCATTGAAGCTTGAGAATGAGAGAGAGTCTTCTTGCTTCACACATGATCTAGTGTGAGTGTGTGTGGAATAGTGCCTTTGAAAAACCAGCCCCCTCTCTCTCTTTCTCTTAGTCGGCCCCTCTTGCAAAATCCTCTTGCTGGAACCTCATTGTACCTCTCCAAGCTTAGCCAACAAAAACTGAGAGGCATAAGTGATAGCCTTGTGACATGTGTCCCCCTTTCCCCTTTTGTGAGAGCTTTAGGTAATTTAATAATGCAGCTAAACTCTCATTGGACCACTTTTTCTTCTGGTCAAAAGGAATCAGGCAAGCCATTGGGCTGTTGAATGTTCATTGGACCCCTTGGGAGGCTGTCTAATAGTCTTCTGGAGAGCTTAATTCTTATTGGTTCTTTTATTAAGTGTTTTCAAATGAATTAAACTAGATTTACTTTAGCCTAATTCTCATTGGTCCGCCTCCGTGGCCATCCAGTAGGATTTGAGTGCACCTTGTGGTCAACTGGCCTAGGGAGCTGACATGTGTCCCCTATTCCCTTTGTGTAAAGGGAGCCTTTGAGTGTGTGTGTGTGTGTTTCTCTCTCATCCCCTACTTACAGGGATCGCCTGATCCTATGTAGGAGTCATGAAGACTTTTTGGCACACTCACTAAGCATCCAATTTCACTAAGGTTTGACCATTGGACACAACCTTTGAATTTTGGAACCTTAGCATTTTGGAAGTCTTAATGGGTTGAACCTTGGGGTCTTTGAAGCCCATTGTTTCACATTGCTCTTTTGCATACGGCCCCTCCTCAGGATCCCTATTTTCCTTCCTTTGGATCCGTATTGTGGCCGGTCTGCCAACTTAACCAATATTATAGCTTTTTCTCCCCTGGTACTTTCCCATATTAAATGATCAGTTTAACATGACAAAATCAAATAGGAGAATTAGATATTAGCTATTATGACATTACCTCTCTCTTGAAATCATAGTCGTCCTTGACTATGGGGTAGAGAAGATAAAGCCTATTCATTAGTCCTTTTTCTAGCACGTAGAGGATCCCTATCTTACCCTATGACATCGTGTTCATCTAGTGAATTAGAGTAGATGATAATATCATCAAATAACACTCCAGTAAAGGTTTGGTGAGGCCTGAATAGCTTCTCCATCAAGTGGTTGGTGCATTGATCAAGCCAAAAGGCATGACAATGTAATTGTAAAGACCAAATGTAGTGAAAAATACGATCTTTACAATGTCTTGATCAACTTTCCTTATTTGATGATAGCCACTTTTTAGGTCAATCCTACTGAAGTAGGTGGACCCTTGTAGCTTATCAATAGGTCTTCTACCCATGGAACAGGAAACCTGTTTTTGATAGTGATCCTATTTGATGCTCTATAGTCGACACACATATGATATGTGCCGTCTCACTAATAACACGGGTGAGAAAAATGGAGATGAGCTAGGACTAACCATGCCCTTCTCAACTAGCTCATGCACTTGCCGCATAATATCCTCTTGTTGAGCTTGAGAAACTCTGTAAGGAGTTTTATTAGGCGGTGAACTTCCTGAAAGAAGTTGAACTGCATGGTCATCATTGCCTTGTTTAGGAGGTAGTTCACAAGGGATGTCGTCAATAAAGGCATCTTGAAATCCCTTGAGAAAATTGAATTACTCTAATTCCTTGTGATTGTTTATATTTTCTTTTGCTAAGGCATTAGGTTCATTTTGAGAATCTTTAACAAAAATCATGTACATGGAAATAGAGCTCTTTATTGATTTATTGAAAGCTTGTGTATGCACAATGGATATGGTTTTACCCATCTCTTTGGTATCTATATATATATCTTTTTCCCCGTACTTAAAGTAGATTTTCCTTTCATGGAATTTAACATTGGCAGCCATGCAATCAAACCATGGTGCCCCTAGGATTACATCCTTGTGTGTGAGAGGAGAGATAAAGAAGTCCTCTTTGTCCACATATCTTTGGATGTGGAGTCTCAATTTCCCAATTAAGGAAGTGACTGAAGCTTCTTGCCCCTTGAAAGCACCATCATCTGCAGGTAGGACATCTCCCATCTCATAGACTTGGATGCCTAGCTTGGTGGCCAACTCTGTGGATATGAAATTGTGAGTCAAACCAGGTTCAAAGAGAATAAAAGCACCAGGGATTCTTACGTTTCACCAAGCATGGCATAGAGGAGATCCTTTGTGGTGAGCTTCCTCTTCTTGGATTTCTACCAAGTTAGATCTAGGAGGCTCATGGCGGGTGTTCTTTTGGGGACAAGTGCGGTACACATGCCCTAGCTCATTGCACTTGAAACAACGGTTATCCTTGCGATAATGCTCAAGCTCTTTAGGAGAGAGTTTGTTTTTGCCTTGTAAACTTCCTTCTCCCTAGCTTTGTTGTTATTGGAATTTCCCTCAGGAGACTTTTGGACATTGTCCTTCCCCTTAGGCTAATTGGAACCCTTGTTTTCCATGGGCTTAAGATTTCTCTTAGCCCCTGTTTTGAAATTGATTCAAGAAGGCACCATAGTATGGTGTAGAACCATAGATATGGTGTCTGGCCTTTGGGAGTTAACATACTCCACCATTTTTTCAGTTAAGCCCGCACAAAATTGTTGTTTTGATCTCCAAAATCCATCTTTTGAAGAGAGTGGCTTTGAGATGTAAGCATCAAAACTTGTCTACATATTTATGAATGGATTTGTAGGGAGAGAGCTTCAAGCTTTGCAATTCGGTGAGTACTTTTTCTTTGACATCGGTGGCCAAAAATTGCTTCATGATGGAAGCACTTGAATCTTTCCATGTTTGTGGAGCTTCACCGTTGGCCCGTAGGCTAGACCACCATTGCTTGGCGGACGTTTGAAAGTGCATAGCTACATGGAGTGGCTTAGAGGACTCCGTGAAGCCCTTATCTCCAGACACCACATCGTATTGCTGGATAAAAGCCAAGACTTTGTTCGTAGCACCAAAGGTTCCATCATAGGTAAGGAAAGAGATGCTCTTTCCTCCCTATTTGAACTTCTTGAGCTTGGCCGAGCTCTTCCACATGACATAGGATTTCCTATGGCCTCTTCTTTTTGATAGTTCAAAAGTTGCACCATTGCTTTCTTCAGAAGATGAAGAATTTGAGGAAGATGGATAAGAGGGTGACCTCTTTCTCACCTTTTTCTTGCCTTGATCCTCTTTGTCTGTACCATCACTTTCTTCATAAGAGGAGGAGAGTGACCTCTTTCTCGCCTTTTTTCTCTTGCTTTTTGTCATCCCTGTTTGAATTATGGTGTGGAGAAGTGTACGATGGTCTTCTCCGTTTAGGAGGTGATATAGAGCGTTTTTCTCGCCGTCTTCGTGGAGCCATCTCCGTGGAGGTGGCGGGAGACTCACTTATTTCTTGTTCCTTTGGTGGGGGCTCTTGAGTTATTCTTCGGGAAGGAGATGTGTCATCAAGAAGCAAATTTTTGAGCCCTTCCTATGGATCCTTTTCTTCTTCCCAAATAGGAGAGAGGCCTCTTTTGGAAGTCTCACAAGGAGGCTTCCTAGGTACCCTCTTGTCATGGTGGTCAGCTTGGAGATTTCCATGATCACGAAGCTGCCGTTGCACTTCATTTTGGAGGGATGGATTGCCCATGGCTTGTTGAAGCCTAGAAACAAGGTAGTTAACAAGCATAGGGACATCATTAGTAGCCTGCTCATTAGCAAAATCAAAGCTATCAACATTAATTTCACTCTCTTTACTATTGTCAGCCATTCTAACAACTTTTAGGTGTAAACATTTTTAGGAGTACTTTGGCACTTCAAGACCTAGTTTCTACTTCTCTTTACCCCTTTAGAAAAGCACTCAAGCTACTATACCCGTGGCTTGAATATCATTAATTGCAAAGAATAGAAGAGAGGGTCTTTCAACACCAAAACAACACCGGCTCCTCTCAAGCTTATTATAACTCAATAGTGGTTAAATCCGTAGGAAATCCCCATAGGACTCCACTATTAAGACCATAGCTATCCACGGTGATGCCCCATTATTTGCACTAAGGCAAGTGCACTGCAAAGTTGAAAAATCCGTATTCTACTTACTCAATTGCAATTAATAATACCAACCATTTATAGCTACCTTGAGGACCTCCCTTCTTGAACAAGAAAAGAGAAACCTTGTCCTGTGATACCAATGTAACATTTAATGGCCTAGTAGCTTGTGTGTAGCAGAAAATAACATTAACATAGTGAGCATTACATTAGAATAGATTCCTAATGAGCATACTAAGAGTTCTTTGGTGGAAAAGAGCAACAAAAAGCATAACACCTAGTTAGATAGACATGAACAATACTTCAAAAGAGAGACAAATTAAGCTATTGACAATAGTTGAGGACCGTATTTACATGGAGCAGGTCCACCCACCAAAAGGATTTGTATTATAGGTTTCCCCCATCAACGGAGACATTTTACAATACAATTCTTTGTGTTCCATAAATAACTAGCTAGTGCAATGAAGATGGAAGCTTCAATCACTACGCAAACACTTATAAAACACAACATCAATTCCCTCACGGTCTCAGACCCAAGACCTCACACACCTTCACAAATGGTGAGAGCTAGCGAGGTGTGAGAGTAGAGTGAGAGAAAGAAGGAGTAGTCTTATGAGAAAGAAGTATATCTCTTCACATAATCACTCATCAAATCTTAGCATAGCTTAGTAGTTATCATGGTAGAGGAGACGAACATGCATTGAATCTTGGCTCTTGGTTGGATTTGCATCACAAATCCAAGAGTTACTGGTGTAGGCCTCCCTTCTCACACGCTTGGAGTAGATGATGAGCTTTCCATTAAAGCTTGAGAAGGAGAGAGAGAGTCTTCTTGCTTCACACATGAGCTAGTGTGAGTGTGTGTGGAATAATGCGTTTGAAAAATTATCCCCCTCTCTCTCTTGGTCGACCCCTCTTGCTAAATCCTCTTGTTGGAACCTCATTGGACCTCTCCAAGCTTAGCCAATAAAAATTGAGAGGCATAAGTGATAGCCTGACATGTGTCCCCCTTTTCTCTTTTGTAAGAGATTTGGGTAATTAAATAATGCAACTAAACTCTCATTGAACCCCTTTGTCTTCTTGCCAATAGGAATCAAGCAAGCCATTGGGCTGTTGAATGCTCATTGGACACCTTGGGAGATTGTCCAATAGTCTTCTAGAGAGCTTAATTCTTATTGATTCTTTTATTAAGTGTTTTTCAAGTTAAACTAGATTTACTCTAGCCTAATTCTCATTGGTCCACCTCCATGGCCATCCAATAGGAGTTGAGTGCACCTTGTGGGAAACTGGCCTAGCGAGCTGACATGTATCCCTTATTCCCTTTGTGTAAAGGGACCCTGTGAGTGTGTGTGTGTGTGTGTGTGTGTGTGTGTGTAATTATCTCTCATCCCCTACTTACATGGCTCGCCCCCTCCTATGTAGGAGTCATGAAGACTTTTTGGAACACTCACTAAGCATCCAATTTCACTAAGGTTTGACCATTGGACACAACCTTTGAATTTTGGAACCTTAGCATTCTGGAAGCCTTAATGGGCTAAACCTCAGGGTCTTTGAAGCCCATTGTTGCACATTGCTCTTTTGCAGATGGACCCCCCTTTGGTGGATCCCTATTTTCCCTCCTTTGGATCCCTATTGTGGACGATCCCAATATACTAGCTTTTTCTCCCCTGGTACTTCCCCATATTAAATGACCAAGTTTAACATGAGAAAATTATTTAGGAGAACTAGATATTAGCTATTATGATATGTGCTTAGAACATTGAAGCGCACAAAGAAAGAGGGAAGGATCACCTATCTGGGCATTCGAGAAGTGCTAACAAGAATAGCATATCATGCTATTGGAATTGCCGACAATTTTCCGCCAATCTCAAATTAGAACACTTGGATCATGACAACTCAACCTTCTCCATGGACCAGTCAATTGACAAAGATACAAGTCAGACGAGGAATCTCCATAAAGTTCCCATGAAGCCCATAGCAGTAGTGTAAGCTCAGATAACAAAGAAATAAGGGAAAGGATTGAAGCAATGAAAAAGAAAGCAGTAGCAGCTCACCAAGAGGAACCGTAGCAAAAGAAGGTGAGATTTGAAAGAGAAAAGCAAACATACAAAAGGAGCCACCAAGCTGCAGGTGAAGACCCCAAAAGATGGAGTCCCAAGAGATATAAAAGGACCAAAAACCAAAAACCCTTCAAGGAAAGGACCAGAGGATCCCAAAGATTTCCTTGAGTAGATGTACGCAAAAGCAGAAGCTTTAAAGCTAAAGGAAGGTCAAGAAGATAAAAGAAAAGCAACGGAAGAAGCGATTGAGCAACAACAACAATCAAAAACTACGAAATAGAGTGAGTCACCTCATGAACACGAGGAGATATCTACATGGTCCTCTTCACCAACTACGGAACAAGAAGACCAAGTTACCCATGCCAAGTCCAAGCCACTCACCAATGGATAAGATGATGCAGCAAAAGAAAAAGAGCTTGAACAACAGGTAGAAGCAGGTTTTGAACAGCCAAAGAGAACAGAAAAGACTGAAGATGGACCTTCTACAACAATAGAGCAAGAATCAGCCAAGGAATCCATGAAGCCTCAAGAAGCAAAAGCAGCTTAGGCATCCGCAAAGCCTCAAGGAGAAGAACTAGAACCACCTCGAGGGCAATAAGCAGAAGCTACAACACCAACAAAAGAGCCACAAATTGAAATGGCCCAAACCTTTAAACAACCCCAGGCCGAGCCTAAAGATTGGGAAATAAATGAGGAAGTTATCATGCAAGTGAATGAAAATGCACCTCATGACAGATAAGATGCGAATAGCATCATTTAGCTAAAGAGCTAGAACTAGTTATTGATGCTCTACAAGGAGAGCTAGATGACATAATGAACATCATTTCAGATCTTCAACTACAGATTACAAAGATAAAAAATAAAGCAGCCATACACCAGATTCCAAAGGAGAAGCAGCAAAAAGAGATGGAAGAGCTAGGAGAGCTCCATACAAAGTTATCCGATGCATGCAAAAGAAAAGATCAACAACTGACAGAAGTAACCCAACAAACTTTTAGCCACTACTCTATCAGTACACAAGATCCAAGTGTAGCTCAATGTAGCTAATGCCTCTTTGCAATACTCTGAGTAGCGGAGCAATGATCAAGAAACATTTCTTAGAGAGATAAGAGAAAACCCAATTGTAGCCTCAATCAAGGGAATAAATGAAGTCTACAAGACTTTAGTAAAGAGAAACAAGGACCTTGAGCCTAAGTTGAAGCTAGAACAAATGAAAAGACAAGACCTTGCATTGATGTGGGTCTAAAGAGAAGAGCAATTGCTCAAAGAAAGAGAAGAATTGAAGAGAGGCAATCAACTGCTAAGAGAGGGACAATCAAAAAGTCGGGATGAAGTAGGAACCTCTGAACAACCAACCATCGATATACCCTCAGCCTCTTTTGCTAATATGGAGAATCAAATTTTCAAGTACCAATCACAGAAGCCGAGCAAGTGCCAATGGTCCATCTTTCTAAAGCTGAGGAAGATGCACTAAAAGAGAAAATTTTCCAAGAAGCTGATGTTGAATGGAAAGTAGCAACAGATTGGGAATTGAGAGTTCTCCACTCAGTAAATGTAACTCATCTCACTCTCAACCAATCAATGCTCAATGGAATCAACAATCACTACCCTTCCCATTGATAAAGGTGAAGCTATTGCAGGTTAAGGAAAGAATGTACAAGGATATGCAGGTAGAAGGCTCAGAGGATATCCACCCCAAGTGGAGAAAGAACTGGTTGAACAAAAAGTCCAGATATCTAATTCTATTCAAAAGTGCACTTGCAGTCCTACAGAAGGACCATACATTCTGTAATGTACCAAGGGTAAGGACATAGTAGGCGCACGATGCATTGAAGAAGAAAAGGCCAACATGGCTGAATTACCCACGACTACCAGCTCCAGAGCAGGGACCAACAATGAAAAACTATGTTGTGAAAACCCTAATGGGCGCCATTACCTTCTTTAAGAGCCTCCCTAACCTCTCATGTGCAATGCTTTGTAAGATTTGCAAAATGTGGCTCACTTGCATTCAAACTTTTCACGAGCGTGAGCAAGCAGCAACACCATGGATGTCTTTCCTCAAAGGCAACAAAGGTCTATGTTATGATTAAAGTGAATAGCGTTCAAAAGAAGTCCTCTATGCCTTCTACGCTAGATGCATGTTTCTGCCATCTAGCAATATGTTGGCATTTGAAGAGGCATTCAATAATTGTTTCTTCACATGGCGAACTAAGATATTTGGGCCAGTGATAAGAAACCTTACATCAAGGTTTGTTGGCTCTTCAACCATTGAAATTAAGAAAAAAGTCACCACACAATTTTTGCATGTCCCAGACAAAGAAATAAGAATCAGATATGAAAAAGCCCTACATGCGCTTAAAGACCGCCCCACTAGCTGTCAACCCAAAGACTACTTCAATCCATGAAGCTGTCAAGGGATGACACAATCGAGGAGGGGGTGAATGTTAGCAGGAAGCTAACTCAGATAACATATTTTGGAGCTTTTATTGTAAAAACACATATTATTTTGATGAATCGAGAATGCTGTAATTCCTACTTTCTAGATAAACAATGTAATTGATGAGCTGGGGCTACAAGCTTCCAGATTGTATCAACCTATCTTTAGTTAGAGCTCCCAGATTATTAGTTTTGACCACAGAAACCTTGGCTAAGTTATAAAAGCCAATTTTTGTAAGTATTTTGTAAGTTTTTTGGATAATAGAACACAGCGTGAGCTAACGGCATTCACTTCTCTCCTTCTCGTGCTTCCTATTCCCTTCCCGGTTGTCACTTTGTATTGCCATTTGTTGCATTGTAACCGCAGGTAAGAGCTCTACGTATTGACGTAAGCATTTCATGGTAATCTGTAGCTTTTAGCATCACTGACCAACAACCTAATTTCATCATAAGCAAGAATTTGAGCTTGAAAATCATAAAATAAGTATAGGAGGGGTACTAGGTCAAAAACTCACTATTGCTGTTAATAATTGCGATTTTTTCACTTGACCTAAAGTGAGATTTGAGACCATAAGCATGTGTGCTTAGGTCTTATAAACATTTCCTAGAAGTTTTGTAATGTTTGGATGTCATTTGGTACTGTAACGGTTATGATTTGTTTGCCAATTAGCGACTAGCTTTTGGTGATTTATGTCATTTGAGTGTAGCTTGAGTTAGATGCATGCGAGTTGTCTATTGTTTTCCAAGAATTTGACAACCTCTTGTAGCCTCTATGCACTAGTCGAGTAAGCTTTGTCCCATGGATTGACAATTATATTCGTGGTTCTCGCTATGCCCGCAATAAGATATGAGTGAGGTTAGACACCCGTCCCACATTTAAGGGAACTAAGTAATTAAGGGCAATGTTTGAAGAGGAAGGAAAACGTTGGATGTTAGCGTGTGAATTTTTAAAACATTACCTAATAACACCCTTACAAAATCATCAACCGGGGAGATTTAACTGAGAACATCTCCCCGATGAGTGTAAATAGTGTATATAATATCAGAAAATCATTTAAAAAAAAGGCTTTTTTGCTTATTTTCATCATTTTTCTTCATATTGGGACTTAAAATTGGAGAAATGTACCAAAAACTATAAAGAAATGTTTTTCAATGGATTTTCTTAATTAGAGGTTTTTTTACTTTGCTTTTTTAGCACATTTTATTATTTTCTTTGATTTTTTAATAAACATGTCAAAAATTTAATAATAAAAGCAAATGAGCTCAGATGGAGAAATTGAAGATATGGTGATGATTAGAAGTACAAGGTAGACACGCACAAAAAAATTCAATAAAATCGACACATGAAAGCGAGAAGCCTAAATTAGGCCGCCAAGGCCTACTTTCGCAAATTCTTAAAAAATGAGCTAACGGAATCCGATTGAAGAAATTTTTGAGTCTTAACATAGATTTCACGGCCTAGTAGGACTAACATGGGAATTTGGGCAAAAATGGTTTGGGAAGTCGGAGTATAGATATCCATGGTAGCCCAAAATCACCTCATTTCCACTAGTCACTCTTGGAGGAGAGAGCTTTTTGATTTCTTCGCGCGCAATCATCTTCGGAGTCTGCAGTCGTCTATTTACAGCACCATCTCACGCCAGACATGAGGGGTAAGTTCTAAGATTATCAATGACAAATTCTATATGGCGGGATAGCAAGTCTAGTGTCAGGAAAAAATCCTAGAAACCCAGTTGTGCATGAAGTCATATGACACAAAATTGACCATAGCGGCCTGTCATCTCAACTGAATTGGAGGAGACTTGAACTGTAGCATGCCCCTATACAATAGAACACTTTCATATCAATAGATGACCATTTGACACGGGTTAGGAGGGGCCCAAGTAGATAATCTAGGTTTTTACCATATGCCAAAATTTGATTCTTACTCCACAGGCAGCTTATAGACTAGGTTTATACACAATGTACCTAGATGGTTTCATGGAAACAGTCAAGGCAAGCTCTCGTGCAACAAAAACAGCTCGATGGCTACAAAGCGTCAAATTTGACATATGAAGTCAAACAGACTCCAAATGGGCCAAAACTGGATGAGTACCATGAGGACTATGTAACAGACAAGTCCATAGCTCCAAAAGTGACTAACCATATCTACATGCCATCTAGTCACAAACATCAGTGATTTCAAAGTCGACAAGGGCACGAACTGATGCCGACACGATCGAACTTTACCAAATTCATTTTAGGACTTGTTTTAGATGTAATAAAAATGTTTAGGTCATCAAATTGTCAATTCTTGCAAGAAAAGTGACTACTGTAAATAATCGCAATTATTTACTTTTGTGCTTGTTTGACTTGAAATTGATCCCTTCACTTCACCTATCGCTTGTACACATCTACTAGATGCCACATGTCAAGTATGAGTCAAAATGATCAGAAAAACTCTGAATTTGTAGAAAAAATGCACCAAAGTCTTTTCACTCCAATTTTTGAGTTAACTGTCACTATTTTTGATCCAAATCATGCCATATATCACACATGGACTCTACACCATGCCTAGAACCAAGTTGCAACAAAAAATTGCACAATTTGATGAAAACGTTAATAATCATGATTATTTGCTTTTTTGTCGAAATGGGTGCAATTTGCAACTTTAACCTTGTGGGACCAAAGAACATGATGTGCTAAGACCACTAATCAAGTTTGAGCAAGTTTGGATCTCCAAAACTCAAATTCTCTTTATATCTACTATTTCAGAGTCTCAAGGTCTAAATCTCGCACCATTTCCACCCAGTGCACTCAAATGAGGCCACACTTCACTCAAAGTACCTAAATGCCACATGTTTCAAGACTATGATGTAAAAAATGCAAAAATTTGGAAAAATTCCCCATATGGAAATAATTACGATTATTTACTTTTGTTGCAATTTTTGCCTGAATTGTATGATTTTGATCTCTACATGTTTTTATGCATCTATTCATGCTCCAAAATTAATTTGAAGCAAAATGGACATCATTTGTCAGCAACTCAGAATCAGGGCATTTCAAAGTGAAATTTGCAAAATTTTCTAACTTTGACACTATATTATCTTAACAGGAGCAATGCAAGCGACCTAGAAGGCAAAGAAAAGGGTATCCTAGAAAGCAAAGTTGCAAGAGTTTCCACCATACCAATTAGACCCAAGATTAGTGAAGACAACAAAGGCAACTTACTTGTCTAAAGAACAACTTGAAGAAAACAACACCACAGCTTTCACTGGCAGATTCAAGAGCAAAGAAGGACACCAAGTTGAATTTCAAATGTTATCAAAGGAGGTATATGATGTAGTGGCAAAGCGAGACACCAAGGAAGACAACATAAGGCTAGGCCTAAGAGATTTCTACGACCAAGAACCATGCGCCGTGGATTTCCAAAAGGCATATGAATAACTATCCTCAATCAAGGAAAATGGGTCGGCCCAAATCACTGATCAACAAGGGCAAAAAGTTGAAGTGGTGATTACTAAATAAATAGTGGCCAAGGTAGTGAAGCTACCAATAGAGGGTATATCTATGCGAACAGGAGATAGAAAAACAACAGGTACTTTTACCAAAGATACTGTTGCTGCCACATTTTCTCATCTCATCCAAAGGTAAGTGGAGGAACCAGCTTGCCTATACTATCACCATTTCCACTTCCTCTCAAAGAGACTGCCACAATACAGAACTTCAAACCATGCGTTTGTGACTACTTTCACTCAAGGATTGAAGTCGACAACCAGGCAAGAAATCGATTATGCGCAATTTGTGCTTACAACATGGAAGGGCACAAAGAAAGAGGGAAATATCACCTATCGGGGTGCTCTAGAAGTGCTAACAAGAATGGCATATCATACTATTGGAATGGTTGACAATTTGCCGCAGCCCCATATTAGAACACCTGGATCGTGTCAGCTCAACCTTCTCCAGGGACCACTCGATCAACAAAGAGAGTGTACAAGTAAGATGAAGAATCTATAAAAAGTACCCATGAATCCCATAGCAGCGAAAGCTTAGAAAAGAACAAAGAAGGGCAAGGATTGAAGCAATGAAAAATAAAGTAGTAGTAGCTCACCAAGAGGAACAACAACAAAAGAAGGCCAGATTTGAAAGAGAAAATCAGACATACAAAAGGAGCCGCCGAGCTGCAGGTGAGGACCCTAAAAGATGGAGTTCAATAGATATCATAGGGACCAAGAACATCTTAAAGATTTCCTTGAGCGGATGTATGCGGAAGAGAAAGCTTTAAAGCTTAAGGAAGCTCAAGAAGCTCAAAGAAAAGCAACGAAAGAAGCAGCTGAGCAACAGCGATAAGCGAAAATTTCTAAACAAAGTGAGTCACCTCATGACCACGAGGAGATGTCTCCACGGATCTGTTCACCAACTACGGAACAAGAAGACCAACCCATGCCAAGTCCAAGCCACTCACCAATGGATAAATCTAACGAAGATGATGCAGCAAAAGAAAAAGAGCCTAAACAACAGGCAGGTGCAAGTTTTGAACAGCCAAAGGGAACAAAAAAGATGAAGCTGGGCCTTTTACAACAACACAACCAAAATCAGCCAAGGCCTGCATGAAGCCTCAAGAACTAGAAGCAGTCAAGGCATCCACAAAGCCTCAAGGAGGAGAAGTAGAACCACCTCCACGGCCACAAGCAGAAGTTACAACAACATTAAAAGAGCCACAAACTAAAACAACCCAAACCTCTAAACAACCCCATGTTGAGCCTAAATATTGGGAAACAAATGATGAAGTTATCATGCAAGTGATTGAATAGGCCAAGAAAATGCAGCTGATGACAGATAAGATGCGAATATCAGCACTTAGCCATAGTGCTAAGGCTAAAGAGCTAGAGCTAGTCATTGATGCTCAAGGAGAGCTAGATGACAGAATGGACATCATTGTAGATCTTCAACTACAGATTACAGAGCTGAAAGATGAAGCATCCATACACCAGGTTGCAAAGGAGAAGCAGCAAAAAGAGATGGAAGAGCTAGGAGAGCTCTTGAGTAAGTTATCCAATGCATGCAAAAGCAAAGATCAACAACTGACAAAAGTAACCAACTAACTTTTAACATTACTCTGTCAGTACAAAGGATCCAAGTGTAGCTTGATGTAGCTAATGTCTCTTTGCAGTACTCCGAGTAGCGGATCAATCATTTCTAAGACACGTAAGAGATAATCCAGCTGTAGCCTAAATAAAAGAAATCGATGAAGTCTATAAGACTTTAGGAAAGAGGAACAAGGAGCTTGAGCTTGAGATGAAGGTGGAACAAACGCAAAGACGAGACCTTGCATTAATGCGCGTCCAAAGAGAAGAGCAGTTGCTCAAAGAAATAGAAGAATTGAAGAGAGTTAATCAGCTGCAAAGAGAGAGACAAACAAAAACGTAGGATGAAGCAGGAACCTCTAAACAACCAGCCATCGACATACCCTTAGTCCCTTTTGCTGATATAAAAACACAACCGTCAGAAGGGCTTGCAGGAGATTCAGAGCAAGTGCCAATGGTCCATCTTTCTAAACGTGAGGAAGATGCACTAAAAGAACAAATTGTCCAAGAAGCTTATATGGAATGGAACGTAACAATGGATTGGGAGTTGAGTGTTCTCCACTTAATAAATGTAGCTCAACTCACTCCCAACCAAATCAATGCTCAATGGCATTAGCATATGCAAGCAGAAGGCTCAGAGGATATCCGCTCCAAGTGGAGACTGAACCGGTTGAACAAAAAATCAAGATATCTAATTTTGTTCACAAGAGCACCTGCAACCCTACAGAAGGACGCTACATCCTGTCTTGTACCAAGGGTAAGGACATGGCAGGCACACGATGCACTGAAGAAGAAGAAGAGGCCAACATGGTTGAATTACCCACGACTACCAGCTCCAGAGCAGGGACCAACAACGCAAGAATACATGGTGAAAACCCTACCAGGTGCCATTACCTTCTTCAAGATCCTCCCTAACCTCTCATGTGGAATTCTTTGTAGGATTTGCAGAATGCTACTCACTTGCATTCAAACTTTTCATGAGCTTGAGAAAGTAGGAGCACCATGGATGTATTTCCTCGAAGGCAACAAAGGTCTATGGTATGATTTAAGTTGATAGCCTTCAGAAGAAGTCCTCTATGGCTTCTACGCCAGATGCATGTTTTGTCCATCGAGCAACATGTTGCATTTGAAGAGGCATTCTATACAGGTTTCTTCACATGGCAAACGAAGATATTTGGGCCAGTGATAAGCACCCTTACATCAAGGTTTGTTGGCTATTCATCCATTGAACTTAAAAACAGAGCCACCATGCAATTTTTGCAAGTCTCAGACAAAGAAATCAAAATCAAATATGAAAAATCCCTACATGCTCTTAAAGATCACCTTGCCAGCCGTCAACCGGAAGACTACTTCACGAAGTTGTGTCAAGGGACGACACACTCAAGGAGGGGGGGAATTTTAGCATCAAGCTAACTCGGATAACATTTTTTGAAGCTTTTATTGTAAACACACATATTATTTTAATGAATCAAAAATGTTGAAACTCATACTTTCAAGAGAAATAGTGTAATTAATAATCCAGGGCTACAAGCTTCCAGATTGTATCAACATATGGTTAGTTAGAGCTCCGAGATTATTAATTTGACAAAAAAACCTTGGCTAAGGTATAAAAGCCAATTTTTGTAAGTTTTTTGGATAATAGAACACAGTGTGAGCTAACGACGCTCACTTCTCTGCTTCTCATGCTTCCTACTCCCTTTCCAATTATCACATTGCAGTGCCATCTGTTGCATTGCAACCGCATGTAAGAGCTCTACGCATTGACGTAAGTATTTCATGGTAATTTGTAGCTTTTGGCATTGCTGACCTACTGCCTAAGTAGGAATTTCAGCTTAAAAATCATAAAACAAGTATCGACGGGGTATTGGGGCATCATTACTAAGCATTTAGATGCATTCTGGATCGAAAACGACTGGGTCAAAAACTAACTACTCTTAATAATCGTGATTTTTGCACTTGACCTAAAGTGATATTTAACATCATAAGCATATGTGCTTAGGTCTTATAAACATGTCCTAGAAGTTTCGTAACATTTGAATCTCATTTGGTACTATAACGGTTATGATTTATTTTTGCCGATTAGCGACTAGCTTTTGGTGATTTCTATCATTTGAGTGTAGCTTGAGTTAGATGCGAGTTCTTTGTTGTTTTCCAAGAGATTGACAATCTCTTGTTGCCTCTATGCACTAGTTGAGTCAGCTTCGTCCCATGGATTGACAATTATATTCGTGGTTGTTGTTGTGTCTGCAATAAGATAGGAGTGAGGTTAGACACCCGTCCTACATCTTGACTATTACGTGGTTCAATCCACGATAATCAATATAAAGACATAGAGTACCATCCATATTTTTATTAAAGAAGACAAGATTACTCAATGGAGAAAGGCTGGGTTGAATGAAGCCTTGTTCAAGAAGTTGAGTTAGTTGCTCCTTCAGTTCCGTAGATTCAGGTACCAACATTTTGTATGGTCTACGGCCAGCTGGTCCAGCTCTTGGAGTAAGCTCTATTGCATGATCAACATCACGCTTAGGTGGTAATTGTAAAATTTCTTTGAAAAATACATCATCATAAATTCTGTTATGCATTCGGGTTCAAGTGAATCTTACTTCTTCTCCTTAGGGTTAAGCTTTACTGCATAAATACTTTCATTCTTCCTATGACTCTTCATAAGTTTGGTAAAGTTCACTAGTCTCAGTTTAGGCTTTCCCCATTTTAGAGGAACTATAACCCTAGAGTTTTGGTCATTTTCAAAAGTGAATGAAGCATCTTTACAATGTATATGAGCATCATTGGATTTAAGCTAATCCATTCCTAAAATTCTGTCATAGATTCCTATGGGTAAGACTATGAAGTTTGCAAAAGTATTGTGACCATCCAAGACAAATTTTAAGTTACCCAACTGAAGTAGATTATTTAACCTTTCTACCCGTAGCTAACTCCATTGTAAGGTTTGTATCAGGGTGTTTAGGAAAATTGAGATTTTTGATGCACGTAGGAGATATGAAAGAATGTGTACTCCCTGAATCAATCAATAAGGTAAAATGTTTACCTTGATACTCCATTGGGATTTGAATTACTAAAAATTGTTCATTCACTCCTTGATGTTTAATTGCAGTATAAACTTATTCGTTAGCCTGATTTCCTCCACTTCTAGCCCCTTGAGCTCTCTTAACTTGAGGTCTTTCATTTTGTCCTCCTCCTGGAGAAGGTTGATGGTTAAAAGTTTCATTGTTGTTTCTGTTGGTAGGAGGTTCATTCTGGAGAAAAGGTGGATTGCCTGGTGTAAATTTCCCTTGGTTTTGAGGTTGTCTGACTTTGATTAAAGGTTCTATTGATTAAAGTTCCTCTTAATTGTAGATGGTCTAGGTCTAAAATCTCCAAATTTTTGATTTGGATTGAAGTTTCTACATTCATAGTTGTCCACCAATGTTATGAATATTGAATTGTTAAATGGACAATCCATGAACTGATGATCAGGATCAAGATAAGTGTAGCACAAATGATCATGTCTGGCCTTCATACGTAATAAAATCTCTCTTCTTTGCTGTGGATTTCCAGACCTTTGTTCTCCTCGAGACGAGGCCTTTTGATTTCATGAGCAAGAGCAGGTTTTGGTTTTCTCTATTTGGTAGTGGATAACTCTATTTCAATGGGTTTTCTTGCATAAAGGACGTCTGCAAAATTGGTAAGTCGAAGACTCTGGAGCCTAGTCTTCATAGGATTATGTAACCTTGGCACGAATCAAGCTATCTTTACTTCTTGAGTCATTCCTGCAGGAGAGTATTTGACAAGGGTCAAGAAATGTTGATAGTATAATTCCAGATCTCTGGTTCATTGAGTACAGTCAAGAAACTCATTCATACGGTCTGAATGATAAAATTTGTTCTGATAGATCTTCTTGAGCTCGGTTTTAAGGTAATCCCAAGTTTCTGCATTGGGATCAACATTGTTTTTTGTGCAATGGTCTCTTCACCAATGCTTGGTTGTTCTCTCTAGTTTGAAACTAGCGATGATAGCTTTGTTTATTGTAGAATAATGAGGCAAATCAAAGTAGTCATCCATACACTCAATCCAATCTTCAAAAACCCTACCTATATCTTGGCCTTCCCCACTAAAGTTTCCAGGTTGAGAGTTGTGAATCATAGCATCAATGTATCTATCAATGATGGTGCATTGAGAAACAACATGTGCATTTGCGTTAGTAACAGCCACATTTCCTCTAGAAGGCATGGTAACTTACTCTACCATATCAACCAAAGTCACACTTAGTACAATATTCTTATCTACTCGAAGTCCTTTAAGAAAAATAAAATAGAATATTGAGAATAAAATGAGAGAGAATAGGAGAAAAAATAACAAATAAATTAATCCAATTTCAATGACACAAAACTTTGGGGTTACAAGGTGTCTTGAAAGTTTCTAATAGATTTTAATGGCTCTGACATAATGCACCCGATAATAGCCATTGTAACATCCTTTCACCAATGGATCATAGCTATCCCATTCCTTGACTATATGAGATGGGTGATCCCAATCATCCTTTTTTATCTTTGGTTGAAACATTTTATCATTAGTGTGTAAATCATACCATTGTTGAGTAAGGGATCGGGTAGTTACAGATACTCCCATTTCGCTATGAATTATTTCCTTCTTGTACCCAAAGTAGTCAGGTGTGTCCCTCCGATCTGAGTTGTGTATATCTACACAAATTTCAAGGCACTAGGATCTGTTATAGACATTGTATAAAACTTTTACATGGTGAGGATGGTGGATTAGAGACTTTCCAAACAAGTCAAAGAAAAACTTCCAAGGTACCGAGCTAAAGGAATGTTGGTCATTTGTTTGGCATTGATGACGACTTTGCCCAAGCACAACCAATGGTAGTGAACTCGAGTAGATAGTTCTACAAAGATGATGTAAATGAATGGCATGTTCATGTATAGTGCTTTAATAGAATACTACCCACAGATGTATCACGAGGAAAAGAATGGTATGAAAAGGAGGACGTGAATTTTAGCACACAAGTTGAAGTTATAAACTTTGAAATTCAAGATGTAAACAAATATAGAGGTGGAACATCAGTTATAAGAACCAATAATTGGTTCATAGGACCTTTTTGTATTCATGTATATCCCTAAAGACACTATGTATCTTTTTGGTTTTCTACAATTATAAAAATTTAATTTTGATATGATTTTGCACCTGGACTTCTCAAGTCATCAAATGTAGTAGTGACGTTGTGAGGATTGTATTTAAAAATTGGCCCATAGACTCTATTGAACCAATCTTGGGGTACATAATAGAGTCTGTTGCCACCATTTGACTTCTATCATACTTTGATCATGACCTTTTCACAAAAGCCATATCTTTGGTTTAGCATGAGGGCCTTCTCGCTAAGTATAAGCTCTCAACTCGGTATATCCAAAAGTGAGCAGAGGTTAAGGTAAAAAACATAGCCTTGTTAAATGTCACCTTCTTGGATCTTTTCCTTGACCCAAAGATCTGGATAGGTCATAAACCTACCAGCCATTTGTGTTCGATGTTCAGGTTGGGCTTCAACATATAACTCCCATTCTACGTAAGTGTTAGGAACAAGGTAGTCTCTAGTTCCCTTTGAAGCTCAAACCACTTCAATTCCCCAATGGATGTTGAATTCAACCGCGTAATTGAAAAAGACCCTTTGTGAAAAATCACGTGGGAGTTCATCTAGACAATTAAAAATATCCATCTAAAAATAGGACAAGGAGAGAGAAAACTTAATACACATGTGAACCAAAGCTGAGTCTATGCTTCTTTCATTCATCAAAATTTGATTTTCATGATTTCATGACAATATTATGGTGGTATTCCCTTAGATCTCCCACGCGACAAAGTGATCTGTAGTTATCTTCAAGTTTTTCTTTCCTTATGATAGCTGCAAAAGCCTCAAACTCCTTAGCAACTTCATCAATCCTTAACATTTGGGAGCGCATTTCAAAGTAGTAGAACATGTCTTCTAGGCCTAACCATTTTTCGAGTTAAAGTAGTCTGAGGTTGGTAAACCAGCCTCCTAGACTATTGTTAATCTAGATAAAGAATTGACAAAAGGGTTCTTGGTGATGGGTAAGGTAACTACCGTCAACACTCTTCCAATAAGTTGTGCTTCCTGGCATGCCAAAGACTTTGGTGCCGATTTCTAAGTAAAAGAGTTCCCTTTCATCCCTTGATAACCGTGTTTCCATATTGTTGAACACTATGTCCAAGACCTCATTCCATTAGCTAAAGCATTCTGACATCACTCTAGGAGCCATTTGTTACTACAAAACAAACATTCAAAGAAACTACAGTGCCGTTGTTGAACACTTCAACCACTTTACCATAACTCAAACTAAATACTTTCATTCAGGAAGACAAGTCAAGCAAGTACCACCAACCATTCACTTATAGATGCACCATGAATATAATATCCTTTACCAAACAGCATGCATGAATGTGTGCACGATGCATAACTAACCTGACTAGTGTCAGTCTTTAGGCTATCTCCATAATCTTAAGAATATGATCTGATACAAGGTGAGAGATACGCCTCCCCAAGGGTCAATGCACAAATATATAATTTACACCTTTGTACAATATTTAATATACATAAGAGTTGCAAAATCATTTTCACAAGGGAGGAGTTCTTAGCACTCGACCAAGCATGGAGTTTAGGCCATAAGTTGGATTGCATCCAGATGCACCTAGAAGCTAGTGCTACCCTTGAATGGGTGTTATGATTGAAAGCATACTCAAGGAAAATATAACATTGTGGAGGGTGAGTATATGTGTAGACCGCATTGCGGGAGAAGAGAGAGAGAGAGAGAGAGAGAGAGAGAGAGAGAGAGAGAGAGAGAGAGTATAGTGGAGGATGAAATAGAGTGCATACAGACATGAGAGAATGACAATAGAGATTCTTTAAATGCCCTATCTAAATGAAATAAGAAACCGTATATAAATGCAATGACAAAATTTGGGTATACAATAACATCAAAAAATTGATGACAAAATAACTAGCAGAGCACCGAACACTGTGTAGGGATCAATCGGTCCACCCATCCACATCTGCTCTACTATGGATAGAGAGAATTTCACCTCACTAGGAGCGAGGCAGAAAACCTCCAACCTACCTGAGCCAGACAGAAGCTGAAGCCTTTTCGCCTCCCTCCATGAACCCCATCTCTGAAAGGATCCCAAGTACGAGTAGGTGGTAGGGTATGAACACCAACTATACCAATTTTAGGCAGCACGCCTCTTCGATGCCTAGCATGACTAGGTGTTTAGGCAACGTAGGAGAAAATCCAAGGTGAAATTCCCCACACGTTAGCCGTGTGTTGTAGGAGATCCTAGTCTGTAGCGAAGTTGTCATGAGAAACATAACACGTGAGTCCATCACAATAGCACCTTCCATATGCACAAACAACCTTTTTCAACCAGTTAGAATGTATAGGGTCTTTACCCTTACATGTCTACGATAAACCATATGAATCAATTCATGAATTAATCCAAAACAAACCATAATCCAATCACATCACACGGGTGAGCACTACAACCAGCTCGGGTGAGGCACAATCAATCCTGCATAACCACTTTAGAACCTAACACAACTGCAAAAAATTCGGCTGCATAACCATATCTAGAAAAGAAACCAAGAGCCACATTGGCTTCCACCACAAAACCACAACCATAAACCATGAGGGAATCCCAACCCTTAACCACCAATCATATTCATAATGAACCAACTCCCACACTTGGAGTTTGACATAACCACTTTAGTCAATCGAAGTCCATACACATAGCTCTTGGGAGATGAGATTTTCATGAATAAAATAAGTTCGACCAGAAACTAAATATGATATTAAAATACAATTTTTGCAACATCCAACCATGCAGTGTAGATGCATCATATCTGCACTTCACCTCTCTAGCACACAGAGCTAGTTTTGACGTAGAAAGGTGGAAAGCAATCATAAATATGCACATGAGGCATCCACATCAATCCATAAGGTCCCATACATCATGTGATAACTTTCCATCACCATAAACACGATGCAAAACATCTCCAACCTTTAGATCAACCATAAACCATAACTTCATACATGTATATGCGAAAAACAACTTTTGACATTTTCGAGGGCATGCATAACATAAAAATGAAAGTACTTGACCTCAAACCAATGCATCAAGATCAGATCCATAATATAGACTATCATTCTATCACATCACTTTACTCATATGATACTCATAGATCTTCTGCCTATGTGGTTCAGGTTGACTACCCATATACCCTCACATAAGTTTATGGGCATCCAATAACTGAAATCAACTCATCAAAACAAACCATAAATCATCCATAAGTAGCTCAATTAACTCACGATGTCATATGGCACTCTCCCTAGCTAACACCCCTACACGTGCATATAAAATCGATTATGAAATGATTAATAACTTGCATACCCAAGGTGATAACAGAGACCTAAATACATTTATCATGAATTTCAATCAATCTTTTATTGTCTAAGTGCGCTTTCTCATCCATTGAATCTATATACTGGTTCTCCAAGGAGCCTAGGATCTAAAATTTTGACCAAGTGCAATGGATAGCAAGATGTTTTTTGACCATATCTCTTAGCTCGTGCGTGATTTTCACATGACACCTAGGAGAGAAAATGTTCTAAATGATGTGTTTTACCTCTTTTATAAAGGGTTTGGACTGATTCATAAAACAGTTTGTGAGTTATGACCAAAATAGTGTTCCTACCGCTTTTATGATATGAAACGAAAAACGCTTTTTATGTACGGACGTGATCGTAAACACATTGTGTGCATAAATGAGCGTGTTAAACATGATGAAATAATCATGGGGCAATGTCATACATCTTGATAAATCCATACATACACTCGTATATGAAAAAACATCACCAAGAGGGTGATTACTCAGAAAAACGACACATAGAGAGAGATGATGATGGCTATGGAGTTTAGAGCTTCTCACCGTACTTTAGAATTGATTAGGGGGTGTCCAAAGGACTTTAGCTTTTACGCAAGAGAGTGGTGATGAGAGCTACGTAGAGGTATTCACCACAAGAGCTTCCAGAGAGCGCATACACCATGAAACGAGAGAGAATATAGTAAGCAAGTAGAAAGAGAATAACCTTCTTATTTTTGTTGTTGTTCTTATTCTTCTTCTCATATACAAGAGACACTATGACATTTGGAGCACATTACCGCTCAGATAGACGCGGGAAAACAAAGGAAAAGTTTAAGGCAAAAAATCTAAGGAGTGGTAATGCTGGAGTCAATACTCGCGGTAATGGTCCTTCAGCAAATCTCGCGGTAATTGGCCCGGCTACATTTCCGCATGTATTTCTGCACTGTTTACCGCCAGTATTACCGCGATGATTATCGCAACCGGGAGTATTTTTAAAAAAAATCAAATGACCATTTGGATGGTCCTTGGTTGGTAGGACCCATCCAAATGGTCATTTGCCTTTTCTTTCTTATACATTTAATAAATAAAAAACAACAATTCCATTGCACCAAAAATTTGGACCAAAATCAAATGTTTAATTATATTGGAGAAACTATTCAAAAACAACAATTTCATTGCACCAAAACTTTGGACCAAAACGAAATGTTTAATTATATTGGAGAAACTGTTCATTACAAAATTGCCCAAATAGGCGATGCATGGCGGCTATACAATTGTGGCCAAAACAAGACTTTGGGCCAAAATCAAGTGTTTAATTATATTGGACATTACAAAATTTCCCAAATAGGCGATACATGGGGGCTATACAACTGTGGCGAAAAGAAGATGCGCGTGCGGGCCCAAAAACACTTGGAGGATTGAGCTACTCGGATCCTGGGACCTCTCAAGGGACTCCTTGACTTTGGAAAAGAAAAAAACAATAAAACCTTTAATTAATACAAATGGATACATAAAGCTGCATGCAATGATTTTTTTAAAAAAGTTCACACTTACAGGCTGTAGTGTACGACATGCATTTTCAAATTCTTCACGATTGATTTTGTTGTTTTCATACAGCCAGCACCATGTCTGATATTCGGAGTGGCTTGGACGGGTCATAGTAATATTTTGCTGTATATCAATTAAAAAATATCACAAACCTAACCTTATTACCACAAATTAAATCAATTCAAATGAAAATACGCACACTCAAAAATTTATCTTTCCATGCTGCTTTTCCGCCCGAGCCGTAATGCGTGGGCGTTTGCTGCATCCTTGCCTCCACCTGCCGAGTGTGCGTCCTAGCACCTGTTGCTCTCTCGTCCTCCAGCTCGCCCTGGGCTTTCTCCCACTCCTCATCGTGAACATTTCTAGGGCGATAGTTGTGACCCTCAGATTCAAATGTTCGCTTTGCCGCCCTTTGCAGACTGGACTTCTTATTTTTCAAGAAATTCTTGATGTATTCCTCGAGCCACTGCCTGGAGATCTCTTCCACTTGCGGATTAGGGAACCGCATGAGCAATGTCGTGTGAATGTACGTCACGTCGGCTCGGTCCTGATCTTTGAAAGATTTAAAGCAATATTGGTATGTCGAGTGGATCAGTTGGTTAAGGTGCACTCGAAATGTCCTCCCTAAAGAGGAACCTAGATCCACCTCCCACCACGATGTATATAGTAGTATTAGCCACGAGCGTTCGGGGCGGGTGCATCGCGGTCCTCATCCTCATGTGGAGCTCCAAGGGGTGAGCGAGGAGGTCGGGGTGTAAGAGGAGGTGAATCTGTAGCACTGCCCCCTCCACCACCAAAGTAGCACGAGCCACTACCTCGATGAGAGCGTGAGCCACCACTACGGGAGGAGCGTTGGCCACCCGAAGAGCGCTGGCCCGAGCCCGAACCGTTGGGTGGTGTAGGCGACGGATAACTTGACGGTGCGGGCGTGGATCGCTGCGAATGCAAGGTGGAGGGAGCTACGAGTGACGAGAAAGTCGAGGGTAAGGTGGAGGGAGGCCCACTGGGAGGAACACTCTGTACGATCGAGTGCCGGCGCCCGGTGTTGCAAGCGGTGAGAGCCCATAGGCAGCCAACTGTGCTGGTGTGTACCGCCCTCGAAGACTCTGCTGTGAGGATAGCCACTCTACCTGGGCGCGGTATGCCCTCTCGAGGTCAAGGTCGTGTACTGCATCTCAGAACCATCGAAAGCCGAAGGTGGATTGTGACTAGTGGGAGGAATATTGCAAGTAGTAAGCATCACAAGCGTCCTTGTAAGAGAGGCCCTCGGCGAGAAAGTCCTCTATGGATCGATAGCTGGGCGTGGAAGAGGATGCCATATCCTAAAATTTCACAGAAAAAAGGGACCCTAATTAACATTGGATTCTAGTCAAAGTGAGATTCTTCCTTGCATAGGATTCCCCCTTGCATAGGATTCCTCCCTGCATAAGATTGCTTTTATCTCCTATTTAAGAAATGGTTTATGTGATTTATTTTTTTGCATCCCTTCAGAGTGTGTGTGTGTGTGCTTCTAATTAATCTATTGTGTGTGTGTGTTGGTGTGTGGCAAAGAAATTAATCTAGTGTGTGTGTGTTGGACCTTAATCTACCGTTGGGCTTCTCGATGACCACTGGGGTCTCAATCAACTTCATCGCACACCCACATGGAGGTATGTTGTTGTATGCTAATGCTAATGAATGTATGTTTTGTTATACTAATGCATGCCCAAGCACACACTAATGTAAGCGTTAGTGTGTGCAAGTAACGCATGCACACACTGATGCTTGTGTTAGTGTGTTCTTGTACACTAATTAGTGTACAAGCACACACTAATGCAAGCATCAGTGTGTGCAATTTTTTCACACACCAATGCTCAAAATAGTGTGTGCTTGTGCATGCATTAGTGTGTAGACACACTAATTTGTGCATAAGCACACACTATTGTGAGCATTGGTGTGTGCTAGAGAGGTATGCACACACTAATGCAAGCATTAGTGTGTGTGTGTGTGTGTGTATAATGCATGCATTGTGCCTAAAATAGTGTGTGAAAACACACTAATTTGTGCACAAGCACACACAAATGCTTGCATTAGTGTGTGCTAGATAGGTATGCACACACTAACGCTTGCATTAGTGTGTGCTTGGGCACAAATTAGTGTGTGGAAACACACTAATGCTTGCATTAGTACGTGTGTGTGTGTATAATGCATGCAATGTGCCTAAAATGGTGTGTGAAAACACACTAATTAGTGCACAAAAACACACTAATGCTTGTATTAGTGTGTGCTAGAGAGGTATGCACACACTAACGCTTGCCTAAAATAGTGTGTGAAAACACACTAATTAGTGCACAAGCACACACTAATGCTTGCATTAGTACGTGTGTGTGTGTATAATGCATGCAATGTGCCTAAAATGGTGTGTGAAAACACACTAATTAGTGCACAAAAACACACTAATGCTTGTATTAGTGTGTGCTAGAGAGGTATGCACACACTAACGCTTGCCTAAAATAGTGTGTGAAAACACACTAATTAGTGCACAAGCACACACTAATGCTTGCATAAGTGTGTGCTAGAGAGGTATGCACACAATAATGCTTGCATTAGTGTGTGCTTGGGCACAAATTAGTGTGTGGAAACACACTAATGCATGCGCACTAATGCATGCACACTAATGCAAGCATTAGTAGTGTGTGTGTGTATAATGCATGCATTGTGCCTAAAATAGTGTGTGAAAACACACTAATTAGTGCAAAATCACACACTAATGCAAGCATTAGTGTGTGCTAGAGAGGTATGCACACACTAACGCTTGCATTAGTGTGTGCTTGGAGATACACTAATGCATGCACACACTAATGCTTGCATTAGTGTGTGTGTGTGTGTATAATGCATGCATTGTGCACAAAATAGAGTGTGAAAACACACTAATTTGTGCACAATCACACACTAATGCAAGCATTAGTGTGTGTATAATGCATGCACACACTAATGCTTGCATTAGTGTGTGCTTGTAACTCATGCACGCACTAATGCATGAATTAGTGTGTGATTGTGCACAAAATTGTCACGGGAACCGAATAATAGAGATCGATAGCAAAAGATAGAGAAAGAGATCTTTGTATTGATGAATCTTTGTAGAGTTTTGATACAACAGAGGAGCAAAATATATGGGCGCAATCCGTTGTACGGAGCTCGAACCTCCCGACCACCCCCGAGCTTCAGTTCGTTTGCATGCAGCGTCTCACTCGCACTCGCACTCGCACTCGCACTCTCACTCTCACTCTCACTCGCACTCGCACTCGCACTCGCAGAAGAAGAGATCGGTGAATGATCCCCAAACGCACCACCCGTCGTGCTTTTATCCTTCTTTTCCTCGAAAAGCCTGCACGATTTTCATACCAAGTATACCTTCATAATCTCAATTGCCATACTCTACCATGAAGAAACAATCCACTTCTTGGTTGATAGCAGGGAGAACTGTATGATATTGTATGTCTGTCTGTCCCTGTGTACACTACACTGCTGCTGCCTTCTGTTTGTTTTCATCATAACTTTTACAAACGAACTCAGAACAGAGCAATCCAGGTACTCAAAACGACGGGAATAGGTCTGGTCTACAAGGCAACGCGAACAGAATTGCGAAAAACATCTCTGTTTGGCTAAAAAAGCAACTTTTAGGTCGCGACTTATAAAACCTTTGTTTTTGGGTCTCCACTACTTTTACAACTTATTTTAAGCATACCCATGCATTTTAAGCTAAAACACATAAATATAAAATATTGATATTAATAAAAATCTCAATTTTACTGTTCATAGACAGACTATCTGTTATTCATTAATCTTTATCAAATCCGTCTTTAGTGTATTATTTTTTTAAAAAGAATATATGTTCTCTTTTAATATCTCAACTCATTCGTATAAGCTCTATTTAATAGACTATTCAACAATCTTTCAAATCGTACTAACGAAAGATATGTCCTGCTACATTTTTTTTCGACTTTAAGAACTTCAAAAACTAGTCCTATTACATTCTCCCCTTATCAAAATTAACTCTGTCCTCAGAGTTGGTCTAAAGAGAGGAAAATTCTCTTTGCAAAACACTAAGATCAATCCATGATGCATCCTCTACTGGATAGTTCTGCCACTTAACCAAAACTTCCACAATGTCTCTATTTCTCAAATGTTTAAAACGCCTATCTAGTACTAAGTCTGGTTCTATAGTCAATGGTCCGTCATCTTTCAACTTAGAGTTGTCCTCTAAAACATGATGCACATTAGGAACATACTTTTTCAATAAACTCACATAGAATACATGATGCACTTTAACATGAGAAGGCAATTCCAATTTGTAACCTAATGAACCAATGCGCTTCAAAATTTTAAATGGACCAACAAATCGTGGAGACAATCTTCTATCATTTCCAAGAATCAAACGAGACTTCTCAGGAATAACCTTTAAAAAACCATATCACCAGTTTCATACTCCACAACACGATGTTTCTTGTCATAATACAGTTTATGTCTCTTTTGAGATTCTCTAATATTCCCCCTGATTTTGGCCAACTCGCTATCCATTTTCTCAAGCATCTCACGTGACAGTTCTACCTTATTCCTCGAATTAAGAAAATGAATAGGTGTAGGATAGTTATAGCCATACATTGTCTCAAACGGAGTCATCCTAATAGATGAATGATATGAACTGTTATATGCAAATTCAACCACCAAAGGCAGATATTCATTCCAATTAGATTGGTTTTCATTGACATACATTTGTAACATATCTTCTAGAATACGATTCACTCTCTCCGTTTTCCCATCTTTTTGAGGATGAAAAGCACTAGACATGCGTAACTGGGTACCTATAGAGTCAAAAGTCGCTCTCCAGAAATGAGAAGTGAACTTAGAATCTCTGTTAGACACTATGCTCTTGGGCATGCCAAGCAAACGAAATATCTCTTTCATAAACAAGTATACAATGGTCAATGCAGTATAAGTTATTTTTACAGGAAAGAAGTGAGCTTGTGTTGTGAGTCTATCTACCACCAGAAAGATCGAATCATACCCTCCACGAGTAGTAGGAAGTCTAATGATAAAGTCCATGGATATACACTCCCACTTCTGTAAAGGAATGTCTAAGGGTTGAAGATCACCAAGTATCCTCTTATGTTCAATCTTAACTTGTTGACATTGAAAGGATTCACGCACATAATTCTTAACATCCAATTTCATACGCGGAAAAAGAATGAACTTTTAATCTTTTCATGTGCCTTATTCAATCCAGGATGACCAGAAAAAGTTGAATTATGACACTCATGCAAAATTTGACTCTTGAAAGCAGAATTTGTAGGAATACACAAGCGGTCATAATAATACAGATTTTCCTTATACAAGTGATATCTGTTCTCATACCTCTCACCAATATTCTCCGCAAGAATTTCAAAATAGGCATATAAAAAGAATCATTTTCAACTTCAGCATGCATATCATCAATCAAATTGGATCGCACAACAGTCAACAAATTACCCATGGGCGTACGACTCAATGCATCTGCAACTTTATTTTCTTTTTCACACAAATACTTCAAATCAAAGTCATACTCAGCCAGCAATTCAATCCATCTTCTTTGTCTGTTATTTAACAATGGCTGAGTGAAAATATACTTCAAGTTTTGATGATCAGTATGCAATTCAAATTTTACACCAAGCAAGAGATGATGCCAATGCTTCAATGCATGAACAACAGCAAGTAATTCTAGATCATGTGCTGCATAGTTCAATTCATGTCATCTTAATTTCCTAAACTCATATGCAACCACTCTTCCTTCTTGTGTCAAAACACAACTTAATTGTTAACCACTAGAGTCACAGGACACAACAAATGGTTTGCCCATCTCAGGAACTTTTAAAACATAATTTTCCGCTATTTTAGCCTTCAAGGTCTCAAAAGCAGTCTCACAGCTAGAAGTCCACACAAAACCCTTGTCTTTCTTGGTCAATTCAGTCAAAAGACTTGCTATCTTAGAGAAATCTTTAATGTGTGCTCTCTCATATTGTGCTAGACCCATAAAGCTTCTTACATCTCTTACTAACATAGTCTTAACTTTATCAAGATCAATGTGAATCCCCTCTTTAGAAATCACTCTTCCCAAATACACAATCTGATCCTTTGCAAAAGAATACTTACTTGCTTTGGCATACAATTTATGTTCACGCAAAACCTCAAATGTTTTCTTTAAGTGCAATGCATTATCTTCTTCATTCGTAGAATACACAAAAATATTATCCAAGAATACCAGAATGAAGTCATCAAGATACGGGTGAAAAATATTATTCATTAAGCACATGAAAGTTGTTGGTGCATTAGTCAAACCAAAAGCAAGAACTCTAAATTCATAATGTTCATAACGTGTACGAAAAGAAATCTTTAGAATGTCCTCGACCTTAATGCGGATTTGATGGTAGCCAGAACGAAGGTCAACCTTTGAAAATATTGTGGCACCACTCAAATGACTAAGCAGTTCATCTATGTGAGGAAGAGGATATTTGTTCTTAATGTTCTGTTTGTTTAATCCCCTATAGTCGATGTATAACCTATATGTACCATCCTTTTTCTTTTTGAATAACACAAAACTACCCCAAGGAGATACACTAGGCTTAATGAAACCCTTTTTTCAACAGATCATCAAGTTGTATCTTGAGCTCTTTAAGCTCATCAATATTGAACCTGTATGGAGCTCTTGAATAAGGTGTTGCTCCTGGATATAGATCTATGGCGTGGTCTACCGCTCAAGGCGGAGGCATACCAGGAAGATCGTCCGGAAACACATCCTTAAATTCATGTAAGAGATCCTCTATAAATTTTGGATTTGTCTCTTTATGTTTATCCCTAGATTCTCTTTAATCTCATTAGCAAACACAAGCAACGTCTCACACTCTTATCTAAGTCACCTTATCAATTCCATTGCCAAAACTAGATTTAGAATCTCTTTCTTTCCACAAAGAGTGTGACTTATCATCATCAAATGATTAAAGATATATTTTTCTTTCTTAACAATCAATCAAAACATGATTTTCAATGATCTAATTGATACCAATGATAACATCATGCATATCAATGTTTATGTTATAGAAATCATCTTTATGATTTCGACTCTTCAAAGAAAAAAAAAACAAATTTTCTACTAACTCTTTCGTGGAACTATTATTACCACTAGTTAAGTCCACAAGTCTTTTAACTTCTCGATTTAATTTCAAGTTTAATTTCTCAATCAATTTAGACGATAAGAAGCAATGAATACTATCCAAATCAATTAAGAAATTCAAATTTTAATCTCAACTTCTACGCATAAATTCGATCTCACAGAAGGTTTCAAAGGACGTATCAAAGACATAAAACATCACAAAGAAGAGGTAGATGACTTACCTTTATCGTACGCATCGCCAAAAGTCTCCAATTGAGCCATCTTGGTACGTATTGTCTTATTGGTCACCTTGCTCGAGCATTCGAAAGTCTCGTGGTCGTGTTCTCGATATTGAAAGTATAATCCAAATCTTTGAGTTCTTCAATCCACGCTTCTAAATCTTCGCATATCTTTCTTATGCCATCAAACTCTTTAAGCTTAGCCTTCGTTAAGAATGATTTGGTTGTCGCTTCTCCCATATCGTCATCGTTTCTTTTGGCGGTACCCCAACGTCGCCACGATGATTATTGTTTTCAGGTGGATTAGCATGGTTTTCACCTTCATGTTGGCCATCAAGGTCTACATAGATATCAAGCTCTCGTGCTGCTTTGCCCCGCAGAGCCTCAACACGCTCCCAATTTGCAATTTTCATATCTTCTCATAGTCGCCGAATCAGGTCTTCTTGCTCCTTCATCCTCCTCTCGTATCCTTCCATGTCCAGAATCAACCGCTTGCTCTGATACCAATTGTCACGGGAACCGAATAATAGAGATCGATAGCAAAAGATAGAGAAAGAGATCTTTGTATTGATGAATCTTTGTAGAGTTTTGATACAACAGAGGAGCAAAATATATGGACGCAATCCGTTGTACAGAGCTCGAACCTCCCGACCACCCCCGAGCTTCAGTTCGTTTGCATGCAGCGTCTCACTCGCACTCACACTCGCACTCGCACTCTCACTCTCACTCTCACTCGCACTCGCACTCAAATTGTCACGGGAACCGAATAATAGAGATCGATAGCAAAAGATAGAGAAAGAGATCTTTGTATTGATGAATCTTTGTAGAGTTTTGATACAACAGAGGAGCAAAATATATGGGCGCAATCCGTTGTACGGAGCTCGAACCTCCCGACCACCCTCGAGCTTCAGTTCGTTTGCATGCAGCGTCTCACTCGCACTCGCACTCGCACTCGCACTCTCACTCTCACTCTCACTCGCACTCGCACTCGCACTCGCAGAAGAAGAGATCGGTGAATGATCCCCAAACGCACCACCCGTCGTGCTTTTATCCTTCTTTTCCTCGAAAAGCCTGCACGATTTTCATACCAAGTATACCTTCATAATCTCAATTGCCATACTCTACCATGAAGAAACAATCCACTTCTTGGTTGATAGCAGGGAGAACTGTATGATATTGTATGTCTGTCTGTCCCTGTGTACACTACACTGCTGCTGCCTTCTGTTTGTTTTCATCATAACTTTTACAAACGAACTCAGAACAGAGCAATCCAGGTACTCAAAACGACGGGAATAGGTCTGGTCTACAAGGCAACGCGAACAGAATTGCGAAAAACATCTATGTTTGGCTAAAAACGCAACTTTTAGGTCGCGACTTATAAAACCTTTATTTTTGGGTCTCCACTACTTTTACAACTTATTTTAAGCATACGCATGCATTTTAAGCTAAAACACATAAATATAAAATATTGATATTAATAAAAATCTCAATTTTACTGTTCATAGACAGACTATCTGTTATTCATTAATCTTTATCAAATCCGTCTTTAGTGTATTATTTTTTTAAAAAGAATATATGTTCTCTTTTAATATCTCAACTCATTCGTATAAGCTCTATTTAATAGACTATTCAACAATCTTTCAAATCGTACTAACGAAAGATATGTCCTGCTACATTTTTTTTCGACTTTAAGAACTTCAAAAACTAGTCCTATTACAAAATAGTGTGTTTTCACACACTATTTTGTGCACAATCACACACTAATGCAAGCATTAGTGTGTGTATAATGCATACACACACTAATGCATGCACACACTAATGCAAGCATTAGTGTGTGATTGTGCACAAAATTGTGTGTGTGTGTGTGCGTGTGTGTACAATGTTTGTGTAGCAGTTTTAAATCTAAATACATATACGCAAACGAGCACGAGCTATTCACAGACCATGAATTTTAGAAAATTACAGTGGTATTGCACAATAATTTATTTGCAGTTGAAAATAAATTTTGTACAAGGTAATGAAGATAACAAGATATAGTTCAAGAATCCATAAACCCAAAGTCTGGGAAAATTTGCATCACATTAAGATATCCTGCATTTGTTAAGAACTCGACAATTTAATCAAGGAAGGTAGCCCTCACCTGCACCCATAGCCACAAGAAAACAGTTCGTTAGCACGTGACTGTACGCAGGTGATGCAGGGCATCCCAGTTGTTATCCATGTCACCTTAAAAAAAACATATTGTTCTTAACAAGTATTTTGTTTAGTTTTGAAATAAACCATTCTTTGGCAAATTTTGCCAATCTGATAAAGGAAATTGCACACCATAAAGTAGCAATGTACCTGTTCATTCCTCAATTTAATATACATATATCTCTCCTTTTTTTAAACCATCTTTTTCTAAATCTTTTTATATTTATATATATTTTTTAAAAAACTACATTTCTCAAGAAATATTAATGCTTATCAAGTCATGTCTTGTTATATTGTATCACTAGCCAGAAATAGACAGTTGTTTTAATTAAAAAAATATAAGGCACTAGGTGAGTCAGTCCTTTGATCAGACTCGGACCTGGTCTGAGATAGATACGACATATAAAAAACCAGAACAGATCCGTATAAAAGGGAGTTTATACGAATTTCCATAAAACTGAGGATTTTATAACCTATTCCTAGAAGCACTATTGTATATACTGCAAGATGCTTAGGTTAGAGTCAGCTTCTATATTTTTGAGTGTTTCTTTTTAATCCAGCAAATGAAGACCAACAAATTTTATATAATAGCCGACGTTCCAACCCAGCCAAGCCATATATAACTCAATTCCCCAGTTGAAGTAAAGGTAATTTACCGAACAGTATCAAAAGAAACATCATCTTATGTGAAAAAAACCAGAATCTTGGAACCAGTTTTAATAAATCCAGTATGTGCTGCAATACTTGAGCTCAATATACAAACCGAGTATGTATTGCCACTCATATTCAATAACGGATGTGCAGCAACTCTTAGATTTATCATGAATAAGAGAACAAGCACTAAGAGAAGTCGGGACGCCTTTACAGAAACCAGTATAAAGTGCCCTCAAACAAGTGTACCGCAGATCTAATGCAATAGGAACCTTACCAAGAGATTTAAATTTATCAAGTGACTGTAATTTTATACACAGGACAACAGTAAATTAGTGAAGCCATAATCCAAAATATCAAATCCACATTATATGATCATTACAGCTCATTTTATTTGTGAGTTTCTGGGTTTTTTTTAATTTTTACACGAGTTAATTTAATCTATTGAGCAGATTTTTAACCGAATCTTAAAATCTTCGCACCAATATACAATTCCATTCTAAAAAGTACATACAATACTCTTTCCTTAGTAGCAAAAATGGCCTCTTACCAGGCAGTTTCCCCCAATTAAAAAAAAAAAACAGAATTTTCCTCATAGACCAGTTTTACGGCACTTTAAACGGCAACCATGCATACAACTCCCATCATTCACAAAAATCCAGGCAATACTTAGTTTAACCAAACCTTTCACTCAGTTTCTAGAACCAGGTTGCAACTTAATTATTTGTTTATTTTACGACATCGACCATCATTAGTCAAAGAAATATATAATTTCCAAACTGTCACACAGCAGCAAAAGAGTACCTACACATTCATTAATCTCCTAAAGACCAATAAAAAGTATCCGGAACAAGTTTCCAAATTTTCAAATCATTTCATCAACAAAGCTTCAGAGTGACATATTAGCTTTAGGTTAAATATACGGTAACAGACTACCTTGTTTTTTTTAAAGAATTTCAAAAAACCAGTTACAGCGAAGCTATAGAGATTCCAAATGTAAGATAAGGAATTTCATAAAACCTGTAGATTAGGAGACGACGAAGCGTCCACAGTATCCTTCACATTCTTTTTCGGCATGATTGAGCACCTAGTAGGAAGTATCCACTCACCCACACAATATAGAATGCACACAAGTGAATACAGTACGATACCAAGTGAGTAAGAGTACACACAATTTTAGGGGGCTTTTATACATTGCTGAAGCGAATCGGGAGCAGATCTGCCACTGTCACAGTCCTGCTACAAAGTTAGACGCCACCCATACGGGCCAGATACTCAGGGATAGTCCCTGCTGAAGATCCGGTCTGACCTTACATCAGTATATGCGACTATACTCACAAGCCACCTCAACCCTAGCGCAGGCACAAGACGTGTTGCAGGCAGCCCGACACAATAGAGAGGTAAAAATACGCTATAGAGTGTAAATGGAGAGAGAGAGATGTGCTATTTACCTTAAAGCAAGGTCACATCATAAAATATCTAGTCTTATAATGTATACCTACTGGACACACCAAAGCCGTCGATACCTGGTTCAATTCGACCATCGAGATTTTTTTTACCTGGCTCAAGTTTAGCCACACATCCCAATATAAAATCCACACACCATAATCCTCGGCATATGTCATGCATCCAGCAATTGGGTACAGTATATAGAGATGTTTATTTACCTTGAAGCAAGGTCACATCAAATAAATATCTAGTCACATATAGAATACCAACTAGAAACCCCAATGCAGTCGATACCCGGTTTGAATCGACTATCCAGCTTTTAAAAAAAAAAAATAGGCTCAGTTTTATCCCACACATCCTCGCTATCCACAAACCAATATACTCGGCTTAAGTCAAGTATCCAATAACTGGGGTACAGTATCCAACAAGGAACTAAACAGTGTACGATATGCTGCATATTAACAACACATTTTTTATTATTAATTCATACTTCCAATTTTGATTCAAAGTTAGAAAGTGATTCTATAAAAGCAAGAAGACACTAATATATAAACCAATCAAAGGTAGCAGTAAGGAGTAACTGTACAAGGGTAATATACATATCTGCATGTTTGCATATCAGGAGTGCTAAAAAAATGGCCTACAATCAAGAACTGGTTTTTTCCATAGCAAAAGCACACCTTTATCAATCAGGTGACTCTACACGGAGAGCAACATTACTCCGTTATGAACTATATCTATTCCCACACTTAGGAACCTCTGTTTCCCAGACTAAATGGTGGTCATACAAAGATCGAGTGACTCGTGTAGCACTTTGGGGTCGTGAGCATTTTAGGAACAATATCATATTGGCTATGGTTACAGAAGCTCTGGCCTAGGGCCACAGTATTATTATGTAGAACATTCAATGAAGCTAGGTTTTTCAGAGCGGTTATACCTGCTAGCCCAATTCCTTCCATCTCAAAAGATCTATTTGTATCGAAGTTATGGTCATCAACTAAGAGGTTATTTTAACAGTACTCCACGCACACGGGAGTATGGGTTGGTCTTGGAAACTCGTATTTTGCCCTTAACAGAGCGCCCAAACACCTGCTATTACTGCGATAGCTGTTTGTGTGATCACGTAATGGGTGGGTTAATAGAGATGTAGATGAGAATCCACAAAAATACTTATCGGCCCTGCTTCTTTTTGTCCCTTGCGAGTCAGAAGAAAGAACTCAAGCGATTTTGTGTGTGTGTGTGTGTGCCCACCCTTTCCCAGGCACCAAATCCTATGAGGTAGTAGACCCCATAGAATAGGGGCCTACAACCTCGAGAAGTATTTGTATTATCAGATGCAAGTTATGCTGAGGTTTTTTGAATCAGTCTGATTTAAGTAGACTAATCAGATTTTGTAAATAAAATTTAAGATAGGTCCAATTGTGTCTTTCTAAGGAGTTGCAGATGCATGCAACCAGGTCTTTTTTTGTAAACCCGTTCTTGATGAACTTGGTAATTAACTTACCTATCTCTTCATATGCTCTAAAACAGTCGGAAGAGGCATACATGATAAGAAAAAGCATTCCTAGACAGGTGTGTAGAGAATTTTTGTACGGTCTATTGCTTTTTTTCTTTGTAAATTCAGAAGACATAAGCATAAGTTTATCTCTTTTCCAAAAAAAGCGAGTATAAAAGTTTCCCACAAAAGGGAAAATTATTGTAAACTCAATATTCAGAAAGTGTGTTCTAGAAATGATCAATTTATCCTGCCATAGTACTTTCTCAGAGAATGTAGGTTCGATACATATGCAAGGTGGATAAATCTCTTTAAGTGTAGGTTCAAATAAGGGGTTGTTGATGCTTCAAAGGTCATTCATAAATCTGAAAGACTGTGCAAAGTGTGAGAGTAATGAATTACTTGTTGGTATAGTTAATATTTTAAGGAGCCAATGATATTCGAAGTAACAAAGATAAAGATTACACATAATCGGGGAGCATGCAAACCCCATTGGTATCCCTAGAGTTTGTTTGTAGCAGGTATTACCTAATTGGATACAACAATTATTCAGTAGCCAAAGGATATACCTATATAGATCTTCCTCTTTAAAGATGAAAGGTGCATATTTATTTGATTTTTTTACCCATCCTTTATTCCCTTTATGTGAGATGCACGTATATCCAAGTTCCTTTCTGTGGGCAAAGGCAATCTTTATAAGAAATGATAAGGTATAAAAAAGACCGAATGGCCCATCTAAAGGGATATTTTCATAGCATTGAGTAATGTCTGCAGTGAAGATGGAGTAAATACTATCTGGGAGGTTGATAAATAACTCAGTTGCGTTTTTTATGACCCAAAAAGGGCAATAGTCTACATTTTTGAAACTCTTAATATCACTATGTTTGATGGCACAGATATTTTTGATTTCTAGTAAGACAAAGTTTAAGCAGTGGGTGATATCTTTCGTAACACAGGAGAACAAGCTATTTGAAGCATCAGAAATCCATCTGAATTTATGTTTATGCATTTTGTACATTGGGAAGAGTACAATAATTTTTTGAGATGCAGGATAATACCAGAGACCTGATAATTCATTGTTTAACGTTGTAGCTACGCAAAGAGGAGAGTAATCTAGTTTAAGAAAGTCATTACTATTAAGTCTAGAACTGACAGCATCAAAAGCCAATTTTTTACATATCAAGGAAGCGGTGTTAGATGCTTTAGCTAGGCCAATAATGAGCCATTTCTTTTTAATCTCATAGATAGAGGTCTTCATTTTATGCATAAGCCAAGTAGTATCAGTGCTAAGCCACGAATGTGGTAAAAGACTATTCTTTTTCCAAAAGATATTTTCGAGAGTTGATGTAAGTTGGAAGTGAACTTCGGCCTCCAATTGGAGTTTTAAGGCCAAGTCAACCAGGCATTCAAGTAATGCTGATAAGGCACATTGAGGATTTAGGGGAAAAGGGGGAATATGATTCAAGCCATTAATTACTCAAGAGACTTCTTACATGAGGATTCGAGATGATCTCAAGGTTCGATGTACAAACATGTGAACCAAAATCAATGAAGTGTTTACAGAATTTTTGAAATAGATGACAAGAGCAATTAGGTACCTCATTATTATGGAGAAATTCATTGGAATAAAATAGATTCTTAATGGGTGGCGAATATTTCCAACCAAACATCACATCCTTTAGTAATAAATTCGACCCAAAAATATGTCCAAAACATTCTGAAAAGATAGCTTGGGGAGTAAAGAAATCCAAAATTTTGCTTGTAAACAAGCAATGTGAGAAAATCCTATTACACACTTCATCTTTTGGAGGTAGGTAGCGTCTTCCGCAAGTCATCCTTCGATCCTGCAAATTACATGTCCAATAGGATTTGCAGGTGTGTGTATGCATTGTGTGTGTGTGTGCAATGTGTATGCATTGTGTGTGTGTGCATGTGTGTGTGTGTGTATGTGTTTGTGTGTGTGTGTAGAAGAACGAGAAGAAAGAGAGAGAGTTTGAGCACTTACATTCGTGACCTTGGTCGCTTGGATATGGTGGGGATGGAGATGAATAGAGTAATAGAGGCTGGAGATGGAGAGGGAGAAGGAGAGAGAGCTTGGAGATGGAAAGGGAAATAGGCCCGCGCAGAAGAGGAGGTCGATTTTGAATTTTTGGCATTCAATTTTGCGGGGGCACGCAGGTGCCCCCTTTATATAAAAAAATTTGCCTAATATATTACCGCGCCAGTTACCATCGGTATTACCGCAAAAATCTCTCTGATGAGACATTGAGGTTACGCCGTCTGCATGACCTCTTGTACCCACTCCCCTCTATCTTTAATGAGTGTTAGTCATGTGAGTACCAACATTCTTGATTTTTCTTTTTCTTATTTAATTTTTTCTTATTTAGTGTGTGGTCATGTGTGCAGGATGATTGGGATGACGTGGGTCCGCCGGTTGGCGCGGAACGAACTCGATGGTTGAGTGAGCGATTTCCATGTCCATGTACGCGATGTAAGCATGCAATTGCATGGCTTCAACGTATATTCTTGGCTCACGTGGATGATTATGGGCTATGGGACGATCCGAGAAAACGCGCTCAAATGGAAACTAGCGATCCGAGGGTTTTGGCATCCATTGATGTCGCTCCCCATTAGAGTGTGATCGGGGGCGGAGGCGGGAGGAGGAAGGAAGAGCGATTACGCCAGGAAGCAGTCATGGGAGGGGGGTGTCCACACGAGCGCATGCGCATCCTACATCCACCACATATGGGGATCTCCCCACCACCCCGCCCCACATGGAGGTGGAGGAAGATCATTTGCACAATATGGTTGAGGATCTTCTTGCACGTGAGGCGGGGAATGAGTGTGAGCGTGAGTGTGCATGTGAAGAAGCCGCCCAAAAAAACCAAAGATTCATTGCTAGAGACAACACACACCGCTCTTTACGAGGGATGCTCCTACTCCATATTACGAGTGTCTCTTGAGATCTTGAATATTCAAGCAATGTTTGGATGGAGCAATGCAGGGGTCGATGCACTATTGAGGTACGTTTAAGTGTAATAAGTGTTAGTTGTGAGTTTTTTTGGTGGTTATATGCAATAACGAGTGTTATTTAATTATGTCATAGGCTATTAGGCAAGATGATGGCTAAAGGCAATCATCTTCCAGAAAATCAAAGGAAGGCATGACAGGTGGTGACAGGGCTTGGGATGGAATATGATCGCATATATGCATGTGTCAATGATTGCGTGCTATTCCGCAATGAACATGCAGGGCTTGATGCTTGCCCCTAGTGTGGAGAATCAAGGAACAAAGAGGGAATGCAAGGAACCACAATACCTCGCAAGGTTCTTCGTCATTTCCCCCTCATTCCCCGCATCAAGCACATGTTCAGCACCAAAGGAACAAGCGAGCTTCTTACATGGCATATGACAAATCGCTCCACCGATGGGGTTATGAGAGTGCCGGCTGACTCGCCGGCATGGCAACACATTGAGCAGACATGGCCGGAGTTTAGAGAAGAGCCTCGTCACTTGAGGCTTGGTCTCGCCAGTGATGGGGTAAACCCATTTGGGCATCAGTCTACCTCATGGAGTACTTGGCCAGTGGTTGTTGTGAACTATAACATTCCACCATGGGAGTCAACCAAGAAGGGGAACATTTTGCTCTCTCTTATAGTCCCAGGAAAATACAAGGTGAAGAACATGGATGTATATTTAGCACCTTTGATTGAAGAGCTTCAAGAGCTATGGAACGGCATAGATGTTTTTGATGTATCAAGACCACTTCGTGATCGAAGCACAATGATCAAGTGAATTCTCATGTGGACAATGCATGATTACCCCGGGCTTGGAGAGATTTATGGTAAGCTTATACTTTGTGACGCTCTTTAATGTCTTTGCATTGGTCACTTATATGCGGTTATGTCTTTTGTTTTTGTAGGACTATCGACATCTGGACATAGGGCATGCCCAACTTGTGGACCCTCACTCGTGACAGAGAGACCCGCTCTACTTGGTAAGGTGATCTACCCCAATAACCATTGCTTCTTGACGCCTGCACATCCATCTTATGCTCCACCGTGAAATGGGATGGAGCCACTCCATTGGACCATGGCCGATTGGGCAAGACATTGGAATGAGCATCACAACACATTGCCTCCTCCCAATGATCCACCTAGGGGTATGTCTAGGTACTCTATTTTCTTATCGCTACCCTATTGGGATTCATTAAAAATCCAACATCTATTGGATCCAATGCATGTGTTCAAAAATGTTGGGCAAGCTATATGGGATCACATAGTAGGCAAGAAAGATTCATTGGGGGCTAGAGAGGACATGAGGGCCATAAGGAGGCTCCCTCCTTCGGCCACACCTCGCATGGGGCCTCGGGGGAAGATGGTTCTTCCAAAGGCACCTTGGATTCTATCAAGGGTGGATCAAGAGCAGATGAAACAAGCCATTGCATCCATCCGTACTCCAACACGTTATATGCATTCGCTCAAGGGTGCCTTCACTAAAACTAAGAAAGGAGGATCCACACAACTGTATGGGCTCAAATCCCATGATTGGCACAAGATTCTTCAGGTAATGTGTGTGTGTGTGTGTGTGTGTGTGTATGTGAGTGTGTGTGTATGTGGTTTAGGGTTCTAGATACTAAAAAGTATTTTTGTTTGTGCAATAGTTTGTGCTTCCAATTAGCATTAGTGGATTTGCGGACATGAAGGTGAAGACTGCAATATTCAAGGTGGGAGAAGTTGTCAGGTAAAGACTGCAATATTCAAGGTGGGAGAAGTTGTTAGGTATAGAACATTTGATCCTCTCTCCTAAACTTTACTTTGAAGACTAACTTTACTATGAAGATTATGAAGGGTTTTTTGGTTATAGGTTTGTGAGTTCCAAAGAAATCGAATTTTCAGCCATTCCAACAACTCGACTTCTAGAGATTGAAGCAACTTGTGCTATTGAGGATGCATTCCCACGTTCTATCCTTGTTAGCCAAGTTCACCTATTGCTCCATCTTGTTGAGGAGATAGCCATTTGTGGTGTGGTGTACTCCAGGTGGATGTTCTTTCTTGAGAGGTTCCTAAAGACCTTGAAAGACTTTGTAAGGCTACGATCACAACCAGAGGTATTCATCGATCTTAAGCATTAAACCTTATTAGGATTGGATTGTATTCACAACGCTTTTTATTAGTTAATTTAATCACTAATGGTTTCATGTACATGTGTTCAGGCAAGCATGGCAGAGGGTTGGATTGTACAAGAGGCTTTTGTGTATGTCTCTCAATATCTTTTCACAATAGACCCATCATTGCCTCGTTTAAAGATGGAGGAAGAGGATCCAAAAAAACACGCAAACATTCCAAGTGGGAAAGGTTCTCTCTTGATTTTGGATAGGGAATTTCAAGCCATAGTCAACAACCATTGCCTACTCAATGCTCCCATCATGGGCAAATGGGTGGATATGTATGTGGAGGTGCGTACAACGAGAGAAAGGGAGAGAGAAGCATGGAAGAGGTCGCATGGTGGTAGGCGAGCACCTCCCTTTCCTAAAGAGCTTGCCAAATACCCTGATCTAATTCCATTTTGGTGGATACACAATGCCATGACCAAGGCCAAGGCACAAGGAGAACAAATAAGCCCTAAAGAATGGGAGTACGTGCGAGGATGTCTACCAAGGGTAATATACTCAATGTGTTTAGTGTGTGTGTGCGAGTGTGTGTGTGTGTGGGTGTGTGTATGTGTGTCACCTCTCTCTCTCTCTCTCTCTCTCTCTCTCTCTCTCTCATCTATCTTGATTGGTTTTTGCAGGCCTTCACATTCAACTCTATGTGGTCCGAAGGACAACATTTTCGAACCCGCAAGATAGATGAGCATCGAACCACTCACGATAGTGGAGTTATGGGAAACTTTGACACAACAACACAAGAGGTGAGGGAATGTGGAACAATAGAAAGGATAATCAAAGTGGATTTCAGAACATTTCACAAATATCTCTTTGACTGCCGATGGTTTGCGGGTGAGGTTAAGAGACATGAGAATGGACTCTATATGGTAGACTCCAGGCACTTTCATCACAGGAAGACCGACAACTTGGTGCAACCTAGTAGTTGTGAGCAGGTAAAGTCCATGTGCAACTCACTAAAAAATTATATGATACATACAAAACTACATTCATGTTGTTGTTTTCTCTATGACCTACAGGTGTTTTATGTGCCTTCTATGTATCGAAGACAACTATGGTATGTTATTCCAGTCACACCACGGAGCAGATCTATCTTTGCAGATATGAACATAGAGACTTTGGAAGATCCCACCATACCATCTCAAGAAGACGCCAATGACGATGATGCAATTGAGGTCGAGGAGAACCAACCATTTCCAATAACCAACCACAGTGAGGAGGAGGACGAGGATGGAGAGGATGATGATGATTCAATAGGAGAGGCTATAGAGGATGAATCAATAGATTTATTTGTTGATTTAGCTACCATGGGGTTGGACATGGATGTAAGCACTTGTAGAGATCTCTTGGAGGATGAAAATTAATAAATATCTTTTGGATTTTGACTTCTTTCTCTACTTATGCTGTACAAAAGGGCTATTTGTTTATGAACGCAAGACAATACAATTTTGATCATCGTTCGCTTGCCATTTCCATATGAATGCATAGTTGAAATAAGATTTTGAGGTGGAAACAAAATATTTTTGTTTATAGAATCTCATGGAGTACAAATGAGCAGAGTAGGAGAATCATATCAATAGATGAGGCAAGCAAATAGAAGAGAGATACTAAAAACCCCAATGAGAATGGGATTTCTTACACTCCGTGCAAAAAGGAGGTGACAATACAATTTTGATCATCGTTCGCTTGCCATTTCGATATGAATGCATAGTTGACATAAGATTTTGAAGTGGAAACAAAATATTTTTTGATATAGAATCTCATGAAGTACAAATGAGTAGAGTAGGAGAATCATACCAATAGATGAGGCAAGCAAAGAGAAGAGAGGTACTAAAAATCCCAATGAGAATGGGATTTCTTACACTCCATGCAAAAAGGGGGTACCAATTTCTGAAAAGTAACAAAATGGAATAGGATTTATAGAAAGGGAAAAGTGGGAGAGGAATGGGCCACTTGGATTCTTTTCTGGGTGCGATAATTTCGGTGGTAATACATGCGGTAATACTCGCGGTAAAACTGGGAAACGCGCTAGCGGGTCTGCACCATACAATCGCTCTCTTTCTTGCAGTTCTCTCTCTCCTCTTATGCGGTAATTTTGTGCGGTAACAGCACCATTGTCCCATAGTGAGAAAAGAGCTTATGAAGATGGTGATGAAGAGCTTGCACCACTCCGTATAATATATACGTGTAGCCTTGCAGTAGCAATTGATGACACTGAAAATTGAGTCTTGTAGGTGATTCTATAGGCACTGTGCAAGACTGGAGTGAGCCCCACGGAAAAATCTAGCGCTAGTTTTTAGCCCAAGAATAGCATCACAGCTTTTGGAACTTTGCTAAAAACATGCCTTTACTTTTGGTGGTCAGCTCTCCCACTTACCATCCAATTTTTATAGTAAAACTGATCAATTGAACAATATCCGGTCAACTAATGGAACCTTGGCTAGACAATGCCAAACCGTGTTGTCACAAATAATTATGACTTTCCCGCAATGTCCCAATGTATTTATGGTATTGCTTTTCAAAAAATAATTTTTGTAAAAATCCCATTTGGTCCTGTTTTTCCTCCAAGTGATCATTTTCAAATCCGACAGGGACTAACATTAATATTTTTATGTTTAGGTAATCGTAAAAAGCACATTGTTTTTCAAAAATACCAACAAGCATAGAAAACTAAAAATAGCATTGTTAGCATCTGAACGAGAACGAAAATGCATGCCTCTATAGCTTTGCACGAGCCACACCATCAGAAGGAAGAACTTTTGCACAGCAGAAAACACCTATGGTAAACATCGATAGAGATTTATGAAAAAATTTCAAGCATGGAACACACTCAAAATCAGAAAAAAACAGAGGACATCATGATGACGAAGCTCGTCTCATGGAGATGTCCGTAGAGTATCCATGGGAAAAAAAACAAATGAGAAATGAAGAAGGTATGACCACTTGAACATGTAGGTGTCCTTTCTCTTGCTAGAAAATGAGCTCTTTCAAAATTGTGTAGGTGTTGTAGCTATTAAAATGGGGGCTTCCTTATCTTTTATTTCCAAGAATTTTCTCTCTCTTCTTAGACAACAAGGATCTTCATCAAGGCATCTTTTAATTGGCTCCTTTTAGGCCTTTTTTGGGCAAGAAATGAGCTGTCGGTGACCCTTTGACCAAAGAATGTGGTGGAGGCAAGTGGCTAGGGAGAAAAAACTTTGCCAGGTGCCTGTTCAACTGAGTGTGAACTCCTAAAATGCAACCCCTCTTCCCCACAAGCCCACGAGCCCCTCCATGGAAAACCTTGGGAGGCTCTCACCAAGTGATACACCCATAATGGGCCCCTCTTTAGGCTACATACCCCCCATGTTCCACTTTTTCCTGCCCATGTGGGATAATCTCCTTGCCACATGGAAACCTCCTCCTCAATTCTCCCAAACCCCTTGTGCCCAAAAATTTCCAGATTTCCCCCAAAGCAGGAGGGCTTCTCGGACAAACTTCCCCCAAGCATAACTTACTATTTCGATCACCGAATGACTCATCGTAACACACAGCTCGAAGCCCATCATCTCGACTACAGCTAAAATTCTTAAAGGTCATCATTTCTAATTCCAATTTTCAATTTGTCCCAGTTGTCCTTGTCGCATGCACCCACAATCACCTTCTAAGTTGAGACCGCCCACTTCAGATGCTCATAACTCGTGATGTACAAGTTTGATTCACGAGCTATAAAGCAAGAATAAAAATATTTATTAAAAATCATGTTTTTAGGACTCGAAGATCTCAAAACATCAAAACCCTAACCTGGAAAAATTACATCTTTATACATGAAATTTTGCATGGTCACTTCCAAGATTTGCAGGGCTATGTACACATATATACATGAGGCTAGTGAGCAAGACTTTTGGCATGACTTAGTGACCTTATGCTCATCCAAAACATGTCTGACATAGCTTTCCATCTCCCCAGATTGCTTGATCATTCATAACAAGCAAAGGTTTCTAGGGTAAACAACTATTGCAGCTCATGCCGAGAAACCTCGTTTACATTCTCAGATGTTTCCACACTATCTTCCTCTATTGATAGCATCTCATCTGTCACAATTGTCATCAAACGTGGTAGATATTTTTGCAATCTGTAACCATTAACATGATATTTATGTTGTGCACCACCCACTTGATTTGAAACTTTTTTTGAAAGGTATTGTCCAACTTACTATTGTATCGCAACACCAGATCACCTTTTTCAATTTCCTTAATTGTAAGCATTCATCAGCCTTTACTTGAGCCTTCTTTGTCACTTCTTCGTAGTAGCTCAAAGCTAAAATTCTGTAAAACTGTAAACATTGTGAATCCAACAACCTTATCTGCCAAACATTTTTTCTTCATCTCCAAACGAAAACAATTTGAGTGCGGAAATCTCCACTTCAATTGGCAATAAAGCTTCCTTGCTGTAAACCAAGTGATAAGAAAAAAAACCCTGTGCTTGTTTTGATAGCAGTTTTGTAGGCCCATAATGCACAAGGCAACTCTGAATCCCCAGTCTTACCATGTGTTTGAGTCATCTTAACTAAGATCTTCACCAACTCTCCAGTGAACCTCTCATTAAGACCATTGCATTGTGGATAATAACGAGAACTATATCTATGTTGTATATTGAGCTTCTTGCATATGAAATAAAATAGTTCTCCTCTAAATCCTGGTCCTCTATCAGAAAGTAGCTATAGGGGCACGCCAAATTTGTAGCATATATGCTCAAAAACAAACTTCTCCATTTCCTTACTGGTAATTTGTTTGACAGCTTTAGCTTCTGCCCACCGTGACAAGTAATCCGCTGTTGTCAAAATGTAAGCATTTCTTTTGCTAGTAAGTCCAGTAGCATCAAGACCCCATTTTTCAAACACATCAAAATCTAGAATTGCCTTTCGCAATTTGGGCTTCAAAATTCTCTTTCCCATCTCCTAGCAAGGCAAACACGACTTGCACCAATGGTTAACATCCCGTTTAACGCTTGGCCATATATAGCCTTCTTACAAAATTTTATGCAACATGATCTTTATGGAAAAATGAGCTCCACAAGATCCCTCATGATTTTATTCCAACATCTTGTAGATTTCCTCTTGCCACGGCACACAACGCAAAGACAAATCATTTCCTTTCATGTAAATCACATCGTCAAGCATTTTGTATTTCTTGTATTTTCTTATAAACGCATCCTTTTGGGAGGATGGTAAACATTCAGGTAGTACACCTGTCAAAAAAAAATTGATCTCCTTTAATATCACTTCTCTCCCATGATATAAATGGGCATTTGTCTTCAACACAAACACACAAGTGATCATTTCTTGGGCAGCATCATAAGCTTCTTTATTTTGAGACCTCTAAATATGCTACAAACTCCATACTTCAAACTTTTTGAGCAACAATTTCACCTTAAAGCATAAATTCTTTAGTTTAGGGTTCTTATTCTTCCATACTCCCAATACTCGCTTCATGACCAACAAGGCATCTCCTTTGATTTGCAAGCGTTAAATTCCCAATTGTAAGCAAATGTACAAACCACCTTCAATAGCCATGAACTCTGCTTCATTGTTACTTTTTGCATCAAGTTTCAACCCTTGCTTCCTTACAAGCTTTCCTTGTGCATCATAAATGACAATGCCTCCTGAAGCAGGCATCATGACTTCTTTAATAAGAACCAACAAAGTATAAGAGTGAAGCATCAGAGATGGCAAGCATCTCGACTTTCTTCTTTTGGACCACCTCTTCTTTAACCAAAACATGAGTGTCTTTATAAGTGACTAAATCTGCTAGGATAGCCCGAGTACTCTCTTCCACCAAAAAATTGAACTGAACCTCCTGAAGTTCAATAACCCATCTCATCACTGCTTTTTATACATTTGAATTATTGAACAATTAGGGAAGCAATGAATAACTGGTGAGAATGGTGAATGACTTTTGCAGTAAGTAGTGTCTGAATCTTCTGCAAGCATAAACCATACTGGCCATCATCAATTCAATTTCACAAAAACCTCTTTCATGAGGAGTTTTCACTCTGCTAGCATAATGAACAGGCTTCATATACAAAGATTCCTTCCGCTTTTGCAATAACATGGCCCCAATGGCATCATCTTCCACTGATGGGTTAACATACTACTCCTTTTCCCAGTCTCAGGAGCTTGCATAATGGGTAGTGTACTCAAAACCTCTTTGAACCTGTCAAAAACATCATCACAATCACAAGAGCACTCCAAGGGATCATTATTAACTGCTTGCTGCAATGGATACAATAGTTGTGATGCCAAATGCGTAAAATGAGACATATATTTAACTTTTTGTATGAAAGTGTCCAACTGTCTAGTATCTTTTACAGATGACAGCAACAACAGAGCCTCCACTTTCTTTGGATCTTCTTCAATCCCATTTTTTGAAATCATATGTCCAAGAATCTTTACCCTTGGCTGCACCAAATGACATTTCTTAGGGTTCAATTGACCCACGCATTCATCATACCTTGCAAAATTCATTTCAAGATTTTAAACATGCTCTTTCCTTGAGTTGTATACACAAAAATCATCTATGAATCCTTGACGAGCTTCCCAAGGAATAGGGTAAGGACCCAACACTTTTCTTTCAAAAGCTTCAAGCCCATTTGTCAACCCAAAAGGAAGGTAGCAAAAGTAGAAACAACCCCATGGCATGATAAATGTGGTATTTTTTGGGTCTTCAAGAGCAAGGATAAGGTAAAAGTATCTTGAATAATCATCACAAGCACTGTATCTTTCAAAGCAAGCCACTGCGTCTAAAAGTTGATCAATCAAAGGCAAAGGGTAAGGATCTTTCTTGGTCACTGCATTTAATGGATTGTAATCAACACAAACTCTCCAACACCCATCTTTCTTTGGAGTGACCACTACAGGACTCACCTATTCAAAATTATCAACTGGCACAATGAGCCCTGCATTCAAGAGTTTATTCACTTCTTCCTTTAAAGCATTCATTTGCTTTTTACCCATCTGTCTTAATTTCTATTGTATTGGATTTGCTCCTTCAACCAGCTTGATTGTTACAGGATTCTCAACAAAACCCCTTATTTCCTGGTATGAAGTGATGATAAGATCTGGAAACCTATCCAACATTGTTAAGTACTCCCTTCTTTCTCCTTGTGCTAGATTGTCACTCAGCATATTTTGAATCAATTATTTCTTCACTAGCAGTTCCTCTTTAGGTTGCATCAACTCCTCAAGTTGCTATAAACAGCTTAAATCATTTATATTCCCTGAAACTTGCAACATTTCACCCACTTCCCTCTTCTCCTCATCCAACAACAAGAATGAAACTTCACCCTCATCTCTCGAACTGAAAGTAGAACTACTTTCTAAATCTTTAGAATTGTCTTCACTGGTAACTTTAGAGTCATCATTCTCACTCACATCTTCTAGTGCCATAGGTTGCTTGTTGGTGGTAGTCATATCAAGCACCATTTTTTCACCCTTCCTACCATACACACATATTGTGACCTTGCCCCAATCTTTCACAGCACCAACAACTCTCGACAGAGGTCGTCCCAAAATGAGAGGAAAAGTTCCTAGACCAGCTGGCATAACATGGAAGCTTACTATAACCTTCACATTAAAGACTTCAACTTCCAAATTCTTAATCATCCTCCAACACTTTGCTTTGACATGGTTTGCTAGGTGAATCCCAAACCTAGAGCTTTTGCATGTAATGAGACCCAGTCTCTCGACACATGATTGTGTGATCACACACACTTGAGCACCTCCATCAATGTAGGCCTCTCCCATGCCCACACCTTTGTGCCAAGCGTCAACGATAGGAAAAATGTCAAGTAACTCTCCCACAACCAACACTCTGGCTTGTCCATGCTTCGGCTCTTTCTTTGGATTCACTAATGACTTCCACTGCCTCTTGAGTTTGGGCACCATATTCATCAAGTGTCCAAAAATACAGTCTACTTTCCTCCCAATCAAGTCTTCCTTTAAACTGTAAGTTGTTTGGCCTTCTCCCAAAGGTAAATCAGCCACTTCAAACCATCTACGAGGTCTTATCTTCCTCTTGGATTTCGCATCTTCACCGTCTTTCTCTTTTCCTTTCTTATTTCTAGGACCAGGAGCGGCATAGCCTTCCCTTTCTCTTTTGCCCACGGGCAGCACATCTTCTTCTTTCTTTTCTACCCGCACAATATCCACATGACCACCAGAGGTTGAGGCCTGATTTTTAATTACCTTGATCTCCCCTTAGATCCAATGCATGATCATTAGCCTTATTAGGAATCTGTTGGGGAAGTGGGAACATATCACCTCTTATCCTTTTTGGCTTTGAACAATAAGTGCTTATGTGACCAAGTTCACCAAAATTATAATAACAAGTAGGAATGAACCTCCTCTGTGGCTCAAAGACGCCTTGTCCACAACCCACATTAGCATTGTGCTGAGCTTCACATGCCTGAGCTATCCCTCTATGTTAGCGGGTACACCGCGACGGCCGATGGAGCACAGCGAGAACACAGACCAACAAACTGTCAATCCGAGGACGTAGCTGACCCTACTAGGGCATGGAGGCAATCTCTTGGTTTTCAACCCTGAGCTAGACACTAACAACACTCTACAATCACTAATCCTACCACAACACTACCATAAAGCAAAGAAACAGACAACGCATCCTACGAAACACTACAAGCTCGAAACAGTCTCAAATCATATCGGAATGACTTGAAATCGGAGGGCAAGAATCACAAGGACATATCCTATATGGACAAATACCTAAACCCTGAAAACCATAAATGTAAGACCTCTAATCGCTATTGCGATAGACTCAAAACAGTAATTTCCAAAGTGTCCGAAACTGATCTACAAAGACATCAACACAAAGAACTTCTCGCCCTGATTCTAACGACTACTCGATAATTCAGAACGGATGTCATTTGAGGTACTTACGACCAAATATAGCTCGTAGCAGGCAGGCTCGTGATGTGGTCCTCCGCTTGCATTGCTTGCGTCGAGGCGGAGAGCTCCTCGATGCTAACACTCTCCTACTCTCATATTTGCAATGTGATTAGTGTGCACGATGGTGTGTGTGTGTGAAGCTCACTAATGTGTGATGAAGAACCCACGACTGTATATTAATTGAGATAACGTAATGTGTTTTTTTTACAAAGCCTTAGGTTTCAGCTTATATACAAAGCCTTCAAACCTAAGGTCCGGCCAAATGATCTGAATTGTCCCTAGGCTTCTACAAAGCTTAATTACAAGAAACTGAGTTGGCTTTACTCATTATGCAAGCATCTGCGGCCAAAATAAAAGTGCCGATTTAAAATATGAGGTTCCCGTAAACATTACAAAAGTGGTCGTAATGGCTCAAAATAATAATAGCGGGATATTCGATGACATCCATGAACTCGTATCTTCATGTTAAAGCATCCATCTTCATCTTCATTACTTCATCACCATCTTCATGTGGAATCTTTACAGAATCTTAATGGAATCTTTATGGAAATGTTGTTGAAAGGGAGTGCTTTCAACACTCTCCCCCTCCGAATTCTTGTCGTCCCCGACAAGACCCTATGTCTTTGCTGGCCTTTACGAGTTCTTGATGTCTTGGTGTTGGTTGAAGTTGTTGTGGCAGCCTCTTCTGCAGTTGGTTGCTTTGCGTGATATTAAAGCTGCCTTGAAGTTATACATGTAGTGTATTTGAAGCCTAGAACTCTCCTCCTCCGATTGGTTGTTGTATCTTGAATTGCATGAGGTTGTATCAACTTGTTGGTGCAACAGGTCGTTGTCATTGTAGCTCTAGTTTTCTTTTCCTGTGGTTGTTATCTGGAAGTCGTACCTGTAAGTTGACTTGAAGCTTTGTCAAGCTGTTTTTTTGCCTCTCTCTTTTGACTTGTCAGTAGATTTGCAATTAGTAGTGTGGGGATATCGTGGTTCTTCTTGTTTTTGTTGTTATAAAAAATAAAAGAGTAAAAGTAAAATGTAGCGTATGTACAAAATGAAGGTCTTGGATACCTGGATAAGACTAAAGGGAAAAACCCAGTGGGAAAAAATGTCTTTAGTCATAATTAAATGCGAGGCTATATGTACTTAGGTTCTGATGCTATAGAGTTATGCTAAGTTAAAGTACATATGGCCATATGGCTACTAGTATGGGCTTAATATACATGGATAAGTGTTAATAGCTTAAAGTCAGAGTCATTGTTGTTGAGCAACGGCTCATAAAACCTGTTTCCACTTGGTCATCGTCATTTGTTTGTGTAAGTGCATGGGTGGAATAAAAAAGAGTGCCTATTGCATATGTCCAATGATGGGACATCTATATGCGTGCACAAAGTTATTCATGTTAAACAAGATGCGGTGCGAGAGAAGAGTATTGATGGGTTTTTCATGGAGTTAGTGTAGCGAGCAAAACATATAGCATGAGTGCTTCAAAAGCTTTCACTACTCACAAGAAGGGTTTTTGCTGTCGAGGTTTCTCCACTCTTCCTCACTGTGTCAAGTGCGTGAGTGTGTTTTTTTTTTTTTTGGACTACTCCGCCTTCTCCACCTTATATATTATATGGACTTTGACTCTTATGCTCACCTCTTCCAGCATAAGCGACATGACTTTATGTATGCTCAACTCTCCAGCTTGAGCTTATACCTATTAGCTAGAATCATAGACCACAGAAAAATATTAACTTGAAGCTTGGGTCTGACACTTCGCTCATTTAGTGGCTCATCTGCCCGACTCTAGACTCTTATGCCATGTAAGTTTAATGGCGACTTGGACTTACCTGATGGCGGCCTGAAATCCAATTCTATATGCCTTTGATGTTTAGGCCTTTCTCTTTAGTTTTTGTTTGAGATGCCATGTTGTCCCAATACATTGGCATATATCTGCTCTTCATTCCTTGGTAGCAAATTGTGGTTGCTTGATGAGACAGGTATTGATGTTGAAGCAATGGTTGATGAAGTCTTCTTCTTCCAGACAGTGTTCTTCAAAACTGTGACCTCTGCATTTACCGTTGCTTTCTTTTTGTTGTTAAGAGGCTGTAAAGGAGTTGTGTATCTTTCTTGTTGTTGAGCCTCAATAGCGGATTTTGGAACCCAAATTGTTCTTGGGCTTGGTGTGATGTCCTTTGCCACTTGCCTTGTTTCTTCTTTGACTTGATGGTACCTTTTCTTTAATTTCCAAATATGGCTGTTACTTTTGTAAAATCCTTGCTCTTGTAGTAATTGACGAGGGATCCATCTATAGGTTGTAGTACTCTTTGGGTGTAGCGGGTGGCTGCTCTTCATTTCTTGATGTTTCTTGCTTTTCCTTGGTGATTCCTTGATAAGCTACTACCTTAGGTAACCAGATTTGAAAGTTACCCTCATAGAATCCTTGTGCTTCGAGTAACTCGACTGGAATGAATCTTTGGACTTGCTTGGAGGTGATCTTCACTTGACTTTGTTGGGTAATTTGGTAGAATTCTGATTTCATTACCCAACCTTGTCGTATGGTTTTTCCAGTCGAAGACCTTATCTTTTTCTTTTTGTACCTGTCCTTTCTCTTGGTTGAGTTATGTGATTGACGTTGACGGCTTTGTTGATTCCTGACTGAGTGGTTAAAATGGGATGGATATCACCAGGCTGTCATCTTGGGCTTGTTGACCCAAAAAACTGAATTTCCTTTCTTGTAGCCTTGTGCAATAATTGACTTGCTTGATGTGATCCATCCTGTTACGTTTTCTTGTTGAGGTTGTTCCTGTGATTGTATCCAAATTGGATCATTAACTTTAATATGTGCCTTGGATACTAGCACTTCGTTGACCTATTTTGACTTCCTTTGGAGACGTTCACGTGATGGAAAGTTTGGTTGATAGACTTTTTGCTTGGGTTTCCATTGTTTTGTTGATGGTTTGGCTTTTGATGTAGAGGCTTTGTCTTGCACTTGCATTGGCTGGGCTAGAGACTGTGCGCTTACTTTAGCTTTGCCTTTTTCAATAGCCAAGAATCTTTGAACTGTTGTAGGCTTGACCTCTGTTGCCACTTGATAGCTTGTCATGATGACCATTGTTGAAGATTCAGGCTCGTTTTCAAAGACTTGTGACCATGGCTTGGACAAATCAAGTGTGTTCCCATTTGTCGAGAATCTACCACCAAGAATTTTTCTTTGACATTCTGTGAGTGTAGTTGGACAATAGCTTCTGCAATCCCCATACTTATAACATCCAATTCAGGTGAGAGATTTACCTTTATCTGAATATCATAAAGCTTTGGCTTACCTAGAAGTAACCACATGACAATAGTCGTGGAATTTGTATCAATTTCTGCCATAAAATTCATCTTGACTCCGTCTTGTGCACTTAGCAAAAAGTTGATCTTCTTTGGTACTAGATTGCCTGTGTTCTCTTGAGTGACTTGAGAAATCTTTGGCCTGGACTCCTTGTCGTTTGAGGTTCCAGTGGTGAGCGATGCATCATGTGGTGGTGATTTGCATCTAGTACTTTGGATAGCTTTCATACCTCCCTCCGTTGTAGCAAGTGTAGCAATACCACCCAATGATATTGTAGACATCATTGAGGTATTCACTTCTTGCCTATTTGACCCTTCATTATATGAATCACAAGCAGGATCACCCATAGAGTCATTTGTCTTGACTTTGAGTTCATCATACTCAGATTCTTCATCTGTCTCACACGTAACCCTTAGCATGTAGTAGGGGACTATGTCATACCCATTCTCATTGCAAAATTTTGTTGGTGTGGTCTCATTAACACAGACATCCAAAGTAGCCAATATCTGAGTCCACTCTAGCGGTTCTAATGCCTCTTTCGGAAAAGGTTCTCTTATGTAAGCATCATCTTCTAAGACCCTCTCTAAGGAATTCTCATTTCTCCCAGAGTCACTACACTCCGATGCTCCGCACATCCAGATTTATTTCTTTTTTCCCATCCACAGATGGTCGTTGATCCACTTTGTGTTGCAGAATCAAAATCTTCCACAGGCGTTCTAGTTACATCTTGGTAACTATGATTTCTCATATTTACACGTGTTGTGGTTTCAGCATGTTTCAAGTATAGATAATCATAACCCCAATCTTGTACCATCTTGAGTTGCCTCATGAATGGTCTTCCAAGGATGATTTCATAGTTATTTTTCTTGCCAAAGTCAATTATGGCAAAAGTATGCGCATAATCTATACCACAAGAAGACACCACTATCGCTTCTAGCAATCCCATGGGTCCTTCCACATGACCATCCGCTAACTTTAATTTTATTCTGGTTGTTCTAAAGGCGGGCCTACCCCATTTCTCCCATATTCGTTTTGTTGCTATGGCAATTCTTGCTCCGCTGTCAAGTATAGTTTTTGTTTCAATCCCATTGTACTCGACAGGCAAAGTGGCATTACCATCTTCTCCTTCATAGTACTCTCCTACTTTGTTCAGAGGTACCGGTCTTACAATTGATCTAGGCTTCTCGATCTCATCTAGCTCTTTTTCCAGGAACCTTAACGGGCTTTTGATCCCAATTTTTTCCAAGCATTTTCCTATATCCGTCCACATACTTGGCCTGATTTTCAAAAGTTCTGCCAACGTAATTGTGCACTTCATTGGCGTGGATAGAAAGTCAGACAAAATTTTGTGTCCAATTCCTTTGTCCCCCCTAGCCTCTGTGATGGAACTCTCACAATCTCAGACTTTGCCTCAAAATCTCCCATGTACTGTGGCAAAGTTCTTAACGATGCAGGTCTACTGTCTTCGGAGGCTATCGATCCTACATCACCATAATATGACCTCGCATCAACACTCATTTGTGGTCTATCTAATGTGATTTCAGGAAATGGTGCTGGTCCAGCATCCTCTTCTCTTTTTTGGGCATCTCGGACAGCCTTCTATAACTCCTCTGGCCACTGATCCTCAACTATAGGAACATAAGGTGGGAAATACCTCATTGATTCATCTATTGTATTTTGGACTACCCTCGAGTCTTGCAACCTTGGCAATGGTTCTTCCCAATGATCTACCTCTTCTCTAGGCAATTCTTCTACTTTAATGCTCTGATCTTTGTGCACTGGGGTGACTATCCTATCCTTCACTTCTGGTGGAGGTGGTTCTAGCAATGCTTGAGCAGTTTCAATGAGCTGCTTACACATTGATAGCCTCTGCTTCTCTAGTTCAGGATAAGGATGGGTCATCCATCTTTGTTCTAAGGTCTGTCTATTTGCCAATCTAGCCTCATAATCCTGTAAAATTGTGTCTAAAGGCTCATTCACTTTGTCCACTAGGACAGATCCTCCTGAACTAGCACTCTTGGGTGCTTCAGCTGGTTTAAGGGTTTCAACTTCCCTTTGCTGTGTCTGTTGCTCTATAACAGCCTTTTCTTCTCCTTTTTCCCTTTCTAGTCTCGCTTTCATTCTAGTCCTTCTTGCTCGTCTAGAGTTTCTACGGCTTTTGGAACTCTTACTAGTCTCTCCATCTGTAGGCTTCTGCTCTTGCACTTTTGCTTGTGCTCTTATGACAACGTTTACTGGAGAAACTTGCTTACTTTCATCTTCTTGTTGTTTAAGAACCTGTTCTTTTGCAATGGTTTCTTGCTCTATTGTTGTTGTCGCCTCTCCTTTTGTTGCGGCTCGTTCTTTCTCTGATTTGCTGGTAGAAGGAAAGGTAACATGTGGTTGCATTTTACCTTTCTTTCTTGGATTCTTAGGACAATCCAAAATCATATGTGTGACTGCACACTCATTACAATATACATTTATCATGATATCGTGGTGTGGACAATCCTGAATCAAGTGATCACTACTACCACATCTCTCACATGGACGTATTGGTTGTTGTGGCAATACTTGATATTGACCTTGAAGTGGCCTCTGATCTACCACATATCTTTCTGCTTGAAGCTCATGACTCACATATGCATTTCTAGCAGCTATGGGTCTTTCACTTAAGAACACTTGTTCCGCTACAGGATGATATCTAGGCAGTTGAGACATAACATGCTCAAACCCTGGTGGAATCTTAGTTCTATAGTCAAGACAATGTTGTGTCGGATGGTCCCCTCTACATGTCATGCACCTTCGTTGTTGAGGAACTCTATAGGCTGGTACTCTGTCAGAGTGGTTGATGCGTTGCATCACATTCTCTATGATTTGATCCTCAACATTTACTTGGTTTTGTCCTAGATTCCCTCTTTGATCCTCAAGATCAGCGGTTTTCTTTTTCTCACTCGCATCCTTCATCTTCTTCTGACCATCTTCATAGAATTTTCAATTGTCAACTAGGTCAACTGCCGCTTTGGTCACCTCTTCCAAGGTTTGGTATCTTTTCATGTATAGGTCCTTTTGGAGATTCTCTTTCCTAAGTCCTCTGATGAAGCATAGGATCCGACGTTCTGGCGTGGGTAACTCTTGGGTAGGACATCTAGCAACATATTGCGGCTTGAAACGCAGTATTGCATGTCGCAATGTTTCTGTTTCGCCTTGTTTAAATTCTTGAATCTTAGGAAGGGTGTTATGTTTTATGCCCCTCTTGGAGAATTCTTGAACAAATTCATCCAACATTTTCTCAATGGTTGTGAAATCTCTTCGGTTCAATAGTTCAAACCATGCTTGTGCATTGTCCTCCAATGTAAGTCCAAAACCCTCATAGTGCGTGTGGAAGTCCTCTACTCGTTCTGCTCGTAGGACTTGCTTGAAAGCCGAGACATGGGCGTATGGGTCTCCTATGCCATTGTACTTTCTATTTACCCATTTTCTTAGCTGAGATGGTCTTATACTTTGGGGTGCAAAGTATGGAACCATACTCCTCTCTGGTATCGTTTCATCTCTCGTTATCGCTCTAGGAGGAAATCTAGGTGGTGGTCCCCTCTTTGGAATTCTCTTAGAAGTTTGTGTGTTTGGTGGATGTATCTGAGGTCCTTCATTGACCAAATATCCACTCATCTCTAATTTGGTTCGCAGTGGTCCCCTCTTTGGAATTCTCTTAGAAGTTCGTGTGTTTGGTGGATGTATCTGAGGTCCTTCATTGACCAAATATCCACTCATCTCTAATTTGGTTCGTGGATTTGTGCTTTCTACAGCTCTATCTTCTCGTCCATACTTGTCAACAAATAAAGATGTCCATTATCGGTCGACCTCGTATGTATAGACATATAAGAGCTTGTATTCTGTCAGCTCATCTGGGTAAGGCTCTAAGCAATTGTAAAGGTTGAATTGATTACCATTAATATACCTATATAGTCCTTCACTTTCATGGTTATACGTCCAAACTCTCTCCACAAAATTGGTCTTTATGTACTGTAGGTTTGGAAGATCTATTCTGGGCGGGTGCTCATCTATCCCTGCAATCCATGTGCTTGTATAAGCTGAGTCTGAGTCTGATGTAGACATGACTTCTAGGCTTAATAGATCTATCTTGTTGTAGAATACCTCTCTCAGTGTGTTCAAGTGTTTTGGTAAGGGAAAATCCAAAACTATGTCCAAAACCATGAGCCCTTTCTCACAATTCTCTCAAATTGTCGGTTTTAGACACCCCTGACTTTCGGATACATTTTGAGGCCTTAAACTAACCAAAATGTATGCCGTAGGCAATCATTTTGGTCAATTTACTATAAGATCTGTAGTGCTGCTCTCAAGCTACGTTTTGATAAAAAAACTTTTGGAATCGGAGTCCGTATGTGAAAGTTATGACAAAAACAGTGAGATGTAATTCGAAAAGTTGCTCTATCTGATGTTTTTGCAAGTGGTCAGTTTGAGCCCGAAATTGGTGTGTGCACTCCTTAGGCAATGATAAACCCAGTGGTATACTTGGTTTCAAAAAATTTCTCAAAATTTTTTCCTTAGTTGTCTATCGCGATAGGCTCACCAAGTACCCCTTGAAGATGTCCAAATGCACTCAAACTTTGTGTACAGGGTATAATGGGCCTTTTGAACCCAAATATAAAGTCAGATTTGAATTTGAATTTTTCTACAGTGAATTCCTGAGTCTATCGTGATAGACTCACCAGAGTGTTACTGGGATACAATTTTTCAAGTGTTTTTACAGATTTGAGTTCCCCCTTCTCTTGAGATACTACTCACCAAGTTTCAACCAATTTGGAATACTTTTCCTTTGTAACTTGCATCAAACAACAGTCTCTTTTCTGATCTTATGAAGTAATCCTCTTAGATGCACTTACAATACTCCAAATTTACTCAAATTTTAACCATAGGCTCACAACAACATGTACAAGAAGGCCCTAAGGTTAGTTTTCAAAAATTTCAATTTCCGTGAAAAAGCTTGTGTCTATCGCGATAGACTCAACAAATTCTTCAGTTTTGAATTTTCCAGATTTCTCTTCACCACTATGTTCCCTATGCTCTGTACACCTTGCTCACCAATTTCCACTTGTTTTGGACTTCTTCTTAGGTCTCTAATTCCAACTCTAGAATTCTAAGTCTATCTGATCACTAGAAAATAGACTTAGGATGACTTCCCAATGTCCAAAATCCACCAAATTTTGTGTGCAACCTCCTGAGAGGCTAAACAAGCTATGCTCTAGAGGGTTTTGAAATTTTCAATTTCTTTGGCCCGGCTTTGAGTCTATCGTGATAGACTCAGCAAGTACCCCTTTTATAGGTCAAACTTGAACTTTGACTATATCATTGTGTTCCAACACCTCTCCTTAAACAAGCTATGCTCTAGAGGGTTTTGAAATTTTCAATTTCTTTGGCCCGGCTTTGAGTCTATCGTGATAGACTCAGCGAGTACCCCTTTTATAGGTCAAACTTGAACTTTGACTATACCATTGTGTTCCAACACCTCTCCTTAGTCCTCCTCCTACCAATTTTCAAGTGGTTTGGACTTTTACTTTGTCAGTTAGACCAGATCTGGTGTTTTCTACAAGCCAAATCATCTCAAATGGTCTTAGACCCACTTTTTGATGTCCAAATGACTTCAAAATTTTTATGTGTCCTTGATAGCACCTTTCCAAGCTATGCCATAGAGGTTTTTGAAAAATTCAGTTTCTATCACTGGGTTCTTAGTCTGTCGCGATAGACTCACCAAGTATGCTAACATGACACTGTTTTCAAATTTTCTCTTCACAGATGTGTTCCCTACCCTCTATAGATCATGTATACCAAGTTTCACAAGGTTTGGAAATTTGGTCAAGTCCCTTTACCCAATTTGTCTCTGAAGTCTGACTCAAAACACCAGACTTGAGGTTTAGTGGTCAAGCAGGTGTCCAAGTACACTCAATTTTTGGGAGCAGCCTTGTATTGATGTGTTTTACCTGTGGTATGAGGGGTTTTGCCTGATTGTGAGTTTATCTCCAATTCATCAGTCTATCGTGATAGACTAGGCAGAGAGCCACTCAAAAGTATTTTTTTCTCTGTTTTTGGACAATTTGGTTCCCAATGCCCTTAGAAGCTTATCCCCAAAGTTTCATTCAATTTCTACTTCTTTTCCTTTGGATTCAAGCTTTCATAGTTCACTTCCTTACACTCAGAAAAAGCAAATTCCCACTTAGATGCACAAGCACTGATGCAAATGCTTTGAAATTTCACATACAAGCTCTAGAGTATATGCAAAACAAGGTCATATACAAAACTTTTTTTTTTTGAAAATTGCAGATTTGGTTTCAGATTTTTTATTTTTATTTTTTGGGGGTTTTTTGGAGTTTTTTTTTTTGGTTTTTTGGATTGGACCAAATCTGTGTTTACCCCTTACCTTAAGGTCTCCAATGCAAAAACAAGCACTCAAATCGGCTTTCAAACGACTAGTTTAGGGCACTTTTACCATAATCAGCACAACTTCGCCTTTTGTGTTTTCAAGCACATTTTCATGTCAAAATTTCTCTAGATCAACATCAGATGTCCTACACTACCTAAAGTCCTACTTTGGATGGTTGAATGGTTGTTTTTGCTTTTTGGCAAGCAAACAACCTCCTGCTTACCTTTTGGGTTTTTTTAAAAAAGTTCTTCACAACCATAAGTCACAACCAAACACACAAACCATAAGACCTAATCTAAACACACAACAAAATAATATAACTATACCTCAACCTCATGGTGGACCACAATTTTAGAGAAACTCTATACTGTCAAACACGAGTGATGCGGTCTACGCTAGTTTAGGCGCTTCGTCCCTGGCAACGGTGCCAATGTTAGCAGGTACGCAGCGACGGACGATGGAGCACAGCGAGAACACAGACCAACAAACTATCAATCCAAGGACGTAGCTGACCCGACTAGGGCATGGAGGCAATCTTTGGGTTGTCAACCCTGAGCTAGACACTAACAGCACTCTACAGTCACTAATCCTACCACAACACTACCATAAAGCAAAGAAACAGACAACGGATCCTACGAAACACTACAAGCTTGAAACAGTCTCAAATCATATCGGAATGACTCGAAATCGGAGGGCAAGAATCACAAGGACATATCCTATATGGCCAAATACCTAAACCCTGAAGACCATAACTGTAAGACCTCTAATCACTATCGCAATAGACTCAAAACAGTAATTTCCAAAGTGTCCGAAATTGATCTACAAAGACATCAACATGAAGAGCTTCTCACCCTGATTCTAACGACTACTCAATAATTCAGAACGGATGTCATTTGAGGTACTTACGACCAAATATAGCTCGTAGTAGGTGGGCTCGTGATGTGGTCCTCGGCTTGCATTGCTTGCGTTGACGCGGAGAGCTCCTCGATGCTAACAGGCTCCTACTCTCATATTTGCAATGTGATTAGTGTGCGCGACGGTGTGTGTGCGTGAAGCTCACTACTGTGTGCTGCAGAACCCACAACTGTATATTAATTGAGATAACGTAATGTGTTTTTTTTACAAAGCCTTAGGTTTCAACTTATATACAAAGCCTTGAAACCTAATGTCCGGCCAAATGATCTAAATTGTCCCTAGGCTTCTACAGAGCTTAATTACAAGAAACTGAGTTGGCTTTACTCATTATACAAGCATCTGCGGCCAAAATACAAGTGTCGATTTAAAATATGAGGTTCCCGTAAACATTACAAAAGTGGTTGTAATGGCTCAAAATAATAATAATGGGATATTCGATGACGTCCATGAACTCGTATCTTCATGTTGCAGCATCCATCTTCATCTTCATTACTTTATCACCATATTCATGTGGAATGTTTACAGAATCTTAATGGAATCTTTATTAAAACGTTGTTGAAAGGGCGTCCTTTCAACACTCTACCACAACCGTGACCACGACCACCTACACCTCTAAGAATAGTGAGTCACAATTCTTCCATATGTCGCTGTAATTGTCCAGTATTAGCAACCCTTTGACCAGGTTGGGCCCCAGGCTTTGCTTGATTTTCTTCCTTTTGGCCACCATTACTTTGCACAAGGACCGCTTTCTCATACTCATTGAGTCTTTGAGCCTTCCATTCTTTCTCTCTGGCGTTAGTGACTGCTTTCTTAAAAGTGCTGAGCCTTTTTAGCTCAACTTTGAACTTCAGAATTTATTTTAGGCTTGCCAAAAACCGGTCCTTCTTTAACATGGATGGAGGGTTTTCATTTCTGAAAGATCGGGCCCATTTATCCCATAAACGGATGAGCTGCATGAGAAAATCATCAACACTCTTATTATTCTTTTGAGTGTACCCCAAAATTTCATGCCAAACTTCATCAAGTACTTTAATGGATCTGTATTGTGTTAGGAAATCTTGCTTCACACGATTGTAGTCCAAAACTACCCCTAGAGTTCCTGCCTGCATCAACTCTTCATGATTGTGTAACCAAACTTTCACCTCATCTTGTAAATGCTATTGCAATAGTCGCAACAATATAGCCTGGTCTAGTATATTTTTTAGAAAGAAATTGACTTCCAACTTTTTAATAAAAGTGTAGGCATTCTCATTAGGAAATCCATGAAACTATGGGAACTCATCCGCCATGCTTGATTGCCACAAAAACACTAACATGTGACATGGAAAGCTCAAGGGATGTCGATGGATCACTCTAGTACCTAATCCACCTCACACTGGGTAGCCCCGCCCCCAGTGCTTGGCTTTACAAAACCTCATGACCCTCCAAAGACTGTAATCCAATTATACGAGTGCCTCAAGTGCTATACACAATTTGCACATACATAGGCGGTTGTCCACATAAGGATCCACATCCCCTTTACATTCTCTACCTGCAGAATAGACATATTTCACAAGAATTGAAGTATGGTAGCACTTGCTCCTCCATGGATGCACCAAAACAATGTTAGCGTGCAACATTAGGAAAAATATGAACCCTCTAGGGGCCCTTTGGGATTAAGGTTAATTAAAGGCCAGCCAATGAGAAGAGGGTGGTGGACACACTCTATGCCCTCAAAAATGTAGGGGGACAAAGTAGTCTTACACTTTTTAAATGGGCAAAACTATTTTATGGTCAAAAAAGCAGTTTTTGATCTCAAAAAGTCAAAACGTGCATCCAAAAACCCTAAAATTCAAAATTTTTTAAAAACTTTAAAAAAATCTTTTTTTGCTATCCAGAGCTCCCCCAAAATTAGTTATTAGGCAAAAAGGGATTTTCTCTCTCTAGAACCCCTTTTCCAACCCCTCCTTGGTTGCAACCATCACACTCATCCTCTACTCCAACACTCTCTCTCTTTACACCATCTCCATTGGTGCAGCAAGGAAGCTCCTCTCTCCTCCCCTACCACCTTCCATTGCCACACCAAGCAAGGCTTATCCACCTTCTCCTCCCATTGCCACACCAAGCAAGGGTTGTCCACCTTCTCCTCCCATTGCCACAAGGGTTGACCTTTTTCTCATATCACTTTATCACACCTACATTGTAGCAACAAGCAAGGTTCTTCTCCTCCTCCTAGTTTGATTTGCTCAACCATGGCCAACTCTACTTCGCAAAAACGACCAAAGGATGAGGTCACAGCACTTGCATGCCACAACACTAGAGGTGTAGATGATGAGTGGGTGCCACAAGAGTTCACCAAAGGTGCTTGGGTATACATGCAACCATCTGCTGTTGGCCCTCATCGTGTGCGGAATCGTGCAAACTTGGATCTTCATTGGAAAGGAAAGCTCCTTGGCTTCAAGAACCGCAAAGACAAGGGGACCATAGCCATTGTGCAACATGTTTTCTCAATGTCAACCATGCACTTACAACAACCACCTCGATTTCCAACACATTGTAAGTACATGTTTTGAGAATACAAAGCTAGGTGTGAAATCACAGTGTAATGTTATTATGGATTCATACTTAACATTTGTCATGCATTTATAGTCATATTTCCATCCACTTTGGTGGAGGAGCAGCCACTACATAGTCTCTCCGGCACATTCAATGCTATACATGCGAATATTGGAGCAGTAATGTTCCCACATCTTTGCCCAACCAAACTGGTTCAAAGAAGGATTTTCTTCTATTCTCACTCCTATATTGTCCCTACTTCTACACAAGCATTTGGAACGCTTGAACCCATCAAAGTAACTTCCTTATTAAGTATGGAGTGGCCGGTCCCAGATTTGTGGTCGGTAGCATCTTTCAAGCAAAAGATGATAATGGATGTCCAAAACTCTTTGAAATACTCTAAAGCTTCTAGGTCTGTGGTCTTGAGCTGGTGTTTGCCTATTCATTGTTTTGTGCACATTTTTAAAGAGTTTGGATTTGTGGAGACTACCACAATGCTTGTATGTAAAGATGCGTATTACGAGGAATTAGGAAGGCTTTTAGAAGAGGACTCGGGTTTTGTGGAGGGCATGCACAACGGGGACCGGTACCGTTGTAAGGTTGGAGCTTCAGGTATTGGAATGCGCTATTTGAAATCCCGCACCTCCTTGTACATACGCACCATGATCGTTGGATGTGCAAGCTTGGAGTGTGGACTCCCTTACAGAGTGTAGACGACGCTATTGCAAGATTTGACATTGCAGTGAAGATGCCCAACGATGCTTTGGAGGCAGTCCAAGTGAACAAGCATTGGACTCTCAGTAATGTTTGAGAACATTTGGTTATTATGGGTTTTGAGGCCCTTCAACAAGCACAATTTCGTTTACAAGGTCACAAGGTGAGAATCCTTCCATCAAATTTTCAATACATCATGGTTTGTCGATGATTAGATGCTTATTGTAATGAATGTCCGCAGATTGGGAAGAGAATGGAAGACAAATTGAAGGTCGAGGAGGACTGGGGGAACATTATAAAAGGGGGGCCACCTAACTCATTCACTATTTTCACTTTTGAAACTCTTGAGCTCCTCCACTCTCTATCCACACCCCAGGCTAAACATGGATGCTGCCACAGCCTCTGCATCTGTACCCACATCCACCCCTTTGTCATGCTTCATCCTCTCGCTCGAGGACACCAAATACAAATGGAAGTTGGACCTCCACACCTTTTTTACTCGTCTCCCTGACCTTGACGTCACAATTGCCCTTCACATGGATGCATTTGAGGAGATTTCTGCGTTCATGGAGGAGCACATCATAAAATATTATGTATCTATCCCCCCACATGCAGGGATCTGGGTGCCTTGCAATATTTTGTGCTATATACACAAAGGTGATCGCCCATTCTCCAAGCGGTTGCAACGATTCCAAGAAATTGCAACCAATGCAGGCCATTACTTGGACGAGCAAGCCCCTGGGGTGTCAGCGCTCAAGAAGCGCAAGTTGGGGGTGGAGCACCTTTCTCGGCTCGCAAGATTTATCTTCTTGGTGAGAGAGGAACCTAATTTGGAGGAGCTCCGCTTACCACACCTTCAAGTTGGGTCCTTTATCAAGGACACCAAGGAGCAGCAGGTTATCCCCATGAACCCTGCAATGGAAGGAAAAGCACACCAGCTCGAGTACCCTAGGGGTCTTGAGGAAGTGGTTGAGAAATCCATAGTTGCGGCTGGCCCTAGTGACACTCCAGTGCCACTACCACTGACGGATGTGGCTATCCCAGAGGTAGAAATTAGCCGCTTCTCCTCATTGTTAGTGGATGGGGAGGAGTTTGTGTTCCTGCATGATTTGGAAAAAGCATTTGGCCTGCGCATGGATGAATGCTTGAGCGTGCTATGCAACAGCAGCAAATGTCCCTTAGACAATACGCCAGATGCCTTAGAAAGCAAGCTCTTGCCAGATGGGGACTCTGTTGCTGACACTATTGCAGTTGTATGTGCGGAGGTCCTGGCAGCAGAGCAGTTGCACGTGGCTGATGAAGATTTCCAAGCCACGCAAGCCAAGGTTGAGGTTGCTAGGATGCCTATGCCATTATGCAACCTCCCATCTGATGATCCAAAGCTTGTATCTGTGGTGCATGGGAGCATTGACTTGGATGCAAAGGGCAACAGGGAGGAGGACGACAAGGAGCAGGAGGTAAACTGTATCCTAATTTTCATGTTACTATTTTATCCTTCGTTGTCTTTTTTCTCAACCTTCATCGGTTTATGACAGGATGTTGTGGAAGTTGATGATTTTGCTGCAAGGACGGTTGGCAAGCGGACGGGCTTTGGACCTCAAGCTTCCTTTGCGCATTACCTCGGACAACTCCCCCCTGGCGATGTGGCCATTATCCATAATGAATTTACTCCCCAAGCCCATTTTATGACTTGGTTGTTAAAAGCTTTGAGCAAGTTTTTGTGTTTGAGTACCATTGCTCAAACTGCGCATCAAGTGTTCCTAGTGCGTAGATCCCTTGTATGCACAGCTAGCGTTTGGCACTGGCTTTCATGGTAAAGTGCTTGCCCAGATAGGGATACATGCTTCCATTGGCTCAACTGACCCAAATGCCATAGCGCAGTCCCTCTTGACTGGGGAGTTACCTTACGCGCAAAATAGGCGCCAAGAAATGGTCAAAAAAAATTTGAACTCCTCAGATACATGATGTAAAATCATCGTGCTAGAAGTAATAAAAAATATTTGAAATTGTCTCTCTATATTGCAAATTCTTTTCAATCTGATTTGTCAATCTTGAAAATTGTTTCAATTGGTGATATGAATTGTTTTTTGACTTTGTTATTTCAAGGTATGTAATTGTAGTCAATTTGAGTATAATTGTGATTTTTAAGTACCCTAGGGGGTTAGATTGGCCTATAAGGGGCAAAAGATGCCTGGCCACAAGGGTGCGCAAATGGCCCATCCATAAGTTTTGGATGGGCCATTTGCGCGCCCTTGTGGCCAGGCATTTTTTTGCCCCTTATAGGCCAATCTACCCCCTAGGGTACTTAAAAAGCACAAATTTATTGCAATGGATTGGTTTTGCATCATTCATTTAAATGCAACTTTTTTATGGCAATTCCAGTATATGTTCACACTCAAGGACACTAGAAAAGCTCAAATCAATTATGAAATGAAGTTTCCAGCAAACTATCACTTGCTTTAGCTCTACCTACTACACCCTTGCACCAAAAAGTCAAATTACATTGGACACTTGGTTTCACAATATGTTATTTGTTTTGATATCCTATAAGGAATTCAAAGCTTGAAATGACCAAAAAAAGGTGTCCATAAGGATCCATATAAAATATTGATGCAAAACCAATAGGTTTTAGTAAATTTGGTTATTTTAAGTACCCTTGGGGGTAGATAAGCCTACAAGGGGCAGAAAAAGGCCTGGCCACAAGGGCGCGCAAATGGCCCATCCATCAGTTTTGGATGGGCCATTTGCGCGCCCTTGTGGCCAGGCCTTTTTCTGCCCCTTGTAGGCTTATCTACCCCTAAGGGTACTTAAAATGCACAAATTTTCTGAAATTGACTGCAACTACATACAAAACTTGAAATTACAAAGATAATAGACAGAGTAGACACAACTGTTGATCATATTGTCATTGGAAAGTCAAATCATTACAAAGATAAGGGTGTGCAATACAAAAAGAGGGGTAACTTTGGCTAATGCTTGAAGTCTCGCCGAAATCGTCGTGCAAGCTGCATATCTTTTGGCTGTATTGTCACTCGCTTTGCACGAATGGCACATAGGTTGGTATCTTCGAACACTGAAATGATGTGGGGCTCTGCAGCTTCTTGAATAGCCTCTAGCGCTATTGCTTGCATTCTATACTGATTTCCATAGCTTTGAAGAACTTCCTTCACAGTGCGAGCAAAGGGGGCGCGTCGAATCAAGAGCTCCGTCGTCTTCTGGTAGTGGCGGATTTCTGCAAATGCCCTTGCTATTTTTCGGCGCCGCTGCGGTTGTCTTGGGGGCACTTGCACATTTGCTGGCGGGCGGCGTGAAGGCTTCTTGAAAAACTTAGACTTGCGTCTGTTTACATGCTTAGGGGCTGGTTCTGCAGCCTGTTCTGATTCTTCCTCTTCCCTTGGTTGCCGATCTTGTCGTGTGGGGAAAGCTCCCTTGCCTTGAGGCAATGTGTTCCCCCCAACGGCCACCCGGTGTGTGCGCGGTATTTTTTCTCACAGCAATGGTGGCTCACTCTCTGATTCGGTGTCTGTATTGACCACCCGAGTCCTGGATGGTCCTGCTTGTGATTGGGGGCGCGACGGCGGCTCCCTATCGGACTCTAATGTTTGCTGGCCCTCTGATTCTCTCCAACGCTGGTCACGTTGCTTCATTCTCTTTCTAGGTGTTATATCTTGAGGAGGTGGAGATTCAACAGTCCTTGATGACTCTCGTGCCCTACCACCATGCCCACTACCAGAAGAGTTCCTGGAACGGCCAAGTGTTCGTGGCCGTTTTCTTGTGCCTTTAAGCCATGACGTCTTCTCACATCCTTGGAGGGTGTTTTTGTTGGCAGGCGGATGCTCTTTCGCGGTTTGTTTGGTGCGTGCCATTTCGTTGGTAAGAGCTCACCTGTTCTTAAGAAATGAGGGATTTATGAGAACATGCAATATTTATAAGGGCCCATTGAACAAGGGCCCTGTTCACACTAATTTTTTTAAAAGAAGTATTATTTTTTAAATAAACATGTCGCTAAGAGTTGGACCCTGCGTTCATGTTTAGTGACTCGCGCAATATCCACTTTGATCCTTGTCGCACTCTGCATCGCCGCCATGCAGCATGCTTGGTGGGACCTTGCGACATTTGCCACTTGTTGCTATGCTCTTGACGACTCCATTTGCGCACTTCAATAGCAATCTTGGATTGTCGCGCACGCTCCATTGTGAGCTTACGAGCAAATGTTGTGCGAAAAAACCAGTTGAACATCTCCTCCAAATAATTGGATTGCACCATTCCACCACCATGTCCAGTATTTTTGAAAGTACACTCCCCCTTGCTCGTAATGGGACTCTCCATGCCTTGAGTGCTAAAAATTTCAAGCGATCCATACTTGTGCATAAAATATGCACCACCATGCGCCAAACAAATATGCTGATTCACATGATCAAAACGATCCACATTAGTAAAATAAAAACAATCCCTTGTAATGAATACAACCATGAATGACTTACATGTAATTGTGTTGATTTATTTGCACCCCAAGAAAGGGTGAAGACCTTGGTGAAAATCACCAAAATGACATTTTGATAAATTTTGATTGCCGTTGATCTTCTGTTGTGCTGTTAAGGCTCATAAGCGGATACTTTTTATCAAAATTGGGCCCAAAGGGTTCTTAGGGTTAAATGGTTGGTATTCTCGCCATTTGAATCATTGTCAGTAGTAGCTTTGCATAACTCCTTCCAAAGCTCCCAAAGGTTACCTGCCTGCTGGTTGGAGCTGCTTTGAGCATCATATCGACTTGGCTTTCCTTGGGAAACTTTCTTCAAAAAGTGTCTAGCTTTTTGTCCACTCATTGACACTTGTTGAGCAATTTCATGGGCCTCCCCTATGTTCTTTGCAGCAACTATAGACACATTTCCACCGTGACAGCCAATGGAATTCAAGAGTACCTCCACTCTTTCGATCGCTTCCTGGGAATTTTCCAACGGTTTCATTGTGAAAGCATAGTCAATGTGGAGCTTCAATAGCCTATCAAAAATACGCATGAATGCGTGTAATGTACAAAAATGTACATTCGATAGAGGAAATCGAAAGATTGGATTCCAAGCGTGGTCCTTTTGATCACGGTCTGGGGCATTGAGCATGGGACAACTCAGAATAGACGCTTCCCATTCTCTACCTTCATCTCCAACATCATGACAATCTAACCCTTGTTCTCCATGCCCTTGCCATGGAAGCATGTAACTGGCCTTTGCAGTGCTCTTATGTGATTTTTGTCCATTAGGTTTGTACCCTCGAGTGCAAAATGGACAAGGCATGAGAGAAGAAGCCCCTTGTTTGCAGCCAAGCAAACACTTTATGGTCTTCAAATCCCCACCTAAGTGCCACTCCACATCATAACTACCAAAGCCCTCAATCTCCAACTTCTGACCTGCAATTTGGGAGTGTATTACTTCTGTGATCCATGGAATTCTCTCAAAAATCCACGAAAGTACTCCATTGGTCTCTTTGGGCACCTCAATAGCACCCAACCACCAAATGTCTTTCTCTGATTGCACGCTAAAAGATAGGGTGGGATATGGCTCGACTGAATCCCTTCGCTTGCTTTGCAGAAGGGCCTCGTTCATTAGAGTGACACTTAGCCTCTCTAACCTTCGGCCTTTCACTATTTGACACTCATCGAGTTTCAGCACAAAAGAGACTTTTGTGCCAAGCACTACAAAATAAATAGTGCTAAGACCTTAAACTTCAGCTTCTATGAAAATAATAATACCAAAGAAAAAAGTAAAGTGTGTCACCTTCTTCAGGTAACTCGTAAAATCTAAGCATGGCTTCTTGAAGCCTTCTAAGATCCACGAAAATATTGTTCCACATTGTGTAAGGAAAGCCCTTATTCGAAGGTCTTATGGATTGTTTCTTACCTTTTCCCCTTGTCTTTGTTGCGCACGAAGCATAAAGGGAAGTTGGCATTGTGTCCTCAATGTGTAGGTATGTCCCAATGCGGGAGAACACATCTTCCTTTGTGGTCTTCTTTGCGAGCTTCACCTTGTGAGGAACGGGAAATAGGTTTTCCACAATGCCATGTTCTTTGAGGGCATCCTTTAGGAGTTGAAAAATAGCGTGATAGGCTTTGGTGCTGATTCCAGCCTCATCACAAGCTTGTTGAACGTCATCATCATTAACCACATTTCTTAATTTACGCATAAGGTCCTTGGTGACTGCATCCTTAATGTGCTTACCTCCAGGTGATTGTAAGATAGAAATAACGTCCTCGGTATTGAGACAACTAGTGAGAAGGTTGACTCGATTATCTTGGCTTGTTCCACCGCATGCCTCCTGGATGAAGTTTCTAGCAACAAATAAACATAAATGTTAGAAAATAGTGTGAAGTAAGAATGCAGCATGTAAGTAAAGACCAAATCACCTTGTGGCTGTAACTCGTCGTTTGCGTGCTCCTCCGGAATGTGCAAGAGTTTCAATGGATGAATACGGGCATTTGCGTTCCCTTGCACCAAGGGGTGTTTCTTTCAAGTATGTGATGGTGTTGGTAAGCTTCTGGATGTGGGACTCCTTTTCTTGCATTTGTTGTTCAAGACTTTTAACTACCCTCTCCGAAGAGGCAACACTCTCTTGTAATGCCCTCGTCTTGAGGTGAAGAGCTTGACATTCGTGCATCCACATATGCAAAGAAGCACCTGCACCCATACACAGCCGCTGGCAATAGCCTAACAAGCCTGCTTCTCCCCTCCCAAGAAATTGAAGAAATGTGGAAAGGCTATTAAACGGTGGATGGAAGCGGCTTATAGGATCGTAAGGGTACAAATGACCATCCACCCAAATGTCAACATTGGTCTCACAAGCGGTGCGACGTTCCTGTGATGACCTTTGATCACCTTCACTAGTGGTCTTTGGTGCAAATGCCATGGGTAAGCGAATATGTATGCTTTTGGTGTGCGGAGTACGTGGTGGTGGAAGCAAACCATTTGTGATGTCCGTGAGCACCATGGAAGCTGTTGCGTGAGGAAGAAAATGATGAAAAGATAGAGGTGGAAGGGTAGAGAGGCCGAGCAGGATGGGAGGAGAGAAGGACGGAGGGAGGGGAGGGAGAGATTGGGGAGGAGGAGGAAGGTAGGGGCAGAGAGGTAGAGGAGAGGGAGAGGGAGAGAGGAGGGAGGAGGGAGGAGGGAGAAGGAGGAGAGAACAAAATGTTTATTACTTTTTGGGGGAAAAGATTTTTGAAAAAATGGACTTTCTAAGCTTGTGGGTTAAAAAATGGGTCAAAAAATGATTTTTGGATATGTATATATGTTGGGAGGGAGTTTTAAGTAAAAAACAAATAAAAATGAAATTTTTTTAAAAAAGTCAAATTTTGACTCTTTTTGACCCACGGAATTGCTGATGTGGACACACCCCTATGCTTCCTTCACTTTAAAAAAAGCTAGAGAGAGAAAGCAACCCTTTAGGTCCACATCCTACATTTGTCTAAAAAAAAGGCTAGAAAAGCCTACTCAAAACTACCTTCTTCAATGCCCTTGCCCCCAAAACCACACACAACATTAGCCTTAATCCATAAAAATTAGGATTCCTTACAAGGTCCATGCAAGGTTCATATTTCTCCTAATGAACAAGAAGGAAAACGAATGCCTCTATAGCCTTGCATGAGCCACACCGTCGGAAGGAAGAACTATTGCACAACCAAAAACACCTCTAGTGGTATACACCTGTATAGATTTTTGAAAAACCCTTCAAGCATGGAGCACACTCAAAATCGGGAGAAACAAAGGAAGTCATGAAAATTCTCATCTTGTGGAGATGTCCGCAGAGTATCCATAGGCAAAAAACAGAGGAGAAAGGAAGAAGTTATGGCCACTCAAACATGGACGTGTCCTTTCTCTTTGCTAAAAATTGAGCTCTCTCAAAGTTGTGCAGGTGGTGCAACTATTAAAATGGGGATTCATTATCTTTTATCTCCAATAATTTTCTATCTCTTCTTAGCCGTCAATGCTCTCTATCAAGGTATCTTACAATTGACTCCGTTTAGGCATTTTTTGGGCAAAAAATGAGCTGTCGTTTACCCTTTGACCAAGGAATGGGGTGGGGGCAAGTGGCTGGGGACCAAAAATTCTGCTAGGTGTCTATCCAGCTGAGCGTGAACTCCCAAAATGCGCCCCCTCTTTCCCATGATCCCACAAGCACCTCCATGGAAAGCCTTGAGAGCCTCTCACCAAGTGATACACCCATAATGGGCTCCCCCTTTAGGCTACATACCTCCCACCTCCCACTTTTTCCTTCCCATGTGGGATAATCCCCCCACCAATGGAAACCTCCTCCTCAATCCTCCCAAACCCCTTGTGCCCACAAATTTCTAGATTTCCCCCAAAGCAGGAGGGCTTCTCCAGCAAACATTCCCCAAGCATAACTTGCTCCTCTAGTCACTGAATGACTCACCGTAACACACGGCTCGAAGCCCATCATCTTGGCTACATCTAGAATTCTTAAACCTAAGCATTTATAATTCCAATTTTCAAGTTGGCCCAGTTGCCCTTGCCGCATGCACCCGCAATCACCTTCTAAGTTGAGTCTGCCCACTTGTGATTCTCACCTTCTAAGTTGAGTCTGCCCACTTGTAATGCTCATAACTCGTGATGTACAAGTCCAATTCACGAGCTATAAAGCAATGCTAAAAATATTTAATAAAAACCATGTTTTGAGGACTTGAGCAACCCAAAACATCAGCACCCAAACCTGGCAAAATCACACCTTTATACATGAATTTTTGCATGGTCAACTACAAGACTTGTAGGGCTATGTACACATATATACATGAGGCTAGTAGGAAACCATTTTGACATGACTTAGTGACTTTATGCTCATCCAAAAAATACCTAACAGCATAAAAAGAAAAAATAGAAGAAAAAATTTCTAAAATTGAACCACCGGTTCCCCTTGTCCGCCACTAGAGTAAGAAAGCGGACTCGCTTTTCATTAACACTAGAATGGTAACCTAACAGGACATAAAAGTGTCCTTTCAGGGTTTTGGGAAAAAATTCCAAAACCATAGTAGATCCACTCATTTTGAAAAATACTTTCATGAGCTTATAGTTAAATAACTACTACATATGGAAAAAATGAGAAACTTGTAATTTTTCTCATCCCTTGGTCACTACAAGCCTCCAAAGTTGATGGACCAGTGCATTTTGCCCAAAACAGCAATTTCTTACGGTTGATTGCATATAAATAAGAGTGGGGATTCTTGTAGGAAATGAGATAAAATGTCCCGTTAACTTCAATGGGTTGGTGACCAAAATATCCGGTTGCTTTTACCTCACTAAATTTTTTTTGGGCAAAAAAAATAGGTACAAAAAAGTTGCATTTTTGCCATTCTGCGGACCTATCATCAAAATTTCTATAGTCACGCTCAATACAGATACTATATACATTTTTTCTTAGTTCCCTTTGGGCCTTTGGATTCAAAAGGAGCCATGGAGAATGTCAAAAGGATAATGGATCTCTTACAATTGGAACCTTGGGGGCAATGATAAAGTGCTAAATACAGCAAACATGAAAAAATTGGGTTTAGCATTATGATCTCTAGAAACCCATAGAAACTACTCAATATCTAGCCAAGTTTGTAGTCTATGATTAGATATAGTTACTACCTACAAAATACACACAATTGTACTAAGAAACTAGCAATATTGAGAAAGTTATACTTGCTACTCTAAAATGTATCGTATTCTTTAGCAATAAAAAAACTCAACCATCATCATATACTATGCTATATAGCATATTAGGTCCCCCAAAACTCAAGGAAGATTAGCTTTATGTTATACATTACACTTACACAATCAAATTTGAATTTGGATATCAAGAAAGCCACCAAAAAAATCATAAAAGTGCTAATTTTGGCCAAAAAACAGGATTATGCAATTCCTGTAAATTGGTCATAACTTTCAATTTTAACACTTAGCTCTCCCTACAAGCATCAAAACATGTTGAGAACTATGAAGGCCTAACCTCTAGCCATCTAAACCTCACAAACATGAAGTTTAGAGTGGTATAGTTGCCAAAAGTTGAAAAAAAGGCCAAAATTAGGACCCGTTTTTTCACACAGTTTAGGTTCAAAAATGTTGTGCAAGAGTAAGGTTAATGGTGAGATCGATACTCCAAAAAAAATGCTAAGTTTTTTTCAGCTCATAAGGCAACTTTGTGGATATATAGCACCTAGAAATTCATTTTCATACTCTTCAAATAATTCAAGCAAAATGGTCACTTAACAGGACACAAAAGTGTCCAAGGACATAAAAGTGTCCTGTTACCATTCTAGTGTTAAAAATCATGAAAAGCTTAAAAAAGCATGAAAGCACTCGAAAAGCAGATTTTTTACAAAATTGAACCATAGCTTCACTAGAACACGTAGATTAAGGATCTGACCATGATTTTTGCAAAAAAGCACCTAAGAGCATAAAAAAGCTAAAGTTAGCGGATTTTCCTAAAACTGAACCAAATGTCCTTCTGGCCTATAGGAACATGGAAATGACTTTGGTTTTTACTTTGGAACCTTACAATGTTGTCAATCAAACATCTTAAATAAAAAATCGACAAAAATAGACATCAAAAGAAATTTTTTGTACTTTTAAAAGAGACCCAAAATTTGGGGATCTTACATTGCATAGCAAGGCTTATATATATGCAAAGGCAATTTTACAGAAAAATACAATAGCATGTGTTTTCATTTTATTGTGTTGAGCTCTCTCTCTTGTTCACCATTCTTGCCCTACCTCTGCATGCTTCCATGGCCTGGCCTCATTGGCATTTAACCATAGCCTCAACACCAACAATTGGTATCAAAGCTCCAAGCTCTTGGCTCGCCAAACATGGCGTTCGATAATGCAAGGAATTGTTGGTACAATGAGCATAGCCCGAGGCAAACTTAGGTGGCACCTATAGGAAACTATCAAAATGCCATCCAAAATAGGTGGCATGTAGCTTGCAAAATCTGAAAACGATCATAGTCAAGCAACGTTTCAAAATGCCATAGCCTCCATCCTATTGTGCTTCTCAAAAAACTATAGTGGAGAATCCTTGTGAGAGCCCAACATAACAAAAGGATTTGAACTCGTGGTCAGCTTTCTGTGCGCATCTCAAAACGCTACCTCTTTTGCAAGCGTTGACAAGACTAGGTAATATTTGAGCATATCAAAAGGGTATTGTCTGCAACTAGTTGGTGTTTTTTGAGCATCTAAAAATGCTCAAAAACAAGCCAAATGGGCCTCTCAACAAAGGTATTTCCAAACCTCCTTTGGCAACAAAAGTTGATAGTTTTGGTAGCATTTCAAAAAGTTGCAACATTGAACTTCATCTATTACAATGTGAGCATCCCCAATGGGCTCCTAGTTTTTCAAAAGCCATCTCATGGCGTTTTTTCTTATTCTTTATGGCTTCAAAAGGATGGCAAAGAGGTAATATAACAACAAAGATTCATTCAATGAGACACGTTGTCCTCATAAAAGGTGATCTGATAGATGAAAAGCACCCCAATCAAAGGTTTGCAACAATGAAATACACATGCAAAGTACATAAAACTATTTTTTCTTGTTCAGTGCCATATCTTTGTTCAAGATTTTGATTTGTTAAAATTGTTCAAGGTTTTTCTTTGTTAAAAATAATCTTTTTTTTTTTTGCTCAAGCCTTAACTTAGCCTATAGATTATTAGTTATTGCCATGAAACACATTGACGGGTTAGGCATTGTCACACATACAACGTGGTAAGACCTCGCAAAAAACTAGTTTTTGTTTAAGTCATATTTTTGTTACACTTCTCAATTCATTACTGGGCTAGCTAACCTTAAACCCAAGGTTTGTAGGTCAACCAAAATCTCTGTTTGTTTGTAGCTTAACAATAGCACCAGGTTATGGGTGAACCAAAACGCTTGGTTGTGAGAGAATCTAAAACTCGCGGTTGAGGAGTACACCAAAAACTCACGATATCATGAGAGTGGTATGTCAAGTTTCAGCTTGAGGGGGGGGATTGTTGGGTATCCTGGTTTGATTAGTGGTGTCAGCCTATGTAGACATGCTCTTATGAAGCATGCACGAAAGGTCAATTGAGCTTCAATTTGCATGGCAAGGATTATATATATGTACATGAACTTTTACAAAAAAATACAATAGTGTGTTTTTGTGTTTTACCATGTCAAGCTCTCTCTCTCTCTCCCTCTCTCTCTCTCTCTTTCACCCTTCTTGCCCTTCCTCTGCTTGCTGCCATGGCCTGCTCTTGTTAGGATTCACCATAGCCTTGGCACCAGCAATTGATATCAAAGCTCCGAGCTCGTGGCTCGTCAAACATGGAATCATAAAACGCATGGAATTGTTGGTACAATGAGAACATACGGAGGCAAACATAGGTGGAACCTACATGAGCCTATCAAAACACCGTCCAAAATAGGTGGCAAAGCAGCTTGGAGAATCTCAAAACACCCGCAGTCAAGAAACATTTCAAAATGTCATATCCTCCATCCTATTGTGCTTCTCAAAACGTTGCAGTAGAGATTCCCCGTAAGAGCGCAACATATTAAAAAGCATTGAACTCATGGGCCGTGCACATCTCACAATGCTACCTCTTTTGCAAGCCTTGGCAAGACTAGGCAATATTTTATCATATCTAAAGGGTATTGTTTGCAGCTAGTTGCTGTTTTTTTTAGCATCTAAAGACGCTCAGAAGTCAATCCAAATGGGCATGTCAACAAAGTTATTTCAAAAACTCCTTTGGCAACAAACACTGATATTTTTTATAGAATTTCAAAAAGCAGCAAAATTGAACTTCATCAATTACAAAGTGAGCATCTCCATTGGGCTCCAAATGTTTCAAAATCCATCTCATGGCGATTTTTCTTATGCTTTATGGATTCAAAGGGGTTTTCCAAGAGGTGATATAACAAAAGAGATTGATTTGATGAGACAAGTTGTCCTCACAAAAGGTGATCTGATAGATGAAAAGCATCCCAATTGAAGGTTTGTAGCAATGAGCTACACATGCAAAGTACAAAAAACTATTTGTTCTTGTGCAGTGTCTTAGATTTGTTCAAGGTTTTTCTTTGTTAAAAACAATCTTTTTTTTTGTTTAATCCTTATTTTAGCCTATAAGCTATCAATTATTTCCATGACATACATTGTATGGGTTAGACACTCCCACACATACAACGTGGTAGGTGTCATAAAAACTAATATCTAATTCTCCTAAATGATTTTCTTATGTTAAAATGACCATTAATAAGGGGAAGTGACAGGGGAGAAAAAGCTAGAATATTGGTTAAGCTGGTAGACTAGCCACAGTAGGGATCCAAAGGAGGGAAAATAGGGATCCAAAGGGGCGGCCATCTGCAAAGAGATATGTGCAACAATGGGCTCCAAAAAACCTTAGGATTCAGCCCATTAAGACTTCCAAAATGCTAAGGTTGCAAAATTCAAAGGTTGTGTCCAAAGGTCAAAGATTAGGGAATTTGGATGCTTTGAGTGTGTCCCAAAAGTCTTCAACATCCCTACATAGCAGGGGACGAGCCCTAGAAGTAGGGTATGACAGAGAAACTCACACACACAAGCTCCCTTTACACAAAGGGAATGAGGGACACATGTCAGCTCCAGGCCATATGCCCACAAGGTGTACTCAAATCCTATTGGATGACCTTGGAGGTGGACCAATGAGAATTAGGCTAGAGTAAGTGTATTTTAATTACTTTAAAAACACTTAATAAAAGAAACAATAAGAATTAAGCTCTCTAGAAGACTATTGGACAATCTCCCAAGGGGTCCAATGATCATTCAACAGCCCAATGGCTTGCCTGATTCCTATTGGCCAGGAGGCAAAGGGGTCCAATGAGAGTTTAGTTGCATTTATTAATTACCTAAATCTCTCATAAAAGGGAAAAGGGGGACCCATGCTAGAAGGCTATCACTTATGATGCTTAATTCCTATTCGCTAATCCTGGGGAGGTCCAATGAGGTGCTAGCAAGAGCAATTAGCAAGAGGAGTCGACCAAGAGAGAGAGGGGGCTGAATTTTACAAGGCATTATCACCTACACACTCGCACTAGCTCATGTGTGGAGTAAGAGGACTCTCTCTCTCTCTCTCTCTTCTCGAGCTTTAATGGAATGCTACACACAAGTCACACTTCTCGTGAGGTTACTAGGTTTCCCTTAAACCCAAGGTTTTCCAAGTCAACCAAATACTTGGATTGTTGGTAGCTTAACAGTAGCACTAGATTATGCGTGCACCAAAACTGTTGGTTGTGAGAGAACCTAAATCTCAGGGTTGATGAGTACACCAAAAACTCACGATATCATGAGAGTGGTTTGTCTAGTTCCGGCTTGAGGGGGGATGGGGGGATTGTTGTGTATTCAAGCCCTGGTACGATTAGTGGTGTTAGCCCATGGAAACATGCTCTTATGAACCATGCAAGAAAGGTCAGTTGAGCTAAGTCTGTTTGTATGGCAAGGCATATATATACGTAAAGACACTTTTTACAAAAAAATACAATAGTGTGTGTTTTATTTTACTATGACAAGCTCTCTCTCTCCCTCTCTCCCTTGTTCACCCTTCTGGCCCTTCCTGTGCACACTGCCATGACCTGCCCTCATTTTACCATTCACCAAAGCCCCAACACAAACAATCGGTAACAGAGCTCTAGCCTTGGGCTTGCCAAGCATGAAACTCTAAAATGTAGGGAACTGTTGGTACTATGAGTAGAGCCCAAGACGGCGGGAGAAACACACTCCATCACCTCCAAAATGGAGAAGACCAACGCATACTTCTCCACACCATACTTCAAAGAGGGACAGAAGAAATCAAGAGAAGAAAAGAGATGAAAAGAGGACACCCTCTTCTCCATCTTCTTCATCCTCTTCCTCTTATGAAAGTGATGGTGAAGACAAAGAAGATCAAGGAAAGAAAAAGGCAAGGAAGAGGTCACCCTCTTCTCCATCTTCCTCAAATTCTTCATCTTCTCAAGAAAGTGATGTTACATTGGTATCACAGGACAAGGTTTCTCTTTTCTTGTTCAAGAAGGGAGGTCCTTAAGGTAGCTATAAATGGTTGGTATTATTAATTGCAATTGAGTAAGTAGAATACGGATTTTTCAACTTTGCAGTGCACCTTCCTTAGTGCAAATAATGGGGCATCACCGTGGATAGCTATGGTCTTAATAGTGGAGTCCTATGGGGATTTCCTACGGCTTTAACCACTATTGAGTTATAATAAGCTTGAGAGGAGCCGGTGTTGTTTTGGTGTTGAAAGACCCTCTCTTCTATTATTTGCAATTAATGATATTCAAGCCATGGGTATAGTAGCTTGAGTGCTTTTCTAAAGGGGTAAAGAGGAGTAGAAAATAGGTCTTGAAGTGCCAAAGTACTCCTAAAAACATTTACACCTAAAAGTTGTTAGAATGGCTGACAATAGTAAAGAGAGTGAAATTAATGTTGATAGCTTTGATTTTGCTAATGAGCAGGCTACTAATGATGTCCCTATGCTTGTTAACTACCTTGTTTCTAGGCTTCAACAAGCCATGGGCAATCCATCCCTCCAAAATGAAGTGCAACGGCAGCTTCGTGATCATGGAATTCTCCAAGCTGACCACCATGACAAGAGGGTACCTAGGAAGCCTCCTTGTGAGACTTCCAAAAGAGGCCTCTCTCCTATTTGGGAAGAAGAAAAGGATCCATACGAAGGGCTCAAAAATTTGCTTCTTGATGACACATCTCCTTCCCGAAGAATAACTCAAGAGCCCCCACCAAAGGAACGAGAAATAAGTGAGTCTCCCGCCACCTCCAGGGAGATGGCTCCACGAAGACGGCAAGAAAAACACTCTACATCACCTCCTAAACGGAGAAGACCATCGTACACTTCTCCACACCATAATTCAAACAGGGATGACAAAAAGCAAGAGAAAAAAGGCGAGAGAGAGGTCACTCTCTTCTTCATCTTCTTCATTCTCTTCCTCTTATGAAGAAAGTGATGGTACAGACAAAGAGGATCAAGGCAAGAAAAAGGTGAGAAAGAGGTCACCCTCTTATCCATCTTCCTCAAATTCTTCATCTTCTGAAGAAAGCAATGGTGCAACTTTTGAACTATCAAAAAGAAGACGCCATAGGAAATCCTATGCCACATGGAAGACGTCGTCCAAGCTCAAGAAATTGAAAGAGGGAGGGAAGAGCATCTCTTTCCTTACCTGTGATGGCACTTTTGGTGCTACGGACAAAGTCTTGGCTTTTATCCAACAATTTGATGTGGCATTTGGAGATGAGGGCTTCACCGAGTCCTCTAAGCTACGCCATGTAGCTATGCACTTTCAAAATTCCGCCAGGCAATGCTATTCTAGCCTATGGGCCAGTGGTGAAGCTCCACGAACATGGAAAGCTTTAAGAGCTTCCATTATGAAGTAGTTTTTGGCCAACAATGCCAAAAGAAAAAGTACTCATCCGAATGGCAAAGCTTGAAGCTCTCTCCCTATGAATCCATTCACAAATATGTAGACAAGTTTTTGGATTTACAACTCAAATCCACTTCCTTCAAGAAGTTGGATTCTGGAGAGCAAAAGCAGCAATTTTGTGCGGGCTTAACTAAAGAAATGGTGGAGTATGTCAACTCCCAAAGACCACGCACCATATCGGCGGTTATACACCATACTATGGTGGCCTCTTGAATCAATTTCCAAACGGGGGCTAAAAGAAATTATAAGCCCATGAAAAACAAGGGTTCCAATGAGCCTAAGGGGAAGGACAATGTCCAAAAGGCTCCTAAATGCAACTCCAGCAAAGCTAAAGAGAAGGGAGTTTATAAAGGCAAAAATAAACTCTCTCCTAAAGAGCAGTGCGGTGAGCAAGGGCATGCGTACAATGCTTGTCCCCAAAAGAACATCCACCATGAACCTCCTAGAGCTACCTTGGTCAAAATACAAGAGGAGGAAATTCACCACAAAGGATCTCCTCTATGCCATGCTTGGGAAAAGGTAAGAGAAAATGATGCTTTTATTCTCTTTAACCCTGGTTCTACTCACAATTTTATATCTATAGATTTGGACACCAAGCTAGGCATGAAATCCTACCAGATGGGAGATGTCCTACCCGCGTAGACGGTGCTTTCAAGGGGCAAGAAGCTTCAGTCACTCCCTTAATCAGGAAATTGAGGCTCCATGTCCAAAGCTATGTGGACAAAGAGGACTTATTTGTCTCTCCTCTCAAGCATGAGGATGTAATCCTAGGGGCACCATGGTTTGATTGCATGGCTGCCAATGTTAAATTCCCTAAAAGGAGAATCTCCTTTAAGTTTAGGGAAAAAGATATGTATATAGATGCTAAGGAAATGGGTAACACCGTACCCATTGTACATACACAAGATTTCAAGAAGGCAATAAAGAGCTCCATTTCCGTGTACATGATTTTTATTAAAGATTCTCAAAATGAGCCTAATGTTTTAGCAAAAGAAAATATACACAATAAAAAGGAATTAGAGTTATCCAATTTTCTCAAGGGGTTTCAAGATATCTTTATTGACAACATCCCTTGTGAGCTACCTCCTAAACGAGGCAATGAAGACCATGCAATTGAACTTCTTCTAGGAAGTTCACCGCCTAACAAACCTCCTTATAGAGTTTTTCAAGCTCAACAAGAGGAGATTATGCGGCAAGTGCATGAGTTAGTTGAGAAGGGCATGGTTAGGCCTAGCTCATCTCCATTTTGTTCTCATGTGCTACTAGTGCAAAAGAAAGACGACACATATCGTATGTGTGTCGACTATAGAGCACTAAATAGGATCACTATCAAGAATAGTTTCCCGTTCCACGGGTAGAAGACCTATTTGATAAGCTACAAGGATCCACCTACTTCAGTAGGATTGACCTAAAACATGTCTATCATCAAATAAGGATAGTTGATCAAGACATTGTAAAGACCTCATTTTGCACTACGTTTGGTCTTTATGAATACATTGTCATGCCTTTTGGCTTGATCAATGCAACAACCACATTCAACCGCTTGATGGAGAAGCTATTCGGGCCTCACCAAACCTGTACTAGAGTGTTCTTTGATGATATCCTCATCTACTCCAACTCATAAGACGAACACAAGCAACACCTCCAAGTAATATTTCAAGTTCTAAGAGACAATAAAATTTATGTTAAGTGAAAGAAAAGTGAATTTTTCTTACAAGAGATTCAGTATTTAGGTCACATTATCTCTCAAGATGGCATCCAAATGAATCCATCAAAGTTAGAGGTAATAAAAAGATGACCGAAACCAAGGAATCTTCATGAATTAAGAAGCTTTATAGGTATGTGCGCATACTATAGATGCTTCATAGAAAAGTTATCGCTCATAGCAGGACCATTACATGACCTAAGAAAGAAAACGTTAGGTACACATGGTCTACCAAGGAGAACAATGCTTTCAAAAAGCTTAAAGAAAATCTTATCTCTCAACCTGTGCTTACACTACTGGATCTCTCAAAGCCATTTGAGGTCCAATGTGATGCTTGTGGTGATTGCCTTGGAGCTGTTTTGCTTCAAGAAGGGAATGCCATAGGCTATGAAAGTCGAAGGCTCGATCCTGTGGAGCAAGCTCTAGGTATATATGAAAAGGAACTCCTCGTAGTTCTACATGCCTTAGACTCATGGAAGCACTATTTATTGGGGACTCCTTTCATTCTATGAACGGATCACCAAAGTCTTAAGTACTTCATGACGCAGACCAAGCTTTCTGACAAACAAAGACTCCCTTTTTCTTTATTGTGCACAAAAATGAAGTAGTATGCATGCTTAGATCAGGTTTTCGAAGAGGACGTCTCCCAAACAGCAAGTAGAGCTTGTCACTCTACAATGGCAGATTGATAATACTAACGTGCAGACATACTTGCGGCAGTTAAAGCTCTCAAGCACCAAATGGACTAGTCATCTAGTCTAGAACGATGTCGTAGGGTAACATAGGGATCCTCTACCCGCTAGAAGATGCTCTAATGAATATGCTTTATCTTCTCTACTTCGTAATTGAGGACGACTATAATTTCAAGAGAGATGTAATGTCATAAAAACTAATATCCAACTCTCCTAAATGATTTTCTCATGTTAAACTAATCATTTAATATGGGGAAGTGCCAGGGGAGAAAAAGCTAGAATATTGGTTAAGATGGCAGATCGGCCACAGTAGGGATCCAAAGACGAAAAATAGGGATCCAAAGGGGGGGCCATCTGCAAAACATCTATGTGCAACAATGGGCTCCAAAGACCTTAGGGTTCAACCCATAAAGACTTCCAAAATACCAAGGTTCCAAAATTCAAAGGTTTTGTCCAAAGGTCAAAGATTATGGAATTTGGATGCTTTGTGTGTGTCCCAAATGTCTGAAACCATCCCAACATAGGAGGGGGCGATGTCTAGAAGTAGGAGATGAGACACACACACACACACACACACAAGCTCCCTTTACACAAAGGGAATGAGGGACACATGTCAGCTCCCTAGCCCATATGCCCACAAGGTGTACTCAAATCCTATTGTTGGCCTTGGATGTGGACCAATGAGAATTAGGCTAGAGTAAGTCTAGTTTAATTACTTTAAAAACACTTAATAAAATAACCAATAAGAATTAAGCTCTCTAGAACACTATTGGACAATCTCCCAAGGGGTCCAATGAGCATTCAACAGCCCAATGGCTTGCCTGATTCCTATTGGCCAGGAGGCAAAGGGGTCCAATGAGAGTTTAGTTGCATTTATTAATTACCTAAATCTCTCACAAAAGGGGAAAGGGGGACCCATGTCATAAGGCTATCACTTATGCTGCTTAATTCCTATTGGCTAAGCGTGGGGAGGTCCAATGAGGTGCTAGCAAGAGCAATTAGCAAGAGGGGTCGACTAAGAGAGAGAGGGGGCTGAAGTTTACAAGGCATTATCACCTACACACTCACACTAGCTCATGTGTGGAGTAAGAAGATTATCTCTCTCTATCTCTCTCTCTCTCTCTCTCTCTCTCTCTCTCTCTCTCTCTCTCTCTCTCTCTCTCTCTCTCTCTCTCTTCTCGAGCTTTAATGGAAAGCTTATCACCTACTCCAAGCTTGTGAGAAGGGAGGCCTACACCAACAACTCTTGGCTTTGTAAATTGTGATGCAAATCCAACCAAGAGCCATGATTCAATGCATGCTCATCTCCTCTATCATGCTAATTACTAGGCTAATCTTGCTAATATGAGTGATTATGTGAGGAGATGTATATCTTTCTCGAAAGAATACTCCTTCTTCCTCTCAATCTACTCTCATACCCCGCTAGCTCTCACCATCTTCGAAGGTGTGTCAGGTCTTGGGTCTAAGATTGTGAGGGAATTGATGTTGTGTTTAATAAGTGTTGTGCTTAGTACTTGAAGTTTCCATCTTCATAGCACTAGCTAGTATTGAAGGAACACAAAGAATTGTATTGTAAATTGTCTCTCTTGATGGGAGAAACCATAATACAAAGCCTTTTGGAGGGGGGACTGGCTCCATGTAAATCCGGTCCATAGCTATTGTCAATAGCTTAATTTCTCTCTCTTTTGAAGTATTGTTCATGCTATTCAACTAGGTGTTATACTTTTTGTTGCTCTCTCCACCCTAACACTCTTGTTATTCTCACTAGGAATCTTTTCTAATGAAATGCTCAATATGTTCATGCTATTTTCCGCTACACACACTACAAACAAGTTACTAGGCCATTATCTGTTACAGTAGGACCTCCCAAAAATATCAATTTTTGTTTTAAGTCCTATTTTTGTCACACTTCGTGTAAAGGTTACGAGGTTTACCTTAAACCGAAGGTTTGCAAGTCAACCAAATACTTTCTTTGTTGGTAGCTTAAGAGTAGCACTAGGTTATGGGTAAACCAAAACCCTTGGTTGTGAGAGAACCTAAATCTCAGGGTTGATGAGTACACCAAAAACTCACGATATCATGAGAGTGGTTTGTCTAGTTCCGGCTTGAGGGGGGATTGTTGTGTATTCAAGCCCTAGTACGATTAGTGGTGTTAGCCCATGTAAACATGCTCTTATGAACCATGCAGGAAAGGTCAGTTGAGCTAAGTCAGTTTGCATGGTAAGGCATATATATACGTAAAGACACTTTTACAAAAATATACAGTAGTGTGTGTTTTATTTTACTATGACAAGCTCTCTCTCTCCTTCTCTCTCTTGTTCACCGTTCTTGCCCTTCCTGTGCACACTGCCATGACCTGCCCTCATTTTTCCCTTCATCATAGCCCCAACACGAACTTTGGGTATCAGAGCTCTAGCCTTGGGCTTGCCAAGCATGAAACTTTTAAACGTAGGGAATTGTTGGTACAGTGAGTAGAGCCCAAGGCAAACCTAGGTGGCACATGCATGAGCCTATGAAAATGTTGTCCAAAATAGGTTTCAAGGAGCTTGAAGATTCTGAAAACACCTGTAGTCAAGCAGTGTTTATAAACGCCATAGCCTTCATTCTATTGTGATTCTCAAAAAGTTGTAATGGAGAATCCCTATGAGAACAAAACATTTCAAATGGCATTGACCTCACTGGGCAGATTTTTGTGCGAATCTCAAAATGCTGCCTCTTTTGCATGCGCTGGCAAGACTCGACATTATTTGAGAATATCAAAAGAGTACTATCTGTAGCTAGTTGGTGTTTTTGGATCGTCTAAAAATTCTCAAAAGTCAAGCCAAGTGGTCTCGTAAAAAAAGGTATTTTAAAACCACATTTGGCAACAAAGGTTGATAGTTTTGGTAGCATTTACAAAAGCTGCAAAATTGAACTTCATCAATTACAAAGTGAGCATCCCCAATGAGCTCCTAGTTTTTCAAAGACATCTCATGGCATTTTTTCTTTTGCTTTATGGCTTCAAAGGGGTTTTCCAAGAGGTGATATAACAACAGAGACCGATTCATTAAGACAAGTTGTTCTCACAAAAGGTGATTTGATAGATGAAAACCACTCAAATCAAAGGTTTGCAGCAACGTGCAACACATGAAAAGTATATAAAACTATTTTTTCCAGTTATGTTTCATAGCTTTGTTTTGAATGTTTCGATTTGTTAAAAACAATCATATATTTTTTCGTTCAAAACTTATTTTAGCCTATAGATTATCAGTTATTGCCATGACATACATTGTACCGGTTAGACCCTGCCACACATACAACGTGGTTAGACCTCCCAAAAATATCAGTTTTTGTTTAAGTCCTATTTTTTCACATTTCTTGTGAAGTTATTGGGTACACCTTAAAACCAAGGTTTGGAAGTCAACCAAAAACCCCATTTGTTGGTAGCTTAACAATAGCACCAAGTTATGAGTGCACCAATACCCTTGGTTTTGAGAGAACCTAAAACTCACGTTAGACGAGTACATCAAAAACTCACGATATCATGAGAGTGGTATATCTAGTTCGGGCCTGAGAGCGGAACTGTTGGATATTCAAGCCCTTGTTTGGTGAGTGGTGTCATCCCATGTAAACATGCTCTTATGAATCATGCATGAAAATTTAGCTGAACTTCAATTTTCATGGCAAGGCTTATATTTATGTAAAAGAACTTTTACAAAAGAATACAATAACGTGTGTTTTTGTTTTATTGTGTCAATCCTTCTCTCTCTCTCTCTCTCTCTCTCTCTCTCTCTCTCTCTCTCTCTCTCTCTCTCTCTCTCTAGTTCACTCTTCTTGCCCTTCCTATGCATGCTACCATGGTCTGCCCTCGTTTGGTATTCAACATAGCCCCAACACCAACAATTGGTATCAAAGCTCCACGCTTGTGGCTCGCCAAACATGGTGTTCTAAAACATAGGGAATTGTTGGTACATTGAGCAGAGCCCGAGGTAAAACCAGGTAGCACCTGTAGGAGCCTATCAAAACACCATCCAAAATAGGTGGCAAGCAGCTTGGAGAAACTCAAAACGCCTACAGTCAAGCAGCATTTCAAAATTCCATAGCCTCTTTCCTATTTTGCTTCTCAAAAAGTTGAAGTGGAGAATCCATGTGAGAGCGCACCATATCAAAAGGCATTGAACTCATGGGCAGCTTTTCGTGAGCTCAAAATGTTGCCTCTTTTGCAAGCATTGGCAAGACTAGTCAATATTTGATCATATCAAAAGGGTACTGTTTGCAGCTAGTTGGTGTTTTTTGAGCATCTAAAAATGCTCAAAAGTCAAGCCAAATGGGTCTATCAACAAAGGTATTTCATAACCTCCTTTAGCAACAAAGGTTGATAGGTTTGGTAACATTTCAAAAAGCTGCAAAATTAAACTTCATCAATTACAAAGTGAGAATCTCCAATGGGCTCCTAGTTTTTCAAAATCCATCTTGTGACGGTTTTTCTTATGCTTTATGGCTTCAAAGGGGTTTGCTGAGAGGTGATATTACAATAGAGACTGATTTAATGAGACAAGTTGTCCTCACAAAAGGTGGTTTGATAGATTAAAATCACCCCAATCGAGGGTTTGCAGCAAAGAGCTACACATGTAGAGTACATAGAACTATTTTTTCTTGTTCATTGTCATAGGTTTGTCCAAGGTTTTGCTTTGCTCAAAACAATCATATATGTTTTTCTTCAAGCCTTATTTTATCGTATGAATTATCAGTTATTCCAAACCATGACATACATCGTACAGGCTAGACACTGCCACACATACAACATGGTAAGACCTCCTAAAAAGTTTTAGTTTTTGTTTAAGTCCTATTTTTGTCACACTTCTTATGAGGTTACTGGGTACACCTTAAACCCAAGGTTTGGAAGTCAACCAAAAACTTCATTTTCTTGGTAGCTTAACAATAGCACCAGGTTATGGGTGCACCAAAACCCTTGGTTTTGAGAGAAACTAAAACTCACAATTGACAAGTACACCAAAAACTCATGATATAATGAGATTGGTCTGTCTAGTTTGGGCTTGAGGGGGGTATTGTTGGGTGTTCAAACCTTGGTTTGATTAGTGGTGTCAGCCCATGTAAACATGCTATTATGAAGCATTGCATGAAAGGTCAATTGAGCTTCAATTTGCATGGTACGGATTATATATATGTAAAGGCACTTTTACAAAAAAAAGAATACAATAGCATGTGTTGAGATCTCTCTCTCTCTCTCTCTCTCTCTCTCTCTCTCTCTCTCTCTCTCTCTCTCTCTCTCTCTCTCTCTCTCTCTCTCTCTCATTCACCCTTTTTGTCCTTCCTCTACATGCTTTTGTGGCCTACCCTCGTTGGCATTCACCACAGTCTCAACACCAACAGTTGGTATCAAAGCTCCACGCTTGTGGCTTGCCAAACATGGTGTTCTAAAATCTAGGGAATTGTTGGTACAGTGAGAAACGGCCCACGAAAACCTAGGTGGCCCCTACAAGATCCTATCAAACCACCATCTAAAAAAGGTGGCAAGCAGCTTAGAGAATCTTAAAACACCCGCCATCAAGCAACATTTCAAAACTCCATAGCCTCCATCCTATTGTGCTTCTTAAAAAGCTACAGAGGAGAATCCTTGTGAGAGTGCAACATATTAAAAAGCATTAAACTCGTGGGTAGCTTGTTGTGCACATCTCAAGATTCTGCCTCTTTTGCAAGTGTTGGTAAGACTCGGCAATATTTGAGGATATCAAAAGGGTACTATGTGCATCTAGTTGGTGTTTTTTGAGCATCTAAAAACACTCATAAGACAAGCCAAATGGTCCTATCAACAAAGGTATTTCAAAACCTCCTTTGGGAAAAAAGGTTGATAGGTTTGGTATCATTTTAAAAAGCTACAAAATTGAACTTCTATACAAAGTGAGAATCCCCAATGGGTTCCTAGTTTTTCAAAAGACATCTCATGGAAGTTTTTCTTATGCTTTATGGCTTCTAAGGGAGTTTCCAAGAGGTGATATAACAACAGAGATTTATACATTGAGAGAAGTTGTCCTCACAAAAGGTGACTGGATAGATAAAATGCACCCCAATCAAAGGATGCAGCAATGAGCTACACATGCAAAGTATAAAAAAGTTATTTTTCTTGTTCAGTGTCATAGTTTTGTTCAAGGTTTGGCTTTGTTAAAAAGGATCATATATGTTTATGTTCAAGCCTTATTTTAGCCTATAAATTATCAATTATTTCCATGACATACATTGTACAGGTTAGACACTGCCACACATACGACATGGTAAGACGTCCCAAAAATATCAATTTTTGTGTAAGTCCTGTTTTTGTCACACTTCTTCTGAGGTTACTGGATACGCCTTAAACCCAACGTTTGCAAGTCAACCAAAAACTTCGTTTGTTGGTAGCTTAACAGTAGCACTAGGTTATGGGTGCACCAAAACCCTTGCTTGTGAGAGAACCTAAAACTCACGCTTGACAAGTATAGTAGAAACTCACGATATCATGAGAGTGATCTGTCTAGTTTGAACTTGAGGGGGGCTTGTTGGGTATTCAAGACCTGGTCCATTTAGTGGTTTCGTCCCATGGAAACATGCTCTTATGAAGCATGCATGAAAGGTTAGTTGAGCTTCAGTTTCCATGGAACGGCTTATGTTTATGTAAAGGAACATTTACAAAAAAATATAATAGTGTGTGTTGATCTCTCTTTATCCCTCTCTCTCTCATTCACCCTTCTTGCCCTTTCTCTGCACGCTGTCCTGGCCTACCCTCATTGGCATCCACCATAGCCCCGTCACCTCTTTGTTCTTGTTAAACTGTGTTGATCTCTCTCTCTCTCTTTCTCTCTCTCTCTTTCTCTCTCTCTCTCCAACTCTCTCTCATTCACCCTTCTTGCCCTTCCTCTCCACGTTGGCATGGCGTGCCCTCATTGGAATCCACCATATCCCTGGTACCAACAGATACAGAGCTAGGGGGGCTATCAGTTTGAGATGTGATTCTCATTGAAGTGTGCACTAGCTTGGTGCAAGGGTTGTATATGGTGTTGTTTTGAGCATATTGAATCCATCATTGTTGCTATTTTGTGTCAATTCCCATTTCCATCTTCTCTTCTCTCCTTGCATGTGTGTGTTTTTGGGTGTGTGTTGGTAGGTATGCCCCGCAAGTTCCATTGTGAAAAGAGAGATTGAGAGAGGTTTTTTGTGAGTGGAAGGCAGCAAGTTGAATGGTGGGGAGTGGTTGGGCCTATTTACAATGGTGTTTCAACAAGTGTGTGTGTATATGGTTGTGTGCCAATAGTGGTTTGACTACAAATTGGTGTTGTTTTGAAGGTGGATTGGGGTGTTGTGTATATCGTGGACTATAGAGAGGTAGTTTTTTTTTGTTCCACAAGTGTTTCCATTTCCTATGTCATCAACACACTCCAAGGGCATGGGACAAAGATTTGAGTAACAAAGACTTTTGGAGGAGCTTTTGTCGCTACATCATTACGGAACCAATGACAAAGAGGTGCAAACATTGCAACCGCACAAACCACACATCTGACAAATGTTACAAAATCAACCCTTATGTGCATTGTGGTAAAAATAATCATGGGTATTATTGATGTTTTCACAAATATAAAAACAAAGATAAAGGCAAAGTCAATTTTATTGAAGAATCTAATGAAGAAGACAATGGAGAAGTATGCTATGCATATGTACTCTAAGACACTCACTTTGTTCTTTTCCTACACTCTAATTGCTTACAAATCTCCTCGACGGGGGGGGGGGGGGGGCGGAGGGGGGGTCCACTACAATAAGAAAATGCATATCACGTGGGTTCAGCTATACAAATTATTTTAATCTATATTTTTCACAATTTCACATATTGAAGGGTGTTGAAAAAATGATCTTGAAAAAAAATTACAGATTGAATAAGAAAAGGGTCCCTTCTATTGATGAAAATTTCACAGCTAAGGGGTTTTAAAAATCGTCCTTGAACGCACGTGATATATAGGTTTTACATGTAGTGATTCCCCCAAGCAAATCTCTAGGGGAGGAATTTATGCCCTATACCCTAGTTCACTACCATTCTCAAGGGGAGGGATTTTTTTCTTACACCCTATTGTCACTACTCTCTAGGGGAGGCACTCTTTTATACACCTATCTCTAGATGGGAGACTTAGACCGCACTAGAAGGTACCTTTAACATTTGACATGCTCAGACAAAAAAATAGGGGAGGATTGTTAGGAATGTGTGCCTAAGACCACATCATTGAGCTCTCCCCTTACTTTATTTTTTCTAGATTCACTTTATTTGCCTACTACTTTTAGTAGATTATTGCATTGAATCCATTGCTGCTACACACAGCCACTCACACACCCATGGAGAGGTATGCTTGACGAATAGAATATTTGGGCTGATCCTGATGCCTACCATCACTTACAATGGCATCCAAATCTTTCCCCAGAAGACTAAATAATGGCTCACTATGTACTAGCAGTCTAGCTCAATAATCAATCTAGTTTGTGCCTATTCTCTTTGTGAATTGAGTCTTCTAATTGTGTTTAGTGTATATGCACATGATGCTCTCACCATCATCATGAATGCTAGCCTAATCTATCCACTCTAATCCATGTACTTTACACATGGTGACTATATCTGGTTTTGTGAATTGTCTTTTTTTCTTTGGATTTTCTCTTAGCATAATGATCAATATCAACTTCCTAGTCATGGTTATCCTCAGTCTCTGTCACTATGCACTCTTCAATATGCTTTATTGATTTATCTCTTGCTGATGTATGAATTTTCTTAATGCCCTCACTTTCTTCAGTATGTTTCTTGCTTGCCTGAGATCCATGAGATTGGGTCCATCTCTTTGCTCTCTCTGCATGTGTTTGCCTGCAATGGGTCAAATACTAAGAACTCCTTGATTCATCAACTGTTCCTAGTCCTATAAGAATATATGTCTCATTCCCAGGTTCGCTCTCACTATTAGAGACTCGCTCTGACTTTTGCTAGATTGGGCTATCATGTTCTGGATTATCCATGAATTTGGTACTTGGACTTCTGCCATGTGCAACTTGTATGGGTGACATGGTTGATTCGTTACAGCTCTAACACCAACTGAGAGATAGTTTGCCCGTCAAGAGAAACTTATCTCAAGCCATAGTGATTTCCAAAATGGAATGAGTTAGAAATTTATGAGATCTATTTTAAGTTGGTCAGTTAGAGCTAGCTTAGAGTAGGTTACAACTTTAGAAATTAGATGAGGCAAGACTAAAATGAATTATTAAGAGTGGAACATTATAAACTAAACTATAAATTGAAACTGAACACTAAAATTTGAGATTGGAATTAGAATATATTTGGATTAGCATAAGCAAAGTATAACATGTGAGTCAAGCCTATCAATGGGCTTAATGATTAGAATCACAAAGTACAAGAGCATGAAGAGCTCTAAGACACTAAAGAGGGATAGTAAGAAGTCTGCCAAGTGACTAGGCGAGAGAGAGAGAGAGGGAGAGAGAGAGACCCCAAAATTAATAGTGAGCCCTAAATATATCCACTAGAGTCGACCTCAGACTGACTGTCTACTATTCCAGCAATTGAAATAATTATCCTTGGGAGTTACCAGCCTAGCCACCCGTCAATTCCTTCAACTCGTGGCTATTCCTATCGTCCACAAAGCCTTACTTACAAAAATCTAGATTAGACAAAGTATCGGAGATAAGGAGGTAAAGATCTTACTTGAGAATAATGCATCCAGCATTAGTGAACCATAGACTAGCTGAGCTTGAGGGAGCAACAAAAACTCTTAAAGAGTCTCTCTCATTTAGTTGGAACTTTCTCAAAAAATGTTGATATAGGAAAATTAGGTGGTTTTGACCTTCATTGAGTTGGTTCTTGAATCTCTAGTCATCATATACATTGGTGCATCCAAAGCTGGTCGGTGCTATAGAGAGTGAAAAATAGGTTTTTACGGGATCTCAAGGGCTTGCCAAAGTTATGGAGCAGCTACAAAGGTCCTAGGAAGACAGGTAGCAACGGCTGTGAGGGGCTGATGCGGTTTATAGGCCAAGAAGGGCTTCAAGTGGTTGAGATAGGGAGATAGGTGAAGGATGTCCAAAGTGCAGGTTTTTGGCTTAGAAATGTAGAGCTTGAAATACTGAGTCAGTTGGTCTAGATGGATCATCAAACGGAGTCGGGAACAAAAGCTTTGATGGTGGCTTTACAAAAGGTGGATCTGGTTTGGGAGCAAAAAAATTGCAATACAAAGAATGTGGGGGTGGAGAAATGGAATTATTTGGTGCTTTGTGGGGATTTTTTGAGGGTCTTGAAGGGCCAAGGCTTCTTTGCTTGCAACGTGCCACTCAAGTCCCACATGTGAAAAAGAGGTGCAAGAGAGCGGGGTACATAGTCAGTAAAACGGGTACTACACTTGGGCATCACATGGTGTGGGCTGATGGAGCTCTTGGTCATGGTGGTGTGCTGCACTATTGGGAATTTGGGCATCCGCTAGTGGATGTGGGTGGTGCACTAGTGCATAGCTGGTGATGACATAGCTCTATCAACGGACTCATTCCCACGTGCCTAAAACGGTGCCAACATTTTTTCTTGGTTCCCACAGGGGACAGTAATGGAGCTGTAATTGTTCCCTAGGACTCTAAGAGGTGCATCATGTGCATGATTAGAAGGGAAGTGGAAAGTGGTGGCACATGTGCAGTGGAATGTGGAAATGTATCCGATGTAGCGAACATTCAACAAGTGCCATTAGTGGGATGCCAATTGTGGGTGTCGGCAATTGTCCCCCTCAATGATCTGTTGTACACAAAGGGACTGAGAGAGGCTGTGTGTGTGGTGAAGGCAGTGAATCGGGCTGCATGGTGATCAATAGTGTTTGTGATTTCACAACGTGTGATAGTGTGTGTAGTTGAGTGCAAATAGTGGTTTGCCTATGAGAGTATGGAGTTTTGAAGGTGAACTTTAGTGGTTAGGGGTGTGGTGATTATCTTGGGCTATAAAGAGACATGATATTTGTGTGCCAGGTGTGTTCCCCTTCCCCCTATCCAACATCTTACCTATGAAGGCTGAAGACTTGTCCAGATTCTATCTTGCTCTGCATCCAAAGTATAATGAATCAGCTATTCAACAAAGTTATGTTGGAATATTTGATCAGCTAAGGGAATGGTATGAGCAAAGCAAGAATATGTAGGTCACTTGGACAAACCTGTTAAATCACACCAAATTAAAACCATAGTGCTATAGCTGAAAGAGGATCTACATAGCTTTAGAGGAATAATGAATCAATGGAGGGGCCAAATTTTCACATTGAGCTAGCTCGTGAATAAGCTCCTCAAACTATTTGTATAAACCTCCAAGATCCTAGAGAAGGAGTTAACTCACAAGCGGCCTTTAGAACCATATTTTAGACAAATGGCTGGAGTTGTGTTCAAAACTCAGATCAAGGGCAATGGATACTTCCAAAGTATGGTTCTTTCAATTAGCTTGAGCCAGAATCACAAAGGGAAGGATCATTCTGTATGGTGTTGAAATAAATACATAGAGTGCACTAACACCATACAAAGACGAGATGAAAACTCATTGGAGGGAGCAATTGGAGTAATAAGACATCTATCATCTCATATAGAAGGACAATGCTAGAACTAGTGCTTAAGGAACAAGTCAACCTCTAGAAATTATGGGTCCACATTAGACCATTCAAAATCCAACATAGAAGAAGGCTCCACATAAGAGGAAATGATGATATCCTAGGGATCAACTACAGAAAGCCCAAGACCAAGGGTGATACACATTTGAAGCTCCATAGAAGTTTGAGATCATTTATAGAAGAGAAATATAGAATTAAAGTGGGTGGATTCAAACCACCTATTTCCATGGATATCAATCATTTTCATCAACATACCAGGAAAGGGAAGAAAGAATGTAGGCAATGGAAATAGGCCTTAGTCAGGCGCCACTATAGTCATCTCATCTAGAAGGAACATTGTAGAGCCAAGCCTAAGGAACGATTCAATCTCTAGAAATTCAAGGTCCACCTTAGACCATTCAAAACAAAACACCTAAGGAGGATCCAAATAAGAGGAAATGATGATATTCCAAAGATCATCTACAAAAATATCCAAGACCAAGGGTGTTACACAATTGAAGTTTCACAAATTCTGAGATCAATTACAGAAGAGAGAGCTGAAAGGGAAGTGGGTTTATGTAGACCATCTATCTCCATGGATATCATTCATTTTCAATAGCGTACATGGAAAGGGTAGGAGGAATGTCGATAGTGGGAATTTGCCTTAGCTGGAGCGCTATTCATTCCAGAGTCTAGAGTTACCCTTTTGTAATCAATAAGAATTTTCTCTTAGCATTATTAAGCTCTTTCATACATTCATATGGTACCAATTGTAGCATTTTCTAATATCTTAATACACATTACTTCCAGTCTTTTGTCTTCATACTTCCATTTCAATCTTTGTTTGGTTTGTGTATTATCGAAAGTCATAACCTAAAGTCTTAGTATCTGATTTGATATGTCTAAGTCAAAGTCTCTAACCTAGAATATCTATCAAAATTGACCAATTCATTCCACCATGTCTTGAAAGCATTTCTTTGAAGCACTTATTCGCTTCTTTTGTTCAAAATTCCTCCCAGTCAACCTTTAAATTCTTTTATAGATTCCATTGTGAGTTTGTGTCCATTTCTTCTTTGAACACTGAGGTTTGGATGCAAAGAATTTTGTTTCAACTTTGTCCTACAATTAATGAAAAGGGTAAGTCCTTACTTTCTTTGCCAAAGTTTTGTCCTTGGTCTCTGCCCACTTCTCTTATCCTTCAATGAAATTAAAACCCTTCTCATTTTTAAAAGCCTCAATCACTTCAGCTTGGCTTCCATCGGCTTCCATCTTGCCTATTACGATCCATTATAGCCTCAAGCTCATTAATAGTAACAACATAGCTGAATTACTCAAAGAATACTGAAATAAAACCCGCTATCCTCTATAACACTCATGTTTTTCATCTCACTTTTTACATTATATAAATGTTGACACTCAATTATCTTCATTCTTCAAGCTTCATGAAACATATTGACCCATGCTTTGTTATCCCTTGAAACCTATGAAAAAGGATTCTTCCTCATTTGATTAAGGCAAGAACCTTTTTTTCCCATACCATTGCAATCCCACTTCATAATTGTTCCTTCCTCGGGGGGTTCCATTCAATACCCTCTATATAATGTGCATTCACAGGGTATTAAAAAACCCCCATGTCTGAATGAATAAAATGACCCGTTATTTTAGGATTTTTTTCCAAAATTGAATATAAAAACCCCTTATTTTACTGTGTCTCTATTAAATTGCCTAAATTTTTTGTATTTTAAAACCCCTCCTTTCAAACTGACTTTATATATTGACATGATTACATAGTGCACCCCCCGAGAATTGCTCATGGCTGCCAAAACCCCATCATGTCCCTATAGTCCTTGAACTCTTTGTTTTTGTTGGTAGAGGATACTCCAAAAGAATATCACATTTCCTCCCATGATTCACACACACTCAAATGGCTATTATGTATGGATACCCAAGTATAACAAGATAAGTAGACATCTATTGGCCAACAAAGTTTTTCTCACCTTTGAATTTTCCAATTGTCACCTTAACATTTTGACAAACCCCATAAAAATATCTAATTAAGTGAGTCCTCTACAGTTGTAATCATCCAACCATGGTTTGTGTATATTGGCCACTTAACCTTCTTGTAAAAAATCTTGGAAATAAGATTGATTTTGAAGCCATGATCTATCAATGCAACATATGGCTCCTCAAGATCACCCACCTTGACCAAAGTTTTTGTTGTGGCTCTTTCCAAATGACTTTTAGTGTAGTGGATTTTATGTGAGGCTTTATTTTCATGAGTGTCATCCACAAATCTAACATGCATATAACTTTCAAAAGACTGGTAGCATCCCACCATACTCTCATGGTTCCTTCTCTTCTAACTGTATTCCTTGTGGCTTAAATGACTCTCCTTTACCCTGTGATTGTGGAGGAATAGACTCGATGAGGCCTACCTTTTTGGTTTTGAAATATCTATAATTTCCAAGAGCTTCACCTAGATTAAACTCAAATTTATTGCTCAAATCCTTTCTTCCAGTACCTGCTTTAAGTTTATATTAGCTTCAATGTCAGACTATAGTCTCTTGCTCTTTCTCCTTTCTTGTAGATGATTCCTCCATAGGTACCTCAAGAGGAGGAGGCATTTGTGGTAAATCCTCATAGGATGATCATATATATTTTCTTCTTACAAGTTTTGTTACCGTCTTTAAGTAGAGAGTCCTTCATCCCCATTATCATTCCTACAGCACCATATTAAGTAAAAGGGGAAAATCCCAGTTCCCACTTTAGAAATTGTGAGTTTCATAACAACAAACTCTATAACTTTTTCATGTTAAGAAAAATTTCTTCCATGTTAAGGTCTACATTCTTGAATAGTTTATTAAACCCATTGCAATCCAAATATCCAAAAAGGACATGATGCTCATACCCGATTGATGGTGTTGATAAACATCACGATGTGAATCAAACAAATCATCAAGGAAAAGTCATCAAACCTTGAAAAACTATCCTTTCTGATGCCCAATATGCAAATCACTTGAAGTATTCCTGATGAAACTATAGATTTGATTCTCACAACCAGAATCAAATGATTTTTTCAACTCGAGAAAAGTGTTTCCTATGTTTATTCTCTATGTGTGTTTTAGGGGATCACTTATATGAGATCATCTATATCATATGCATTCATAGGATATTAGAAAAAACTCTTTGTTTACATGGTAGTGTGGGTAGTAAAATAACTTCATTTCCTTAACAAATTATTATTATTTTCTCAAATTTCAAATTTCAAATATCTTTTTCAGAATATAATCCGATTAATTACCAACATTTTTTTGACGTACACCCCAAAGGTGTGTTTTATGCCTAGAGGAAAGCACTAAATAGCATTATAGTCACAACAGCTACACAGACAGTATTCTCATATATGAAAATAAGGGAGAAAGCACAAAGAGATTGAGCAGTGAAACATAATCTTCATGATACCCACATACAAATCACTTGCAGTTCTCAATAGTGCTATTACTATGAGTTTCAAGTTGAGAAAAAGGTATTTGATTTTTATTCTCTGTATGTGTACACCACGACGCAATGAATGAATAGCTTATATGTGTATTACAATCCCAACAACTAAAGAGGAGATTACTTTGAAGACATAACCGTTGTGTGTTTATTCTCCATGTGCACCATGAGGCAATGAATGAATAATTTTTATGTGTATTACAACTTCAATAGATAAAGAGGAGATTATTGTGAGAATATCAGCTTTGTGATGGCACCATACAAATCACTTGCAGATTATGCATGATAGCACTAATGAAGGTGAGCTTCATAACCAAAAAATCTATAATTTTTTAAAGTTAAAAAGGGGGGTCTTACAGGTTTATTCTCCATGTGTGTACATGCACCTTGAGGCTATAATTATTATTTTCTATGCATACTACAATCCCAACAACTAAACAAGACATCATTCTTATATTTTATTGATGTGGTTTATAAAAACCTCGATGCAAAACAAACAAGGAAAAGAGACAAATTTGTTTAACCACCAAACCCTGTACTTCATGGTGCCACCATAAAAATCACTTAAGTGTTTCCATATATAACTTCAAATCCCAATATATAACTACACAAATATGAGTCTAAAAATAGATTCTTGTCATTGATAACAATAAGTATTGATATGAAAATTGAGCACAAGTAATTTCCATTCTCAAGTTTGTGTTCTTTACTTTTGTATGGTCGTTCAGATTTCATAAAGACTAGGGGAGAGCCAATGATACATGGAAAGTTAACTCTCAAGAGATTGAGTTAGATCTTGTAAAGTCAAGATACATGTGTACCAGTGGAGATTAAAAAGGCATATTTCATATCAGATTAGAATTATTACTTTCTTTTGTATTCACAATCTACTTTTGTGAATGGATTCTTTCCTTCTTAAGTCATTATGACACTATCACCCACAAAAGTCAAATCAATAATAGCCTATAAACTTCTAATTCATAGATTTTTATTTATTATAGCAAATAAATAAATCAAAGAAATACACTTGAGAAAATTGAGAGTGATAAATTTTTATATCAATTTTCTTGAGTTTTGGATAGTTGTCCAGATCTCATAAAGGCTAAGGGAGAGGCAATAATAGATGGAAACTTATATTTTAGTACACCATGTCAACTCTATATGCACATATGACTTTTCTTATATAACATCAACATCGTGATGTTTAGACAACGGTTTAAATCTCACAAAGACTAAGAGAGGGACAACAATAGATTAGCATCGAGTTCTAAGAGAAAACAAATCATCTAATAAAGTAGGATAAATGTAAACAGCAGATGGTATATACAAGGCTATAAGTATGCATAAGAATATATTTTATCAATTGGTTTCTATCATTAAGTACACGAGCATGGAAACATTTAAGAAATCACACAACTAATATAGAGGTTAAAATCAGGAGGAGAAAAGTAGCGACTAGCTGTGTCTCATTTGCTCTACCATAATCCTAAGTATGTTCCAAAGGCTCGTCGTTGCTCCTCTCCCCCCCTGCCTACTTCTGCCTCCCCCCCCCCCGATCAGTGTTCTCCTCCCTCCCCCCGCCTACGCACTGCCCCTCGCCTGTCCCTGCCTGTGCGTTGCCCCCCGCCTGGCACTACTCTGCCTACGCCAAGCTAGTGTGCTGCCCAACCCGCACCCCCTACTGCTCGTTTCCTGTCCGTTGGTGAATTAGCTTGACACACACATTTGTTGCCCGCTGCCCCCGTACACAATGACCACCATCTCCATTCGCCCCCACCTTTGCGCACCTTTAGCCGCACCCCCCCGAAGGCCTCATTTGTTCAGCCCTGTAGTGGAGTTCTCAATGGGACTTCACTCGCAGAGTTCTCAGGTGTTTGTTTTCACACCCCCCATTTTCCTACTCAGCACAGCAGACACAAATAGAAGCTCATGCTCCGCCCTAGAGGGGCTCCTCAAAAGCCCCCTTGCCCAACCCTACAAAGCCCACCATCTGACTTGCACTTTCATCGACAGAGCAAGCGAGCCTCATAGTAGAGGTGGAGCGCCTCCAGGCGACCTTCGTCATTTGCAAGATTCCATCAGCAGACCCAATAGAGGAGAGTTGTGTGATCTTCTCTAGGCCTGCCTTCTCACAGAGGTGGGCAAGATCTTGGATGTTCATATCCTCGGATGAGGCTACTACCAGATCAAGTTTGAGACCTTTGAGATGACGTCCAAGGTCATCGCCATGAGCCCCTTGACCATCCGAGCAGTTCGAGCCCACTTTCCATAGTGGAGACATGGTTTTGACCCTGCTTCAGATGTTCTGGTACAGGAGGCAGACATTCCCATCTCCGCCTGCTTCCCCGATTTGCAGAGAAAGTACCTACCACTTTTGACCAGGATAGGCTCAGCGATTGGGACTGTCCTAGAGACACCTCGCACGATAGCCTCAATAGTTGCCAAGGCGGCCGACATTCCCTCAATTTGCATTCTTGTTAGGGACACCCACACTCTCCCGAATCTCATCCTACTTCCTGGGGTGAGTGAGGGTTGGTTTAGACAGAGCGTGGAGTATTCATGCCTCCCAAATTAGTGCTTCATTTTTCGATATATGGGCCATCTTGCGAAGGCCTGTTCATGGAGGAGGCCCCGCCCTAAATTACAAGCCTAGCCCCATTCTTCAGGGGCTGGTCAACAACCACCACACATAGGTAGAGACACAGATCACACAGGCAGAGCCACCCTCCGAGCCTAGAGCTCCAGCGGAGGAGGATGGTAGCAGGTTTGTGGTCGAAGACGACAGGGTCCACAGTGACAACCTAGCACTCAGCGTGGTCCTCAGGTGCCTATTCCAGCAGCAGTGGATTCCTATGGGGAAGGGTTTCGGTCCCCTTGAGCCCCCCCTCAACAACCCCCCCGAGTTCCCCCCTCTTGCTCCCCCCCCCCCCCCCCCGCCTCCTACTCCCGCCACATATCTTCCTCACCCCTCTACCTTTTCGGACCCCCCTCACCCCTCTTCTCCCCCTCCTCACCCTGCTCCTACACCGCCTACTCTCGCTCCAGTCCCACAGTCAACCCACAGTGCAGGGCCATCCCCGGCTGCTAGGAGATCTCTTGGCAGTACCTTTGTCACAAGTCGCTTGGAGAGAGAGGGACAACCTTTCTTGTGACCCCCTCTTCTGGTATAGACGTCTCCCTTTGCAGCAGATCCTCGTGGTCTGATGAGTTTCGACATTCGGTACCGATGGGACTTCTTTTCCTAAGACTTCATACGTTTTCTTGACGATGCCTCATCATACTTTGAGGCAACCTGCTTCAGGATTCATGTTATGTTCCTTGCAGCTAGGGGGGTATAGACCTGACTCATGGATTGGCTTCTCTTTTCCCCTTTGCGGCAGGGACTAGGCTGAGTGGACTCTCAACTCAGTGTTGGTGTGGCTACAGACACACGCCCTAGAGTTCTCTCACCACATGGGAGACCTAGCAGTTATAGACATGCTTCATACTCTTTGGCCATTGGCCAAGTTTATTGTGACCCATCCAGATGCAGTAGGATGTAGACACATTGTGGTTCATTTCTTTGCTGATATGCAGTGCCCACCATGCTATGTACACATTCAGGAGGACTCCTCAATAGAGGATGTTGCTTTACGCACGGCTTGGTCTACTTGAAATTGGGCCAGACACTCTTTAAAGTCACGCCTATCTAGAGGACGCTCGGATACGGAATTACTCCTCATCCAAGCGAGCCTCGAAGATAGCATGTTTAGCTGTTGCTGAAGCTTGTGTTCTCTCTTGCTCCCCATGAGGTCGTCTCATGGAACGTGCAGGGACTAGGTGGGCCCCGGTTTCAGTGTCAGAGGGGCCAATTGTGTTAGGAGCTTCAGTGATGCCTTGTGGAGGAGAGATTGATATCCTCATGCTACAAGAGCACCATCTATGCAAGAGCTGCATTAGAAGATGTGGTCAGATTTTGCGTGGATGATATGATAATTTCTGGTCAATTGCTTTTGGACTTGGAGGCATCCAGGGGTGGGGTACATATGACTATTGCGAATTCTTTGTAGCAGGCCATTGTGGGCAGAGGGATTATTGTGCCAGGCAGGGCTTAGTGGATCACTATGCAGGTTTAGGGTTGCCTGGTGGGCTTCCTAAACATATGTGCACCCAATGTGGCAAGTGCATGAGTAGAGTTTTGGTCACAGATTGTTGAGTCTCTACCGCCGTAGGCAGAGCAGTAGTGCATAGGGGGTAACTTCAACATGTTTGAGGACCCCTCTAACATGATTGGTGGTAGCCATGCTACTGTGCATGGAGTTGAGCTCGCAGCTTGGGAGAGGTTTTGTATGACTGAGGATTTCAGATGTGTGGCAGCACTCTAGCTTTGTGAGGCCCCCAAATATCCTAGCCTTCTCCCATTTGGACCGTAGAGTGGGAGGAGTGAATCTATCGCAGATAGATTGCTTCTACACTAGTGACCACTTTTGTGACTTAGTGGGACAGTTGGCATTCTAGCAGGGACTTCCTTATAGGATCATGCACCAGTGATCCTCATAGTGGCAAATAGGCATAGGAGGGGGAGCACAATGCTTTGCATCCCTGAGAGGGTCTTGCTAGACTCTACACTCAAAGAGCATGTGGAGGCTCTTTGGATAGAGAGCCTAGACATGCAGGATTCTCCTGTTGACAGAGTGGCCTCAGGACTAGCTCAACTTAGTCGTTTCTTTCTCCAGGAGTCTTTGGCTCACCTGGATGCAGCAAGAGAGGAGGAGTAGTGTCTGCAAAACGGGATGTTGCTTCCTTGTTGAGGATGCAAGAGAAGCATCCAGATAGTCCTTGGGTGGAGGAGCAGTTACAACAGGCTCGCCAAGAGCTTGTTAGCACAGAGGAGCGATGTCATGAGTTTGCTTTCCATCCACAGGTATCTGAGTGGACGCGGGTGGGTGACAGAGTGAATAGTTCTTTCTTTGAGGTAGTGGGACCTCGGCATACACATGCCAAGGTCAGCCAGTTGAAGAGGCCCAACGGGTCAGTTGCTTCTGAGCCAGAGGACATGCGTGCAATTGCTACTGACTTTTACCGTGAGCCACTGTCTGCTGAAGAGCCCCGGTCAAAGAGTCAGGATGCATGCAGAGAGCAAGTGTGGCCATAGATGCCTTGTCTTGTGAGACTGAGGAGATGTGTCAGAGGCTTGGGCTGCCACTTTAACTTGAGGAGTTGCACAGGATCCTAGTGCACTCCCCCATGGTAGCTGTTCAGGTGAGGATGGCTTGCCTCCCAATTTTTTCTTCGAATACTGGGACTTGCTTGGCCCAGATCTCTATAGTTCTTTTCAGTATATCTTGCACACATGGGAGATGCTTGACAGCATGAGTGAGGGCCTAATCTACCTCATTCCCAAGGAGGGTGGCTTCTTGGATGAGATTTGAGAGTGGCGCCCCATCACCATCCTCAACTCATCTTATAAAATTCTTTCCAAGGCTCTGAGTTTGAGGATTCAACCACTTCTAGAGAGCCTTATACATGAGACTCAGACAGGTTTTGTCAAGGAGCGAAGTATCCTTGACAACATCTTTACCTTTTGGGAGGCTTCTATCCTATCGTAGATCCATGGTGAGGATTTGGTGATTCTGCTTCTCGATTTTGAGAAGGCCTACGATAGAGTTGACTGGGACCTTCTGGAGGGAACTCTACACAGGATGGGTTTCTTAGATGCTTAGATCAGAGGGGTGTCAGCTTTGTACAAACAGACACATTGTCAGGTACTTTTGTCAGGAGGTAGAGGTGATATTTTCATACTTACACATTTGGTCAGACAAGGCTGCCCTCTTGCCCCCTTCCTATTTTTGTCCTATGTTGAGGCAATGAGGAGGTTTTTGGTGTCACAGCAAGTTGGTTTACGTGGCTTAGTGCTTTCTATTTGGGGAGATGAGCTATTGGATGTTGAGTTTGCAGACGAATCAACATTGTATTTGGATGGGCGAGAGGACAACCTTCATAAGTGTGAGCAGGTTCTAGAGACCTTTTGTTGTGCATATGGCGCACTGATCAACTGGAGAAATACAGTGGCTTTCTCGGTTGATAGTGCTCCTATACCCGATTGGATGCCAGGTGAGGGTTTTAGATGGATTCTCCCAGGGACTACAATTTTTTACTTGGGCTATCAAGTTGGTTTGGACTTGTCTCCCAAGAAGCAGATTGCTCCCATTCTCCTATCTATCATGAGGAAATTGTTGCATTGGAGTTGCACACGACTTTCTTTGGCAGACAGAGTTGTAGTGGCCAACCAGGTGTTGTTGGCTACCATGTGGTACATCACTTCTTGTTGGATCTTCTCGAGTTCTTGTATCAGCCAGGTAGAGAGGCTAATCAGGAACTTCCTTTGGTGAGGGAGTGACACTCAGATAGCCTGGGCCAAAGTGGCTTGGCAGGTCATCATGCTTCCTTGTTCTCATGGAGGGCTTGAGATCATAGACCTAGCACAACAGAGCAGAGCTCTTCTTGGGAAGTTCATCATAAGAGGACTTCTTCCAGGTGAGGAGACTTGGAAGGAGTTCTTGCTACAGCGGCTTTGTGCTAGGGTTCCTCAGGCTGGAGGCCCCTGGTGACCTTCGACTAGATGGATCTTCACAGAGATGCGCAGAGTTGGCTTGAGCAGGAAACTGGAGGACCGCTTCACTGTGAGTTTGCTTCGATCTTGGGAGCATCTGCGGTGAGGCCTGGAGCAGCGTCAACCTATTTTCACGGAGGAGTGCCTGAGACAGCCCCTTGTTTGGAACCCCATGGTTAGCACTCAAAGAAGCCACTTGGTTGGTAGTCAGACTCATGTGTTCCTGAGGTCCCATGGTAGTGGGTCTAGCACGCTCTTTCGGGTGACTGTTTACATTTTTCAGGCTTGTCAAAGGAGCTGTAGGGATTTCAGCTACAGGGCATGACACGGGTGTCGAGCATGTGCCAGGACATCTCAGAGGCAGTTGGTTAAAAATGTTTAGGTACTTACATCCTAATTGTTGTGGCTATAGTTGATTATTTCTTTAACAAACATTAATTTTATATATTTACCATCAAAGAGATCTTGGCACAAGATTGTGTGGCAATCATCCATAAATCTTGCCAATTTTTTTTGCTTTGTTTTCATGCCACATACTCGGGATCATCTATGCTTATGAAGATCTATGCAACCACTGTTGAGTGTTGACCCCAAAGAATCTAGTACCTATATATGCTAAGATTTTTCTTCTTAAATTGTTCCAATTTAATTGGTTTCTTTGTCTTTGAATTGTATGTCATAAGGTCTACTACAAACGAGCATAGTTTCATATTGTTTCAAAGTCTTCTACTAGCTCAATCACTACATTCTTAGACAATGGTTCATTCATAAGTAGTAGGGTGTCAAGTCACATAATGCAACTAGGTGTTTCTTAGCTATGAAATCCCAATGGATTATACTTCTCATGTTTAAATATGAGTCTAGCTAACCTTGTATGGCTTCTATAGTCAAAACTCATATTGATATTTTGTTTGGGTAAGACATTGTGAACACTCTCTCAAATGCATGCTTAGTATGCAACATTGAAAAGATAATGTTTCTTTTCCATTACCTCATAATCAAGTAGGATGGAAATCTCAATAGAAACTAGCTTAATGTATTGAGCCTCCTCTATAATTTATTCTTCAATAGGACTCAATGTCAAATCATACCCTTCTTCTTGAGCCATGCCATGCTCTAGGGTTACCACTATTGCTAATTGTTGCATTGAGTGTTTTTTTCTAAAAGGGGATCCTACCTCAATTTTACCATAACCCATCTTTTACTTATTTTCAAAGCCTTTCAATGTGACAAGTAAAGATGCATTCTTTTATAGTGATTAAGTATAACACTACTTTGGATTTCACTATTATCATTAGCCTTGTAGAAACACCCTAGGAAACCATGATACGTGGTGCAATGTATTGCTCATACCATCAAAGTTTTATAGTGATTAAGTATAACAATACTTTGGATTTCACTATTATCATTAGCCTTGTGAAAACACCCTAGGAAACCATGATACATGGTGCAATGTATTGCTCATACCATCAAAGTTATAGTATTCAAGATCTAAGAGAACTTTCTTACTTTCATGACAACAGACACCTTCTGAATATGGGGTTCATATCTACATGTGTATCTAGATCACATTAAACCCTAAGTTTCAAAAAATTTTAGATATGTTATGAATTCAAATTTCTATAAGTGACAAGTTTATTAGTTTGGGAGAACTATCCAAATAACATGCTCAAGAATAGACCGAGTTTGAGGTTGATATTTGGTCAATTGCTTGAATGTCATTCCTTGGATTTGTCTATTTGTTGGGGATGATAAGATGTCAAAAACCGTGATCAACACTTTTATAATTGAATCAATTGACTACAAAAGGTGCAAGATCCATATGTTAAGTTAACAAAAGTAGAATCTAGTGTCTAGTAGTAGAAATCCCATGAGGAATGTTGTCATTGAAGATTGGGTTAATACATTGACTACTCTCCAAATCTTTTTTGGGCTTAATATATGGATAAATTTCCAAACTTGGTTATCCCATAGGTACCTATATTTTTTGTGCATGTTAAATGTTCAAAATTTAAGAGTGACAAATCTGTTAGATATAGAAAACCGTCCAAATCTCATTTTAAAGCATGGATTCTCTTTGAGTTTGAGAATTTACCAAATCACATTCCCTAGGCTTGTGTATTTGTTATGGATATTAATATGTCAAAAACATTGATCAAGGGTGTTGGATTTGAATTAAGCTTTTATAAATGGAAAATCCATCATACTTGGTACAATATCCATAAGTAGAAATAAAAAACGGACAATTTGGTATTTGGTTGCACCAAAAACATGAGATAGGTGGTCTTGAAGCTTGGGTTAAAGCTTTGGACGGTGGTTTAAATATTTTTTGGTTTGAGATCTAGATCGGTGTCTAGATATCACCCCCCCATAGGTTTTTTAATCTTCAAAAAATGTTAAGATTGTTGAATCGATAGGTGACAAGCCTACGAGGCATGGATCTTCTTTGAGCTTGAGATTTGGATGATTTTCCAAAACTCATCTCATAGGTTTGTGAATTTGTTAGAGATGTTAATATGTCAATAGGAGTGACTAAGTATTTCTAAGTTGAGATAAGCCTTTAGGAATGAAACAATCAACCATGATATGTGCAAGAACCATATGTCAAACAAAAAAAAGTAGAATTTCGCATCTGTTGTAGCAATGCTATGGGAAAGGTTGTGCGTGAATCTTGGGATTGAAATGTAGATAGTTGTCCACATACTATTTGTAATTGAGATATGGAAGAGTTTCCAAATCTCATTATCGCATATGTATCTATATTTGCTAGCAATGTTGTCTTAAATTGAAGTGTGACAAGTCTACTAGATTCACACAACCAATAAAATCTCATGTTGAAGCGTGGATCCTATTTGGGGTAGAGGTTTTGACCGTTTTCTAAATCTCATCTCCTAGGTTTGTGTATTTATTAAGGATATTAAGATGTCAAAAACATTGATCAAGGGTCAAGGATTTGAGATAAGCTTTGAGAAATGGAAAATTGACCATAATTGGTGCAAAACCGATAAGTAAATTTAAAAGACAAATGATTTTATATCTAGTTGCATCAAACCTATGTAAAAGGTGGTCTTTGAATCTTGGGTTTAAGTCTTGGATTGTTGTTTAAATCTGGTTTTGACCGAGGTCAAAACCATTTTCTAGATCTTATCCCATAGGCTTTTGTATATGTTAGAGATGTTAACAGTCCTCAATCAATGGGTGACAAGTCTACGAGATCTGGACAACCACCAAAAAAGTATGCACGTGCATTGATCTTCTTGTCCATGAGGTTTGGATAATTACCTCAAACGAATCTCGTAGGTTTTTTCATTTGCTACAGACATTGAGGGTCTTCAATCTATGAGTAAGAAACCTACGAGAATTAAGAAACCATCAAAATCTCATGATCAAGCATGGATCCGGTTTGAGGTTGAGATTTTGACCCATGTGACCTTTCAAGCTTGGTTTTTGCATTTATAAGTGATGATAAGAGTCATAAACCAATGGGTGACAAGTCTATGATATTTGTACAACCGTCCAAATCTCATGTTCAAGCATGGGTTCTCTTTGGGTTGGAGACATGGATGATTGCCAAAGCTCTTCTCATAGGTTCTTATACTCATTAGAGATGTTCAAATTCTTAAATCTATGAGTGATAGTTCTATGAGGTCCACCATTGAAACATGCGCAAGCATGGTTCCAGTTTGGGGTTGAAATTTGGATGATTGTCCAAATTTAACCTCCTAAGATTTTGAATTTTGAAATTTGGATGATTGTCCAAATTAGATTTTGAATTTTTTAGGGGTATTAACATGTCAACAATGGTGTGATGGAGGGTCTCGACTTGACTATAAGCAACCTTGATCCATGATACTCTATGACTTTTAGCTTAGTGACTCATATTTAAAGACAACCTTGATTCATATCTTCTACAAGTTTTAACCTAGAAACTTGACTAGTATGGAGACATTGTAAGATAATTGCACCATATAGCTCTTGATATTTGATGGCCATCCAAATATCACGCATCCTATGTACAATTCTCATGAAAGAGTTCCACTCCTTTACATCCCATCTTTGTACATTTAAGCGTCTCATGAAATTGTGTTTTGAGGGAACAAACAATGGTAACACATGATTTTTGGAATGCCGTTAAAATCTAAACCTCTCCCTAGATATCCTACTAAACAACAATACCACTGTATGGAATAATATTTTTTCATGCAAGTGAAATGCAAATTATTTGTATGCCCTAAAGAGTTTCAAACATTGTATTGTTTAATTTTCTTTTGAAAATTAAACTGAAGAAAACAATTTGTGTGTATAGCTTGCACAAGACTTAAGACTTAAACCAGTATTCAAGTATCATACTGCTAGCATGAATTGCTCTTATAAAAGATACTTTTTGGTTTGTACACTCTTAAGATGGGTTTCTAGGATTGAAATTTGGAATTCCAAATGTACATACAAGATAGAAAAAAAAGGGGCACTTGCAAGACCACTGCATAAAGAGTGCATGTTTACTACTTTTATGAGTTTGAGGATTCAAATTTGAGAAAGGTATTTTGGGCATAACATTTAGATTCCCGTCAAAATATCAAGGCAAGATTTGAAAAAATGGTCTATTGGTACGACATTTAGACGCCCAATCCAAAGATAAAAACAAGAACTTTAAAAAAATGATCCACCTTCAAGACCATTGTAGAGGAAACTGTACATTTATTACTACGATTGAACAAATATTAAAATCATATAATATTTAAAGATAGACTTTATCCATGATCCTTTGGAACTTGTATCCTAGCAACTTGATTACTAGGGAGGCATGATAACAGAATTTCACCTTAGAAATCTTGAGATTTGGATGACCACAAAACCAAATATAATGCATCTTGTGTACAATTCTCACACAAGAGATCCATTCCTTAGCATTCCATCTCTCTATATTTGAACACCTCATGAAGTTGTGTTTTGAGGGAACAAACAATGGTGGCATATGACTTTTTTCCATGACTAAGCATGTTCCTATCTTCTATAAAATTCCTAGTGAGCAATAGTACCACTTTAATGCATAAGACTTTTGCATGCAAGTAAAACAAAAATAATTCATCTATTGAAAACCAATGTGATGAATCTACAAATTTCCCATCTCAAACATTGAGGAAAGAAAGGAAACAATCTACTCTTCTCCTTTAATTGTTGTCAAAAACCACACATTAAGCAAGGAAAATGGTAGAACCATGCTAGCATTCCCTTTCTAGACATTGTACAAGTTAATATGTTGCTTACCAAACCTAGAGAGTCACACAAGGCCAAGGGTAGCACCCTACTATCCTGACCTTTATAAAGACTCTCTATAAAATATTCTAGCCAACAAGCTATAGGATTCAAATAGAAAATCTGACATGACATTTACAAAATCCCTAGTCCACAAAAAGATAATATTCTAACCCAACCTTGAAGTGAGAGTGTCATTAAATGAAACATAGATTCTTTAAGGGCATGCCTTTATACTTACAAAGTCTATCAAAGTAGTTTTTGTGCTGCTTTTGAATTGTTTCAATGCAAGAAAAAATGGTTTCTATAGTACTTGTAAGAGAATTGAACCCAAAGGCTCTTAAGGTTTTAACACTAGTTTGGTACCAAAATAGGACAATTAAGTGTCCTTTTTTTACAAATTTAGATTAATGCTACTTGCATCAGACGATGTATTTAAGAAAACCCTCTTGATATGCTTAAATATGTTATCTAGAGGGTCTTTGAAAAATATAACCATGCATTTTAGAAGCTATTATGATCAATAAATATACTCATCAAGTGGACCCCATAAGATTGTGATTGATGCTTTGAAGAAATCAATTTTATAAGCTCATGAAAAAATGAAGCGATCTTGTAGAAAATTGTACACAGCTTCTCTACAATTGTGCTATAGATAATTACAAGTTTCATATGCAAAACATGTACTTGAGAGTATATAAAACAATGGGAAGTTCTACATGTTTTATATGGCCATTTCAAGCATATCGTTGTATGCATAGAAAAAATATGTTTTTGAGTTTTATAAAGTGATACATCGCTTACCCTCTTCAATAAGGACTCAAGGTGGCAAGTAGAAATGCTTTGGTAAGAAACAACTTTTGGATCATTTCAAATATTCAAAACTGTGCATGCAAACATTTTAATATTTGAACACTCGAGACATAAATATTCAAAACCTAAAATTGTTTAAAACTTTCCACAATCAAGTAAATGTATCAAAGTGCATGGTATGAATACAAATGGGATACCTAAAACCTTGCTTTCAATGTTATTGTGGAGGACTCAAGATTTTCAAGAGTTTTTGCACAATCAAAATTTCAAGATAGGGTGTAAGTGACAAGGTTGAAGTAAGTTAGGGAGCCAAAAAATATGTAGTTTCTTGGTTTTAACATATAAAGTCATTTGATGTTGACAAATTTCACTAGAATAGCCCCAATTCCATGAGAGGACCTTTGAAAGGCCAAAATTATGCTCTTAGTCAGCACGTGCTCAAGTATGAGATAATGTTTATAGCATGCAATTAAATTTGAAACTATTCCTTGAAGGTCATTCCATTGTTTTTTAACACTAGGTACTAGCACTTGGCTTTTAAAAACATAAAAAAGCTCACCTCTATAAAAAGATATAACATTTTTTATTTTTTTTGGCAAAAGAGCTTGAAATTTTACAAAACATTACGACTTAGAAATTACCACAATCCATAGGGCTTGTATTTTGACATGGAAATAAATCTAATATTTTCTTTCCCTAATAACCAAACTATGGTAGAAGAAAGGTGTAAAAAACTTCTTTCTATTTTGACAAATAAATTGCCAAAACTTTGTAGGAAAACAGGACACTTTAGTGTCCAGTTACAAAACTAGTGTTAATTAATTGCTCTTGACGATTATCTTCTTAAAATTGATCTCTTCTTTTGTTTTTCTCCTAAAGGGATGTAGACCATCGTCCAAGTTCCATGAGGAGGGGTTTCTAAGGTTCATATTTGGATGGTTTTCCAAATATCATGAGATAGTAGTTGCACAACTCAAGGGCCACCACTTTTAGTTTTGAATAGAGAGTTTGAAATTTGGATGCTTGGCCGAAATTCAAGAACCAAAATTCTAACATTAGATAAGAACACACACGTGAGTCCTAAATTTGTGAGTCACAAGTCTATGAGATTTGGAGAACTATCCAAATCACATGTTCAAGCATGCATTAGATTTGAGGTCGGTTTTCCAAATCTGATACCCTAGGTTTATGTATTTTTTAGAGATGGTAAGAGTCCCAAATCTAGTTTGGAATTGAGATTTCTACGGTTTTCCAAATCTTATACCCTAGGTTTATGTATTTTTTAGAGATGGTAAGAGTCCCAAATCTAGTTTGGGATTGAGATTTCTATGGTTTTCCAAATCTCATCATCCCCTAGTATTCTCATCCAAATCTGAATCTCTCCCTATTTTCCTAAGCACTTGAAACCTAGCATAGTAGAGATTGAAACCAAACCCATTGTAGTTGTTGAAATGCGAGTAGGAGAAAGAAAGTTTTGAGAATAGCCTACACAAGAGAATTTCCCCCAAAGGATCTTAACACTAGACTTGTAATGAGCCACAAAACTGGCTGAAGCCACAAAAATGGCTCACATAAGGATTCTAGTAAATGAAAAATAACTTTTGTATATGACATCAAACTTTCATGAAACTTCTTAATTATGGGTTCAAGGTATGAAAAGGGTTTCTAAATACACAATTTACATGAAAAGCTCAAAAACAAAAAAAATTACTTTTCTAAAATTAGTAAGTTTTACGTAAAAGTGCATTTCAACACTTCACTTGGAGAAGTAAAAAATGTCGAGAGTCTTTGTATATGGGTAAAAAACGCTTAGTACATCTATCACATAACTATTGAGGATTTTTCAAAGAATTTTGGGCCTACTTTACAATGATTTGATTGACTTTCTAAAGAAAATAAATTTTTTTGTCCATCCGCACAAATTAGTTGTAGAAGATGGCAATGGAAAGACACTTTTAGACCTTCATTTAGCTCTGTATTATTTTTTATCAACTCATATTAAGTGCTAATCATAGTTCCCCAAAACCATTTTCTATTTAGATAACTAACATAGTGTTGAGAAATTTATTAAAAAAGTCTCAAAAAGCCACAAAAGTGGCTAATTTTTATAGGACTAGTGTTAATATTCAAAAAACTTCTATTCAAATATCATGTCTCTAGGGTGCAATGATTTTGAAAAAGGTCTCTTCTTTTTAAGAGGAATTTTTAGGATTGAGATTTGGACGCATGTCAAAATTTCAAGAGAAGATTTCCAAAAACAAGGGTATACTTGCAGTACCGTTGCATAGAGAGTGTATCTTCACTAGTATTGATGAGGTTGAGGGTTGACATTTGAGAAGGGCCTTTTGGGCATGGGATCTAGATGCATGTCCAAATTTCAAGAGAAACATTTAAAAAGGGGGATTTTTCATATGAGATTTAGCCACCCATCCAAATGTCAAGAGAGGAATTAGAAAAAGGGTCCACCTTTAAGACAACTGTAGAGAAAAGTTTACATGATACTAGAAGTGATATTTAGATGACCAACTAATATTTAAAAACAACCTTGATCCATGATCTGTCAATTACAAAGTTGATTACTAAAGAGGCATGGTCATAGACAATTGCACCTTAGAACTCCTAAGGTTTGGATGACCATCCAAATATCATGCATCTTATGTACAACGCTCGTGCAAGAGCTTCATTCCTTTGCATTTCATTTGTATTGATCTAAACCTCTCATGAAGTTGTGTTTTGAGGGAACAAACAATGGTGGCAATATGAATTTTGGACAACCATCCAAATCTAAGCCTTGTCTAACTTTCCAACTAAACAAGAGTACCATTGTTCCGCATAAACTTTTTGCATGCCAGTGAAACACAAACATTCACCTCCTCACAACGATGTGACAAATTTCAAACTTTTGCATCTCAAAAAAGGAAAAAAGAAAGGCATTTCTCAACATTCTACAAGCTACTCTTTTTCTCTGCTTATCAAAGGCCACAAATAAGCAAGGACAATGGTAGCAATCATGCTACCTTGCCTTTGCTAGACATTGCACAATGTACTATGTTGCTAGTCCAAATTGACAAGGACACAGAAGGAAACGGGTAGCACCCTACTATAGTGACATTTGTAAATATTCTCTAACAACTGTAGGATTCAAGAATAAATCCCACACGGTCTTTACAAAACTCTTAGTCCATAGAAAGATAATGCAATAACCCCACATTAGACTGAGGGTGTCTTTAATTGAAACAAAGATTTCCTAAGAGCAAGCCTTTCTAGGTTAGGACGTCTCTGAAAATAGTTTTTTTGTTGCTTTTAAACTTCTACAATGAAGGAAAAATTGCTTTGTACAGCATCCAAAGGCTCTTTAGATTTGAATATCTCTTGTCGAAATTCCTCTTGAAAGTGCTCTCATGTTTTACTTTTCTCCTCTTGGGATGTAGACCATCATCCAATCTCATAAGCATAGGTTTCTAGGGATGTGATTTGGACGGCCTTTCAAATCTTACGAAATAGCACTTGCACAGCTCAAGAGCCACCACTATTAGTTTTGACTAAATTCTTTGAGATTTGGATGGTTCGACAAAATTCAAGAACCAAAATTTTCATTTTTTAACAAGGACACACATGTGAGTCATAAATCTATGAGTCACAAGTCTATGAGCTTTGGTTAAGCATCCAAATTACATGTTCAAGGATGGTCCATATCTTATGCCCTAGGTTTGAGTATTTTTCAGAGATGTTAAGAGTCCCAAATCTAGTTTGAGGTTGAGATTTGTATTGTTGTACAAATCACCATCCCCTAGTATTCTCGTCCAAATCTCAATCTCTTCATATTTTTCTATGCACTTGAAACCTAGCAGCTTAACTAGTAGAGGTTGAAATCGAAACCATTGTAACGTTTGAGTTGCTTTTGAAATGGGAGCAGGAGAAAAATAGTTGTATTTATAACCATTATAAGAGAATTGCCCCCAAATGTTCTAAATATTTAAACCACTATTCAAATATCATGCTAATGGAAATTGTAAAATCTTGATTATATTTTGAGATTTCCTTTAAGAAAACCAAGAAAGTTACACAAGCTTTAGTGTAATTACCAGCAAAAGCTTCAATCTTTGACCTAATAATTGAGAGAATCTTGAGATTTCCCTTACTTTAATCGATTAGGAAAAATGTATTTTTCTAGCCCTGCTCCCACAATGGGGTGAGCGTGTCTTAAAAAAAAATAGAGATTTTCTACAAAACTCCTAGTCCACAGAAAGATATTATGATAGCCCCACATTGGGATGAGGGTGTCTTTAAACAAAAGAAATATTTTTGTTAGTTAAAGCCTTTTTACATTAGGAGGTCTATGAAAGTGGTTTTTGTTTTTTATTTGAATTTTTGTAATGAACTAAAAATGGCTTGTATAGCACACAAACTCTCTTAAGACTTGAATGCCTCTTAAGAGCAATGCTCTTGAAACTGATCTCTTCTTTTGCTTTCCTCTTTTTGAGATATATATTATTATCCAACTGTCATGAGGAGGTATTGCTAGGGTTGAGATTTTGATGACCGTCCAAATCTCATGAGATGGAACTTGCTTAGCTTTAGAGCCGCCACTTTTAGTTTTGATTGGAAATGTTGAGACTTGGATGGTTGGCCAAAAGTTAAGAATCATAATTTTCATATTTCAAAAAGGGCACACATGTCTAAGTAGCATCATATATGTCCATGTATGGAAATTGGAAAGCATAATATGCTTGATTCAGAATTTCAATGTAGACAAGTGGAGTACAAATAGAATTCACTTATGGGCTAGCATTGCTAATGACCAAGGAATTAATGATAGTTTTTTGAAAGAGCATGTCAACCATGAATTTCTACAAATAAGTACATTTATTTTCTTCTCTATATGATATTTTTGTTAGTATGTTTCCGAATTAATTTCTTTATAAAATGCACTCTTTAGTTTTTTGTTATACTAAGATTAGTTTTTTCGAATGAAGAAGCATGTTAGATAATATTTTAGGCACTAATCGGTTTGAATCCTCAAAGGGCTTGAAATGGTCACCTCAAGTCAAGAGATATTTGTATGTTAAACAATGATGTTATGAAATATTAGATCACACGATATTGTGTGCATGCACAGACGCACGTGCACATGCATGAGAGAGATATTCACATAAATTTTAGAAATAGTGCTTAATCTCTGTGTATGTGTGTAAGCAAGCTAAGAAATAGTGTTAAGCATGTGTGTGATTAAGATTTAGGTGTATGTGTGAGTGAGTTGTAGGATTAGTCTAGATTAATACAGAGAGAGATATAATTAAAGCTTGATGCTACACTTAGAGTGGATCCTACAACCTTCTTATTTTTCCTTTTGTGTCCATTTTCTTCCATTGATCTCTAGTTTCTATGCTCCTCTTTGATCTATTCTCTACTTACATGCCTTATTTGTATCCTCAACTTCATACAACCTCTACAATAGGAAAGTATTCTGCATGCCACAAGCCAAAGGCCATTTTTTAGGGATTTAGGTTCAGCAAAGGTGTGAATGCTAGAGCGCGGGTTCCCACAAGGAAAATATTAAGATGTGCGTGCGTGCGTGTGTGTGTGTGCGCGCGCGCGTGCGTGAGAGAGAGAGAGAGAGAGAGAGAGAGAGAGAGAGAGAGAGAGAGAGAGAGAGAGAGAGAGAGAGAGAGAGAGAGAGAGAGAGAGGAGAGAGAGAGAGAGAGAGAGAGAGAGAGAGAGAGAGAGAGAGAGAGAGAGAGAGAGAGAGAGAGAGAGAGAGAGAGAGAGAGAAATTGAATTCAAATTTCAAACTATTTGAATCGGTGTGTGTGTGTGTGTGTGTGTCTATTCGAATCGGTGTGTGTGTGGGTGTGTGTAGAGCGGCACGGACTAGAGTTCTCTCTCTCTCTCTATCTCGATAATGTTTCCTTATGTTATAGTGTGATATGATATATTATATCTTGCTCAAAATGAGCATACATATCCCGCTAAAAGCTTGGGATCAAAGATTGTGAGAACATCTCCTAAGACTCCATCATTCACTAGCCTAGATGTGATGACTAGTGACGATCTATTATAACCATAAGAAAGAGAACAATTCCTTCTCATCCAAATATATCAAATAAAACATGCCCGGAATGTAGTGAGGCTGAAATAATTTTTTGGGGTTCCTTAGACCAGCCAAAGTTGCTTTTGAATGCCATATTGTGACTGAACAGGCAAGCAATGTGCATAATTTGAGAATGGGACGTGTGAATTGAGGAATTGCATATACTTTCGGGATACGTATCTGAATTTTTTATTTTTATTTTAGTCATTAGATATGAGTTAGATCCGGTTTTGCAATAATTGGCTAAGTTGGACTTAAAACTTTGTCAAAAAGTGGTTATTTTGAGTGATACAGAGTGTGATTAGGAAGCCGAAGAGGAAAGGAACCTACAAGAAGTGACTACATAGAAAATGGGTATCAATGGCAGCTACCACCGTCATTGTAAATTTTATTGGCTAAATATCGCTAATTTGGCTAAAAACACAATTTTAACCCTAGGGTTTTGGCTATATTTAGGAATAGACTTTACATACTATCACAAAAAATATGAGCATTAGGTAAGTTGTATACACTTTCATAGCCAAATTTGTAATTTTTTATCTAGAAAATATATATTAAATTAGAAAAATATGTTAAAATTTAGAAAATAACCTCTTCTAAATGAGAATCATACTACAACTTTTTAATAATTTTGACTTAAATAGTGTTTGAGAATCTATTTTTGTTTCTAATACTAGTATAAACCTTGACAAAAATTTGACAATTTTGCTCAAAAATTTATAGTTTATCTCCAAACAATCGAGTAAAAAGCTTAGGGTCTGTCCCAAAAAAAATACATTGACCATCGTTGCTTCCACCTACCACATTTTCATTTGCAGAGCATACCAATAGGATCCCCAAGCCTTGTACTTGCAAAATCCACTTTCCACAAGTCAAAAAAAGGTTAAAAGATTAAATATAACCAAGCCAAAATTGCCTAAGTGGACCAGATTCGAGGAAACAAAGTGTCTTTTGACAGGTCAAACTCCAAAACATCAGGACACCCATAGGTGCAAAGACTCTACAAGTGATAGGAAAGATGCAAGAGGTGTTAAACTTAAAAATCACACTAATGGCAGCTACCGCGGTTGCTGCAACCTGTACCAGTCTTGGACCAAGTAGGTATCATTTGATTACTAGAATTGAAAGGATCCCATATATATATACCTTTCATGAATCATTTGGACATTTCAAACCCCCTATAATCACCCAAAAACGAAATGTCAAGAACCAAATTTTGATAGTTGACCAAACAAGGATAAAAAAGCATTTGAACACTTCATACAGGGTGTTGAAAGGCTCACCAAATAGAAACCAGCCAACAAAAGATATAAATGCATCAACATGCCATGAGATAACTAAAGAAGTTGTTGCTTATGTCTCGAACTTTGAGGAAAGTAAATTATGAATGTGGAAGACATGTAAATGTAACATACGTGGGCATAAGAGACGCATCTAGAGTGATTTCCAAGTGGTAAAATGAGGTTCAAGATAAAATTTAAGCCCAATGGGATTTTTTCACAATTCTTGGGATTTTTCTCAATTTGTTTGGGCTTTTTATGAGCAAAGAAGGGCATTTTTGAACTAAAAATGACCAAAATGGTAGAAAATGACCCAAAATTGGTAAACAATGGTTCAAATGCCACATCACTCATGGTGCCATGACTATGAGAGTTGAAGGAACATTTTAGAATATCAATATCAACACTTTGAGCTCCTCTGTGAAGGGATACAAAGCCTGCACCTATGGTCTACTATTGCAGTCTAGTGCTATTCTAACCCTGTATTCAAGGCTGTGAGGCCACCAACTAGGGTTTCCCCTCTTAAAATACCTACTTGAGGATGTATAACAAACTTATGAAGCTTCCATGAAATGTCTATGAAGGATAATTGAAGTGTTTGTTTAAGGTTTTATCAGGGCAAAAGAGCACTGCAACTGTGCAATTGGCACTGAGGCTACACCAAATCAACGCGCACACACAAGAGTTTTGAGTTGATCTTGATGCTCTCTCAAAGAGAAGCTTTCATGGCTGTAGTTTTTCAATTTTTGAGTGTGTTTTTAGCTTCAAATCTTCCATGAGTCACTTGATTTTGCTACAAACTATGGCAGTTAGAGGCCCGACGCTTTCGTAGCCGCACTCCACACTTCTTGATACCGATATCCAAAAATCTTTAGAATTTCCCATGAGCCCTCTCTCTCTTTCAAATTATTATATTTCTTGCTGGATCCAAGCTTCCCATTGGGCCAGTTCTTCAATGATCATAGGTGGGGGCACTCATGCACTTTTGGCTGGACACTCATCCATCTTTCTCTTGCCTTTGGCCGCTCTTCTCTTTTCTTCTTCAATGTCTGTTTTAGGAGCACTTTCCCCATAGTTCTATTCCGCAGAATCATCCATGGGGCCCTCGGTGCTTTATTCATCACTTTGTACTAGTTGTTGAATAATATTTCTTATTGATCTTTTGATAAGTACTGCTACCTCCTCCTCTTCTTCTTCTTCCTGCTTCTCATTTTTTATGCTCGCCATGATCAAAGAATTTTGGTATGGGGTAGGTGGAAGGTTATTCGTCATGTCCACTAGATGGTATGTTGTCCTGGTTAAGACTTCCAGGTATCCCAAATAACTAATTCCATTGGGTTTCTTGGTGCTCTTGAGGGTAATCACCAGATAGTATGCATGATGTATTTGCATCAATAGCTTCATCTTCAGAGATTTAGTAAAAGTGGAGGCCATAGGATGGTTAGGGCATGTGTAATGAGGTTGTCTCTCCGAGTTGAAATGGAAGTTCTAGTGGAAAACATGGATAGGTTCTTTTGTTATATTGTGGATCATGTTTGGAAAGGTAGTTGCAATAGTAATTCGAGTGAAGATCCCTGTCCGCTTCTTTTATTTTGATCTCATCCAGTCACCTTCAACCACAAACTTTAGAGCTTCAACCACAATTTCCTTGGTGATGTTAACTTCATTTACTTTCCCAGTTAAATTTGAGACCCTTTCTATCCCATTTTCTTGGATTGAGCTTAATATCTTGAATAAGGTCTTTATATATAGGTCCACTCCGCAAGGATCTTTTGGTAGAACGTGACTAAAATGTATGCTAATTGTGAATTTTGGGCCATAAAATGAAGTTGATGTCCATAGGCCAGGATGCAAAGATACTATCAAAATATAGTTTTGATTAGTCTGACAGTGTAGTGCTTGACATGCTCTCCATGCCTATCTTTACAACTCATCAATCAGAGTCCGAAAGAGGAAGATATGTGCATTACAATTTTATTCAAAGGCTGATTCTGTTGGTGTTTTGACCCGCCTTGAGATGTGTGTTGAGAGTTTGAATTAATAATCGATTTGCTACTGATTGTAAATGGCTAAAACATGTGCCCTATAGTGATCAAATTGGGTATTAACTTCTCCACTTATGGTCAGTTAAATTCTCTCAACAGTTCTGGGAATCCATGCGCAGGAAAACTGATTTGAATGCAATTACAACTGTGCTTGACACTGCTTTAGTCAAATTCTATGGGTGCTCGGCAATGCTTTGATTGATATGTAAGCTAAAATTTATGCTTGATGGGTTCGTATGTATGCCATATGTGATTCCTATATGAAAGCTCATAAAATTTCTTGATGGGTTTTCTACTTGGAATGTCATTTTTAATGATTATCGAGGTTCAATTTCAGCCACACTTTGTACAATATTCATGGAGTTTAGTGTTTAGTTAAATTTATGCTGCAAATTTATCACTTCTCCTCTCTTGCTGCCTCTATCTCTCTCAACTCTCTCATAGCTAGAAGCTCGAGGCTTTCCCAACGAACCCTGGAGAGCCGTGCACTCTGACAAAGACTGCATAGAAGGTCTCTTGAGAGCTCTAAATTCCTTGGTTAGTCCTACTAGACCGTGAAGTATATTTTTCTTTTGAAAATTTATTCATGTGGACTCCAATTGTCTTGTTTCTGAAGAATTTCACGAAATGAGTCTCCACAAGCCTAAATTTAGGCTTCCTGTCATCGTCATCAGAATTGCACGAGATTTGACATGCCTATTTGTCTCTTCTTGATCACAAGGTATCTTCCATTTCTCTAATTGAACTTTTTTACTTTTCATTTTCTATTTTTGGCCCTTTTTAAATGAGAAGAATAAAAGAAATTCACAAGAATAACCTAAAAAATGGAATAATGGCCTAGTACAGGTCCATACATTTCTCATACAAACATAAACACTAATCTTGGTCATATTTTTGTAGATTATTCTATTTTTATCACTAGAAGGTCCCTTGAGAGCTCTAAATTCCTTGGTTAGTCCTACAAAACCGTGAAGTATACTTTTCTTTTGGAAATTTCTTCATGTGGACTCGGATTTCCTTGTTTCTAGAGAATTTCACCAAATAAGGCTCCACGAGCCTAATTTAGGCTTCCTATCACCGTCATCAAAATTGCATAAAATTTGACATGCGTGTTTGTCGTCTTCTTGATTACAAGATATCTTCCATTTTTCTTATTGAGCTTGTTTACTATTTATTTTCTATTTTTGGTCCTTTTTAATTGAGAAAAAAGAAGAAATTTACAAGATTAAGCTTAAAAATGCAAAAATGGTCGGGTACTGGTCCAAAAAATTATTAAACACACATAAACACTATACTTGGTCATATTTTTGTAGATTATTCTATTTTGATTACTCTTTTTGGCCATAAAACAAGAGAAAAGAGTAAAAATGGTAATATTTTTTTCTTTTTTAATGACATTTACACACATATAGGGGTTATCATATTAAATTATCCCCATTATCTTAATTTATAAGGGCATCCCTCATGGACTTGCAAAAAATCACATGTTAACATACAATTACTTCAAACATTGTCCTTTTTCTAGCCGATTCCATTTTCTCGGGTCCACATCATAATGTCTTCCCCCTTCCAATTGGAGTCCTCTTGGACAATAGTGTGTAGTTTGAGTAGTGTAGTGCATGGGTGGATAGATCATGTCTATGCATAGCCTTAATTTTTTCTACCATGCTGGCAAGGTGAGTGTAATTCAAAACACGATACTGTGCAAGATGAGGGTCTTGAAAGGATTTCTCTATCAAAATATCATGTTGGTTAAGCCTCTTGAAGAGTAGATCTTGGTAAAATCCTACTCGTTCTTTGATAGTTTGGTGAACAACCAAGTGTATCTACTCGATCATTCTCTAGAGAGATTGGTTGTGTTGATTCAAAGCTCTTCTTGGGCACCCACGCCTACTTAGTCTATGGTGACTGCTTTGGCTTATCTACTCAAGGTTGTGGAGATGGTTGCAAACATTTTTGTAGTTTCATCAACTATTTCTTGGGAATCCAAATCTACTTATGGTTTTTGTAAAGTTGAGATTTTGGTACTCAAAATTTCTTAGTTCCTTACATGACTGTGTTATGAGATTTAAGATTCATCTTGACTTTCTTGTGCATTGAATGGATCAGAATGACCTCTTCTCTTGAACATTTTGATTCTTATCCATGAAATAAAAGTCTTTATTTTTGTACCATCAAGCTTAAAGAATCTATAATTATAATTACCACATATATGATTGATATGGCCCAAACCACCTCTTTGCAATCTTCTTCAATGTAGTGTGCTGGTTATCAAGGCTACTATGTCTCAATGCCCAATCACTCTCTTCACTATATTTTTCTCTACACCTATGACTCTTAGAAATATGTCTTTATTTATTTTCTTTGCATCATTAAATCAAAATTTTGTAGCCTCAATGTCTACAAGCCTACTTTCCATCTGCCTTATGCATAGAGCAAGAAGGTGATGTGAAGGACATGGGGTTAGAATGATTACTAGAGGCAGAGATTCTTGGAATTTTTAAGCTTCATATGGTCCATCATTAGGGAAAATTTGGACTCTCAAAGGGGCCCTATAAGGAGTTTGACTTTGTCTCTCTTGTCTAAAACGGGTGCCACGTAAAATTTTTGCAAATGAAATCAAAACTTTTTGGACATTCTAGATTGATAATGTACTCATCAAGATCTATCCATTGATATATAACATGCCATCAAATCCTTTAGATTGTAGAAGATTCCAATTTTTGATGTGACAACTTTTTCTTATAAATGGAATCTCTCCCCACATTTGAGCTTCAGTGGGGAAGCCATAACTTCTAGAAATCAACTCCAAAATTTTCAAAGTTTGAGGATTTAGAACCTACTTTCGAAGATCTTTCCAATGATATGTTGGTTAATAGGGTTATGACAAAGCATTTATGTACTACTTCACCAAGTTGCCCACTTTGGACAAGAGAGGCAAAGTCAAACCTCCTTATAGGGCCCCTTTGAAAGTCCAAAATATCCCTATTGTAAAATGAAACACCATGTAAGGAAAAATAGAGAGGAGCATGTAAGAGATTGGGTTTTAAAAAACTAGCATTGAAGGAAGAATACTTTATGCAATATTTTGAAAGGGTTAAAATTAGAATTTTCATAAAATGGTTTGTAAATCCAAAATAAGGGCTTTCTATCACTGAACAGAGTTTGAGCAACATTGTGTCCAATTTCTAGAAATAAAGCAAGTAGTTCATACGGAGTTTGAGCAACATTGTGCCCAATTACTAGAAATAAGGCAAGGTACGTTGGACAATGAAAATATTGAGTTGTTTCTTCAAGCTAAAGGTCCTAAAATCCAAGAATATGTAGATATAATACTAGAATACAAGATTATGGAATAGAGTTTTAAGATAGAGTGGAAAGAGGTTGAGGATATAATCTCATCGCTTGCTAAGAGGCAATGACATAGAGAAAAGATAGTTTTTATGGTTTGCAATCATGGCATAGTTTTTGTATTTTGCATTCATATCATAATGTTTATGGTTTCTAATTATATCTTGCAGATATAGAAGACACTAAACTAGAAAAACTTTGTCTCCAAGATTATAGTAAGAGAATTTCACCACATGTCAGAGACCAAGCTTTGCCGCTATCTAAACCCTGTCGCCTTGGAGCACTATTACGAGTCTACAGAGACTTTGACCAAGTTTTTATTTACGCCTACTTCTTTTGACATATCACTCATGACATAAAGTTCATTATTGAACATGGTCAAGCAAACTATCGAGCAAATCATGAAGAACTTTGAGGAGCTAAAAATTCCTTATAGTACTACTTTCCCGAGCATAGCTACTCGCATACAACTTGTGCAACAATTGTATACAAAGTTCAAGAGCAAGGAAAATCTTGAAAGATCAATCACATGAGAATGGAATCCAAATCTTCCGGTGTTATTGAGGATTCAAGATCGTGCTGCATCAACCACTGTCACTTTAGACCATTCTCATCTCCCCCTATTTTACATCTTCTACCAGATACCACCATCTCAATAAATAGGCTCCACAATTGGGAGAGGGAACATGGGCACACATGAAGCGTGTGGGTGTCACCCGTATTTCCTTTGAAGATCCATTGTACATTGCAAAAATTTTCAAAGTAAACTTGCATGGACCCACAATGGATCAATAGGTTATTGATGAAGCTACAATTTTGGACATCGCTCATCTCGGAATTATCTATTCACCTGCCATGGTTTTTTACATGGAGCGTCCAATGATCAATTCTTAATTTTGGAGCGTCAACCATGTAGAGTAATGGATAAAAGAGTGCAATGCAGATGGGAGTCTTACCACACACCAAGCGAGTTTTTCCGAGCAAAGACAAACCCGAGCAAGTGTTTGTACACACTATAGTAGATTTTATCATCAACAAAATATTTATTGTTTGTTATATATTGATGCACTACAACAAAAAGAGTTTTCAATGGATAGACTACCTCCTAAATTCCAAAAGATCAAAGTTTACTTTTAAAAAAGTAGCACAATATTTGAAAATATTATCTTTCGGCTCAATCTCTATATATCTAACTGTAATCTCGTCTACTTCTACTATTCTTTGGCTTGGGTTTCACATGTTTGAGCATGAGGTAAGATTGATAGACTGATAAGAGAGCTTTAGACCTTTACTTAATGCTCAAGTCATCCTATGTTTCTTTTTGTAAGGTAAGTGCTCCCTTGTCTATTACTTTGGTTCTTGATTGTCATTTATACTTGAGAGCATGTGCATCCTTCTTCCTCTTAGCCACATCAATTTGATAGCAATTTATTGCAATTCATTAGTTCATTTATACACCAATCTTCCCGTCCATGTCGTCTTGCCTTGGTCATAGTAAAAGGTTGTGATCTTCATACGAGGGCACCCTTTTTACACGACACATGTTTGACAAACACCATTAATTATGAGAGACTTCTTTTGTTACAATATAATCTTTTTTTCTTTTAATTGACCAATATATGCCTTTTTTAAACAATTTACAAAAACAACACTCAAAATTAATAGAGTTCTATGCCTAAAATTTTTTAGAAAGACATCATCATAATTGAAATAAATTAGTTGGAAACAAAAAAAATATTGAGGATCTTTTTACCATACAGTGTGACAACACTACAAGAGGTTACTTAAATTTCGGCACCACATCACCAGCGTCACTGGCGGTGTTAGTATATGTATAGGTATGTATGGAGGGAGATAAAGTTTTTTAAAAATTTAATTTTGAAATTTTCGATGCTTGTTTCAGGTGCGTTCTCCGACACCTATACCGATTTCTGTACCGACGGTACCTGCAATAAAAAAACCACGAACTTTCTCTGTGCATTTCTCTTCTTCTTGCACCTTTTCTCAAGCTCTGTTCTTCCTCACCTCTTACAGATCTGGTGCGAAACAAGTTGTCGGAAGTGCTAATCTTGCTTGTGGGTTATCCCATAACACTAAGATGAGATTGTTTTCATGTTTACTTGTAGAATTTGGGTTTAGGGTTTAACTTTGTGTTTGTGTGTGCATTTTTGCAGGTTCCAGGATGTTTACAACATCTTTTATTGCTCAAATAGGGCAAATGTGAGTGCTCGAACCTTTAAATGCATATTAAATTTATTTAAATTAATTTGTATATTAATAAAAGAAAATTTCATGCTTTAAACTTTGAACGCTAAAAACTTTAAATGCTTTAAAAGAAATTATGGTTTGTGATGTGAAATTTCATTATGAATTATGAATTTTTTTTGTTTTGGTTTATGAAATTATGCAATTGATGGGGTTTATGTTTTAGGTTTAGTTTAGGTTATAAGTTATGCTAGGTTAGGTTAGGTTAGGTTAAGTTATCTTATACGTTAGGTTAGGTTAAGTTAAGATACGTTAGGTTAAGCTACATTAGATTAGGTTAGGTTAGGTTAGGTTAGGTTAGGTTAAGCTATGTTAGGTTAGGTTAGGTTAGGTTATCTTATACGTTAGGTAAGGTTAAGTTGAGCCACGTTAGGTTAAGCTACGTTAGGTTAGGTTAGGTTAGGATAAGCTACATTCGGCAATAGGGCAAGCCATAGAGCTTATCCACATTGCATTTAAAAAACAACACAATGGCGAGCCATTCTTCAATACCGCAAGCCATAAAGCTTACCCACAACGCATATGCATTGTGGGCAAGCTCTATGGATTTCCGTATTGCCAATGGCTCGCCATTGTGTTGTTTATATGTCTGCGAGCGGTTTTCAAGTCCTAAAATAGCTAAGCAGCCCTAAAAATAACACCATGGTGAGGCATTTTGCAATACGGGAAGCCATAGAGCTTGCCCACAGTGCATATGGGTTGTGGGCAATCTCTATGGCTTGACATATTGCCAAATGGCTCGCCATTGTGTTTTCTATATGTCTGCAAGTGGTTCTCAAATCTTAAAATAGCTAGGCGGCCGTAAAAATAACACAATGGAAAGCCTTTTGGCAATATGGAAAGCGATAGATCTTGCTTACAATGCATATGCATTGTGGGCAAGATTTATGGCTTGCCGTATTGCCAAAAAACTCTCCATTGTGTTGTCCATATGTTTGCGAGCGATATTTCAAGTGCTAAAATTGCATCGTGTCCCTAAAAACAACAAAATGGTGATCCATTTGGAAATACGGCAAGCCATAAAGCTTGCCCATAAGGCATATGAATTGAGGGAAAGCTCTATGGCTTGTCGTATTGCCAACAACTTGCCATTGTGTTGTTTTTATGTCCGCAAGCGGTTTTCAAGCCCTAAAATAGCTAAGCAGCCCTAAAAACAACACAATGGCAAGCTGTTTGGCAATACGACAAGCCATAGAGTTTTCCCACAATTCATATCCATTGTGTGCAAGCTCTATGGTTTGTCCTATTGCCAAAACGCTAGCCATTGTGTTGTCTATATGTCCGTGAGCAATTTTCAAGCTTTAAAATTGCCTCGCGGCCCTAAAAACAACACAATGGAGATCCATTCGGCAGAACGAAAAAAAACAAATAGTAGAAAAAAATGCAATCGGACTTCAAAAGTGCATATAGACTTCAAGAACTTTAATATATAGTCATTGACCAATAAAGACGAGATTATTACCTTGTGTTCCTAATCTCCGTGCACCTCTAGACCGAGGTGTGCGCGGATAAGGCCTGGCTAAAGAATGTGAGGTTGTCATGTATTGTCATGTACTTAGTAGTGTATTATAACAATTAGAGTGTTTTAATTATTTGTTACATCATTGGTAGATAAAGTATGGACGATAGGATGGCGTATCCTTGTTCGCATTGCAAGCATTAGATCTTTCAAAAACAAAAAATTTGTGACCAACACATACGCAATCACGGTCTCTTTTCGATAGAGAAACTAGAAAACCTGTGTTATCGATATCATGGTCTAGAGATTGAAGGTCAAAATCCGCAAGTAGATAGTGCTCCAACTTCATCCCAGAGAAGACGATTTCCAAACGAGCAGCCATCAACTGAGTCCTCCCAACTAATACCTGATGTGGTATTTCAAGAAGTAGAGATGGAGCAGACATTAGACGTGTTCTTTGACATGGGTTCCAACATAGAAGGCGACAACATTGAACACATTACTATGGACCAACCTCAGCCACTCCGTTCATATCGACGTCATGATAGAAACGATAAAGAGGGCGAGATGATGCAAAGTCTTGCACGCATGCAGCTCTACACTTGTAATGGAATTTGCCTATTCAATTTGGCAGTAGCGGAATTTAATGAGAGTACTTTCAAGAAATGATTTTTTGAGCCTAGCGGGTTGACATAATTGAAGATAGAAACATAATCATAGCAATTAGTTAACTTGGCATAGACAATACTTTTGCAAGAGAGAGAGTTTAGAGAACATGACAACAGTTGAAGACCGGATTTATGTGGAGCCGGTCCCCCCTCCAATAGGGATTTGTATTATGATTTCTCCCATAAAGAGAGACTTGTTACAATACAGTCTTTGTATTCCTTGTGAACTAGTTGATGCCATGAAGATGGAAGGCTTCATGCATCACAAACATAACATAAACTTGAAGGAAGCTTTAACTATCCCAAGCCTCAGTCCCAAGACCTCAAACACCTTCGAAGGTGGAGAGAGCTAGCAGGGAATGAGGGTAGGGAAGAGGAAGAAGAAACATTTCGTAGGAGAAAGAATTAGTTCCTCACTTATCATACTCTTGTTGCTAGCATACATAATAGCATATTAATGAAGAAGAATGAGATGGCAAGCTTAAGCATTGAAGCATGGCTCTTGGTTGGATTTGCACTCCATAGCCAAGAGTGTTGGTGTAGGCTCTCAACCTCTACTTGCTTGGAGAGGGAGCTCTTCCACTTTGCATAGCACACAATGAGAGTTCTTGTGAGTGTGTGTGGGTGATTATACCCCCTAAGCACCCCCCTAGCTTGCTTGGGTCGACCCCCCCTTGTAGCTCATGCTTGAGGCTCATTGGAACCCTCCAGGCCTAGCCAATCACAAGCAGAATCCATTACAAGCAACAGGGATAGCCTTGGGACAAGTGTCCCCCTTTCCCCTTTGAGAGAGAGGACTTGATAAATTAAAAAACAATTAGATAATTCAAGTAATTTATCATTGGACCCCTTTGAAGCCTAGCCAATAGGCTTCAAGCAACACATGAAGGTAACATGGGTAGGGACCTGACATGTGTCCTTGCCGCCTCTTCAAGCTGGGGCTTCCCTTGTGAGTGTGATTGTGTGTTCTCTCTCTAATCCCTAGGAAAAGGGCTCGCCCCCACTCTTGTAGGGATGCTTTTGACTTTAGGAGCTCAAGCACCTTAGTCATCAAGCATGACAAAGCACTTGCACTAGGGGGTATTCCCACAAGCATCTTAGGCAAGCATGTCAAGGCACCTCAAGCACCTTAATCAAGCGGAAAGTCAAGCACCTCAAGCATGGAGTAAGTCAAGCACCTCAAGGACCTTAATCAAGCACCTCAAGCAAGACAAACACCTCAAGCAGGTCAAGCACCTCGAGCTTGGGCCGGGTTCCCACCTCAAGCTCAGCCCTAGCTTACCTAAGGTCAAAGGACTTTTACACACATTATTGGAGGTCTTCAATGAAGCTAACCCTAAGGTCTTATGCTCCATTGGTTAGCCTTGCTCTTGATAGACCATCTCCCATTTGGGCCCCTTTACTATTGGCCCCGTGTTGAGATAGATCTATAAGCACATATCTATATCTTAACACTTGTTCCCGTTTATTCTCCCACATTAAGTGATCAATTTAATATGAGAAAATCATTTGGGTTGGTTAGATATTAGATTTTATGACATTACCTCTCTCTTGAAATCATAGTCGTCCTCGACTATGAGGTAGAAGAGATAATGGCTTAGTCATTAGTCAATTCTACTTAGCAGGTAGAGGATCCCTTTTTTACCCTACGACATCTTTCCAAGATGGATGACTAATCCATTTGGTGCTTGGGAGACATAGTTGCCGCAAGCATGTCTGCTCTTTAGTCCATTTCATTCTCCCAAAGTAGAGTGACAAATTCTACTTGGTGTTTGAGAGACGTCGTCATCACAAACATGATTCTAAGCATGCATACTAGTTAAATTTGTGCACAATTAAAAAGAGGACTAGTAATATAAGACAAAAACATGAGTCATTTAAAAGAAATTTTTACATTTGCTTACTCTAATGTAGCATTGTAAGTATTGACAAGGTTCATACTATCCTTAAGTTGTACTCCTTGCATCCATCTAGCATCTTCAAAAGGATAATTTTTGAACTTAATAAGATACCGTCGGATTATCTTACCATGTCGTAGTACCTTGTCTTCATGCCGAAGGACAGCTTCAGGTTGTAGCACCTCTTCTTGGTCTTCAACTTCCGGAGGGTCTTCAATAATTGGTTCAATTGGTGGCTCTCCTTTGTAGGGCTTAAGTAGGCTTACATGAAAGGCATTGTGTATAAGCCAATGGTTGGGCAACTTGAGTTGATAAGCCGTCTCATTGATAGACTTCAAGATTTGGAAAGGACCATAGTATCTTTTTGCTAGTTTAGCATAATACTTTTGATGGCCCGTAGGATTTTTGCCCGTCGTTTGCCTTAATCGAGACTTAGGAAACTTGAGTAAGACCCAATCATTTTCTTTGAACATTAACGCTCTTCTGTGCTTATCAGCAGCAGATTTTTGCCTTTGTTGAGAGATGGCTATAGCCTCCCTAATCTTTTGAAAATATTCTTGTAGGTCACGCCTATATTCATCGGCGGCAAAGATCTTCCCATGTACTTTGAGTAGCAAGGGACTTTTAGGTCTTCCCTCTATGATCTCGAAAGGTACTTTCCCGGTAGAAGTATGGACAGTATTATTGTAGGCATACTCTACTAGAGGTAAGTACTTTTCCCATTGTGAGCGTTGATCTACTTCAGTAACATAAGTCTTGAGTAGATCGAGTATCGTAAGATTGGCTATCTCACTTTGGCCATCCGTTTGTGGGTGATAGGCCGAAGAGAAATTCAATCTTGTTCCTAGATTTTCAAAAAGACCTTTCCAGAAATTACTGGTCAATCTAGGATCTCTATCTGACACGGTGGATGTGGGTAATCCATGGTGCTTGAAAATCTGAGATATGAAGAGAGTTGTCATTTGATGTGCCTTAATAGTCTTTTTGACAGGAATAAAATGTGCTTGCTTGCTAAACCTGTTGACTATTGTCCATATTCCTGTATTCCCATGGATAGACTTGGGTAATCCAAAGATGAAATCCATGGATATACTCTCCCATGGTGAATTTGGAATATGCAATGGCTGGAGTAATCCAGGTTGCTTCCGTCTATCATACTTGGTCTTTTGGCATACTACACATTTTGAAACATACTCTTGTATGTCCACTTTCAGGGTAGGCCAATAGAAATATGTCTCTACTCCTCGGAGAGTAGGTTGAATACCTCTATGCCCTGCATATGGAGGAGCATGGGATTCATACATAACCTTCTCACGAAGGGAATGGGTAACACATAGCCTATTGCCGTGGAGAAGATAACCATCCTGTAAGGTGAATGGTTCCTCTTTCTTCCCCAAAGGAAGGGCTGACATTATGTCTCTAAAGTCAGGGTCAGTAGCATCCTCATCTATCATAGATGATAGATCATTGTGAGTAGCTATAGACACCGCATTAACTTTTGGTCATTGTGAAAGTGCATCGGCAACTTGATTGTGCTTACCAGCTATGTGAGCAATATGGAAATTAAATTGCGAAAGAAAATTTTCCCACCTCATTTGTTTGTCGGAAATCTTGGTTTGCGTCATGAAATACTTGAGACTTTGGTGGTCGGTTCGTAGGATAAATGGAGTCCCCAATAGGTAATGCTTCCATGTGTCTAGGGCATGTAGAACAGCTAAAAGCTCTTTCTCATAAATTCCCAAGACTCGTTCATCACTATTGAGCCTTCGGCTCTCATATGCTATGGCATGCCCTTCTTGAAGCAAAACCGCTCCAAGGCAATCACCACACGCATCACATTGGACCTCAAATGGCTTTGAGAGATCCGGAAGCATGGGACTGGTTGGGAAGTAATCTTCTCTTTGAGTTTTTCAAAATCATTTTTCTCCTTAGCAGTCCATACAAACTTAACGTTCTTCTTTGTTAAGTCGTGTAGTGATCTTGCTACTTGAGAGAATTTTTCTATGAAGTGTCTATAGTATGCACACATACCAATAAAGCTTCTTAGCTCATGTAGATTCCTTGGGTTAGGCCATGATTTTATTACTTCTAACTTTGATGGATCCATACGAATACCATCGTGAGAGATAATATGACCTAGATATTGAATCTCTTGTAGGAAGAATTCACTTTTCTTTTGGTTGAGAAAAAGTTTGTTCTCCCTCAAGGCTTGAAAAATCACTTGGAGATGTTGCTTATTTTCCTCCAAAGACTTGGAGTAGATGATGATATCATCAAAGAACACTCCATTGAATTTACGATATGGTCTAAAAATTTTCTCCATGAGACGATTGAAAGTAGCTGGTGCATTAGTCAAGCCAAAAGGCATGACTAGATATTCATAAAGACCAAATGTTGTGCAAAACGCGGTCTTTAGGATATCTTCATCCACTATCCTTATTTGATGATAGCCACTCTTAAGGTCAATCCTACTGAAGTAGGTAAAGCCTTGTAGCTTATCAAACAAATCTTCTACCCGAGGCACGGGAAATCTGTTTTTGATAGTGATATGGTTTAGTGCTCAATAGTCCACACACATACGATATGTACCATCTTTCTTTTGCACTAAAAGGACTGGAGAACAAAAGGGAGAGGAACTAGGCCTCACCATCCCTTTGTCTACCAATTCCTGTACTTGCCTCATAATCTCCTCTTGTTGAGCTTGTGAGACTCGATAAGGAGGTTTGTTAGGCGGTGAGCTTCCTGGAAGGAGCTCAATACGATGGTCATCATCCCCTCGTTTTGGAGGTAGGTCCATAGGGATATCATCGATGACCACATCTTGGAATCCTTTTAGAAAAGTAGACAAGTCTAACTCTTCTTGATTCCTATCATTTTCATTTGATGAAACATTATTAGATTTTAGAGACTCTTTGACATAAATCATGTACGTAGAAACTGAGCTCTTCATTGATTTATCAAAAGAAAGAGGATTTACAAGTGGAATAGTGGGACCACGCTCACTAGCATCTATATACATGTTCTTTCCCCTGTAGGTGAAGTAAATTCTCCTTTCAGGGAACTTCATGTTGGCAGCCATGCGATCAAACCATGGTGCCCCTAGGATAACATCCTGATGTTGGAGAGGAGAGATGAAGAAGTCTTCTTTGTCGACATAGCTTTGGACATGAAGCCTCAACTTCCCAATCAAGGGAGTAACGGAGGCTTGTTGTCCCTTGAAAGCTGCATCGGTTGTTACTATATCTCCCATCTCAAAAGCTTGAATGCCCAACTTGGTGGACAACTCTATTGATATGAAGTTGAGAGTAGAGCCTGGGTCAAACAAGATGAAGGCATCATACTCTCTTACCTTTCCCCACGCATAGGAAAGTTGGAAGCCCTAGGAGTCTCATTGCGAGTATTCTTCTTGGGGCAAGAACGATAGCCATGTCCTTGCTCTCCACACTTGAAAAACTTATGGTCCTTGCAAAAAGATTCAAGCTCTTCAGGAGAGAGTTTGTTTTTACCTTTGTAAACTCCCTTCTCCTTGGACCGATTGTTGTTGTTGTTGTTGTTGTTGTTGTTGGAAGTGCCTTGGGAATTATTTTGAGCATTGGATTTCCCCTTTGCATCATTTTTATCTATGTTTTCCATGGGCTTGACATTACGTCTAGCCCCTTGATGGAAATTGATGCGTGAAGCAACCATGGTGTGGTGGATTACTTCGATAATAGTACCGGGCCGTTGAGAGTTGATGTATTCGGCCATCTCTTCAGGTAGTCCCGCATAGAATTGCTGTCTTTGTTTGGCAAAGTCTATCTTTTGAAAGACAGTAGCTTTGAGATGTAAATCCCAAAACTTGTTTACATACTTGTTGATAGACTCATGAGAGAGAAGCTTCAAGCCGCGCCATTCGGTAAGAACTTTATCTTTAGTATCACTTGGAAGAAATTGCTTCATGATGGAAACTCATAGAGTTTTCCATGTCTTTGGGGCTTCTCCATTGCCACGAAGGCTAGCCCACCATTGACAAGCTGATTTTTGGAAGTGCATAGCTACATGGCATAGCTTGGAGGACTCTGTGAAGCCCTCGTCCCCAAAGGCTGCATCAAATTGCTGGATGAAGGCCAACACTTTGTCAGGAGCACCAAAGGTGCCATCATAGGTGAGAAAAGAGATACTCTTTCCTCCCTCCTTGAACTTGTTTAGCTTTTGTGACCTTCGCCATGCAGGAAATGATTTGCGATGTCCTCCCCTCTTGTGTTCTCTAGGAGAATAGCCATAACTTTCATCGGAAGAGGAGGAAGGTGAAGAAGAAGGAGAAGTGGGTGACCTCTTCCTAGCCCTTTTCTTCCTTTGTTTCCTCTCTTTCCTTTCAGAGTGATGAGGAGAAGGACTATAGGTTGCTCTTTTCCTCTTGGGAGGAGTAGGTGATCGTCTAGACCGCCGTCTTCGTGGAGCCACATCTTCAGAAGAACTTAGACTGTCATTGCTTTCTTTCTCTTTGGATTCCTCCTCTCGAATGGGAAAGAGTCTTATTTTGGGGGTCTCTTCAAGAGGCCTCCTAAGCTCTCTCTCCTTTGGGAGAGGAATGGAAATTCCATAAGCACGAAGTTGTTGAGTAACTTCGGCTTGCAAAACAGGGTTGCCCATAGCTTGTTACAACCTAGTGACGAGATAATTCACAAACATGGGAGCATCATCATTAGCACCTTCATGTGCAAAATCAAAGCTATCAGTGTTCATTCTACTCTCTTGATTATTGTCAGCCATGTTAACAAAATTTATGTTTATACTTAGTGTATGCTTTGGAAATACAAAACCTTAGTTGCCACTCCTCTTAGCCTTTGAAAATCGGATCTTAAGTATCTACAACCACGGCTCAAAGTGGTTAATTGTAGAGAGTAGAGGAGTAGGTCTAACATAGCAGAGTTGCCAAGGGTTAGCTCCTTTCGGACTTCTTATGGCTCAATAATGGTAAAGCCGTAGGCAAGTCTAGAAAGACTCCATTATTAAGTCCAAAGCTCCCGAGGTGTGCACCATCCCCCACATAGTGGGCTCAACAAAACCGATAATAGATCCCAATTCCACTTACCCTATTATAATTAACAACATAAACCATTTATAGGCTACTTAAGGACCTCTCTTCTTAAGCAAGAAAAGAGAAACAAAATGCTTTGATACCAATGTAATGGAATTTGCCTATTCAATTTGGGAGTAGTGGAATTTAATGAGAGTACTTTCAAGAAAAGATTTTATGAGCATAGCGGGTTGACATAATTGAAGATAGCAACATAATCATAGCAATTAGTTAACTTGGCATAGACAATACTTTTGCAAGAGAGAGAGTTTAGAGAACATGACAACAATTGAGGACCGGATTTATGTGGAGCCGGTCCCCCCTCCAATAGGCATTTGTATTATGATTTCTCCCATAAAGAGAGACTTGTTACAATACAGTCTTTGTGTTCCTTGTGACCTAGGTGATGCCATGAAGATGGAAGGCTTCATGCATCACAAACATAACATAAACTTGAAGAAAGCTTTAACTATCCCAAGCCTCAGTCCCAAGACCTCAAACACCTTCGAAGGTGGAGAGAGCTAGCAGGGAATGAGGGTAGGGAAGAGGAAGAAGAAACATTTCGTAGGAGAAAGAATTAGTTCCTCACTTATCATACTCTTGTTGCTAGCATACATAATAGCATATTAATGAAGAAGAATGAGATGGCAAGCTTAAGCATTGAAGCATGGCTCTTGGTTGGATTTGCACTCCATAGCCAAGAGTGTTGGTGTAGGCTCTCAACCTCTACTTGCTTGGAGAGGGAGCTCTTCCACTTTGCATAGCACACAATGAGAGTGCTTGTGAGTGTGTGTGGGTGAGTATACCCCCTAAGCACCCCCCTAGATTGCTTGGGTCGACCCCCCCTTGTAGCTCAAGCTTGAGGCTCATTGGACCCCTCCAGGCCTAGCCAATCACAAGTAGAAGCCATTACAAGCAACAGGGATAGCCTTGGGACAAGTGTCCCCCTTTCCCCTTTGAGACAGAGGACTTGTTAAATTAAAAAAAAATTAGATAATTCAATTAATTTATCATTGGACCCCTTTGAAGCCTAGCCAATAGGCTTCAAGCAACACATGAAGGTAACATGGGTAGGGACCTGACATGTGTCCTTGCCGCCTCTTCAAGCTGGGGCTTCCCTTGTGAGTGTGATTGTGTGTTCTCTCTCTAATCCCTAGGAAAAGGGCTCGCCCCCACTCTTGTAGGGATGCTTTTGACTTTAGGAGCTCAAGCACCTTAGTCATCAAGAATGACAAAGCACTTGCACTAGGGGGTATTCCCACAAGCATCTTAGGCAAGCATGTCAAGGCACCTCAAGCACCTTAATTAAGCGGAAAGTCAAGAACCTCAAGCATGGAGTAAGTCAAGCACCTTAAGGACCTACCTCAAGCAGGTCAAGCACCTCGAGCTTGGGCCGGGTTCCCACCTCAAGCTCAGCCCTAGCTTACCTAAGGTCAAAGGACTTTTACACACATTATTGGAGGTCTTCAATGAAGCTAACCCTAAGGTCTTATGCTCCATTGGTTAGCCTTGCTCTTGATAGACCATCTCCCATTTGGGCCCCTTTACTATTGGCCCCGTGTTGAGATAGATATATAAGCACATATCTATATCTTAACACTTGTTCCCGTTTATTCTCCCACATTAAGTGATCAATTTAATATGAGAAAATCATTTGGGTTGGTTAGATATTAGATTTTATGACAACACTGGTGCAAAAATCTCAGTCCTGTGTACCGCGTTGGCAATGCTTAATTTGCAATGGTCTGACGCCTCAATCATAGAGCTTTTTAGGTAAATACATTGTATCCTAAGCATGATAAAGTGCAAATTACAATTCATATAAAGTGATCAAAGGACTGACTTGTTCATGTAGTGACACTTTTCTCAATGAGCAAATCTTGCCAAAAGGGAATCACATGCCCCCTACCCGTCCATACGCTAAAAAGCTTCTTACTAATCTGGGCTTGGATTATCACAAAATACATGCATGTCCTAATGATTGTATACTTTTTTGCAATGAGTGTGCAAACTTGGAACAGTGCCCCAATTGTGGATCAAACACGCAAAGGGAGGACACACAAGGAAAATGTATCCCTGGAAAGGTCCTTCGACACTTTTCTATCATTCCAAGAATAAAGAGCATGTTCAGGTGCAAGTCCATAGCCGCTTTGATGACATGGCACACAAATACTAGATTGACAGATGATGTGATGCGGGTACCTGTTGACTCTCGTGTATGAAAGCACATAGAGGAAAGTTGGCCTATATTTAAGAATGATACTTGATGTATCCACGTTGGTCTGGCAATGGATGGAGTAAATCCATTCGGATTACGAAGTTCGTCATGGAGCACGTGGACTATTTGTCTGGTTTATTATAATCTTCCACCATGGATAGCTATCAAGAAGGGCCATTTGTTGTTTTCATTGATCATCCCAGGAAAATACAAAGCAAAGAACATGAAAGTCTATCTGGCACCACTTATAGAAGAGCTCCAAATCTTGTGGACCTGAATCAATGTAGTTGATATGTCCCAACCAATTAGACGATGGAATGTACATGTGCAAGGCCTTCTCATGTGGACCATGCACAATTGGCCACGCTTCGGTGAGTGCTCAGGTAAGTTCCTTTAAAACCCTCACACACATGTCATTCCTGGCTATGCCAACGCTTTTATATTTTAATTTTGTGATGTTTTAGGCTTGAGTTACTCGGGCAATCATACATGTCAAAAATGTGGTCCTCGCCTTGGCTTCTGCCGCTCTGAGCATTTGAGCAAGATAGTTTATGAGGAGCACGGTAGATTTTTGCCTGAAGGACATGAGCTACGTGGAGCAAACATATGAAAACATGACATGCATCCATTGAAAGCGAGCGATTGGAAAAACATGTGGCTGGAGAGGGGAGATTGGATGCCACCTGGAATGAAAATACTCTCTATTTTCCATGAAATCTCGTACTGGAATTACCTGCTGATTAATCATTTGCTTGACCCAATGCACATCTTCAAGAATGTGGGGGAGATCGTATGGAAAACCATCAATTGAAAAAGGGAGAGCAAGGCCCAAAGAGATGACCTGCATGATGTGGGTCAAATGCGAGAGATGTGGCCTCGACTTAAACCCAATGGAAAGTTTGCTATACCAAAAGGTCCATGGGTTCTGAGTCGTGCAAAAGAGCAACAAGTGAAGAAGACTATATCTTCATTCAAGACTCCCACAGGGTGCATGCAATGTTTGAAAATGGCTTTTATGAGAGATGACAATCTAAGTGTTCTTAAGTCGGGTTGGCACAAATTTTTACAATTCATCTTACCAATTGTCATAAAGGGTTGTTTGACAGATAACATTAGAAGAAAAATTTACAAATTAGTGAGTTGGTACGTTGGATCAGTTCAAAAGAGATAAGAGAAGACAACATCGATGCAGCACGCTTAAATGCTATTGAAGGAGTGCTCATGGTGGAGAAGTACTTTCCAACAAACATTCTTACCATCCAAATGCATGTACTTGTGCATGTGGTCGATGAAGTTGCAATTGTTGGGGTGGTCCATAGCAGGTGGATGTTCTTCTTGGAGAGATTTATGAAGACTTTAAAGGGGTTTGTTTGTCAAAGGACTCGCCCCGAGGGTAGCATGGTTGAAGGATGCCTTGTACAAGAGTCTCTTGTCCTCATCACCAATTTTTTGGTCTCAATTGAACCAGGGATGCCCCAAACGTGGATTACTATGGTCAACGTCAAGGTGACAGGGGATGATCTGTAGTGACAAGGCATCATTAGGAAGATGGACATCACAATGCGAGGAAAGGTTATGAGATTTTGCCTTCTCAAATCAGACATCATGCAAAAGTGGCTAGAGAGGTACGAAGGGGAAAAGAAAAAACGCTGGACAGATCGCCTTCAATTAAATCGCAATCGTGCCACTAGGAACCTTCCTTTTCCAGATCATCTTTAAAAATTACCTGACTTTCCAATTGTGTGGTGGTTAGATGCGACAACCTCAGAGGCAAATAGGAATGGAGTGTTGATTACTGAAGAGGAAGAGGAGATGTCAAGGGGTTGCAATTGGCATGTATATTTCACAACTTTCTTTTCGAGCTCCACATGATCACATTGCTTTAATAACTTTTAGTCTGTTTCAATTTTGTGGCTACAGTATCACAAACATGGAGCATTGTGGTCGCATGGGAAACACTTCAAAGTGCAACGGATCGATGAACAAAGGGGTCACTTTCGATAGTGGTGTTAGGGCAAGCTTCGTCCAAGAAAGTAGGAGTAGTGCCAAGGATGAGAATACAGAGACTAGCCAGCTTGAATACTTTGGCTACATCCAAGAAATCTTGAAGATTAGCTTTAGAAAGTTTGATATGTTTATCTTTGATGTCAAGTCGTTCAAAGTTATTATCATCGGCCCTAATGCAATTGTGTGTAAAGACAAGAGTGGATTGATTCAAGTGAACTCTAGGCGGGTGTTGATAGATGCACGAGATACATTCGTACTTCCGCAGCATTGTGAACAAGTTGTATTTATACACGATCCACTATGGACAAAAAATGATGAGAATGATTTGTCTCAACCCTGCTGGCTCTGTGTCGTTCAAGTTGCTCCACGTGGCAAGCAAGTGTGTAAAGGATTGGATGTTGAGATCGAAAAGGTGATTCATGAACACACCACAGGATCGACAAAAACTTTAAGTTTAGATTTTGAGGTGGATGTCAGCAATGAGCAATTGTCTGAAACTAGAGATCAGGTGTCAAATATTGAAGCTGATGCGGAGAGCGCCAAAGAAATAGAGTTCGATGACAAAGATGCAGAAGTACATATTGAGATAGACATCTTTGGTGCATCAAATCTCATAGAGGATGAGAGATTAACTAATGATTTTTTCTAGAAACTCTATTGTAAACCTCTTTTCATTATTCTACAATACACTTTAGATTCATTCATTTGTGTAGCAGCTTCGTTGATTTGTTATTTGTATTGATTAAGCATTTCTTCTATAAACTAAATTATTTTGTGGGTGTTGTTTGTGTATTATTAGCCATGGCCGATGACAATAAGCCATACTCTCTTAGTTTTAGTTTTGCTATCACTCCGGCCGGCGTGTCATTCGAGCAGATGGGCTCATTTTTATCTCAGTTTACACCAGAGCAGATCACAATGGCATACTACCTTTTGGGCAGCAGGTCCCTCTAGACCTACTGCGGCCGACCCTACACATGGGACTAGTGTGGTCCCTACACGGAGCGGCTCCACACCTTAGTCTAGTGTGTCTTCTATGCCTAGGACTCGTGTCCCCCCTACACTGACAAGTGGCTCATCCTCAAGACGAGATAGGCGTCATTCTAGAGGTGATGTTTGTTGTGGTGGTGGTTCTACCAATGCGTCCACACCACCGAGAGAGTGTCTACCACTCTCTTTGGTAGATAGTTCACATTGGGGATCATATGAGCATGATCCCAGCAAGATGTACAAGAGCAGGGATGGGGCTATTGTGGCGGATAGAGTCGGAAAGACATGCAACAAAGGATTCGACAGCTTTGTACGATTTAGTTTGGTCACTCTGTGATGGAGGTTTGGGATAAACACAATGTTGAAAGAAAGAATTACATCATTGAGGCCATTCACAGAGAGTACAGGCCGGCAGAGGGGAACGATCAAGTCTCGAACCCCTGGATTTTGAGCGTGGTGAAGTCCACAATTTCACACCATCGATCGAAGGCGAGAGACAGATACAATGAAGTCAGGCCCAAGCCAGCATGGTTGGACGCAGAGGAGTGGGCGGGGATTGCACGAGAGACACAAGACAATTCTCAGAGATTTCAGCAGCAGTGAGATGTAGCCAGAGCACGTTTGGAGTCTACTGGAGCGTCACATCTTGGGAGTGGAGGCTACGATACGCTTCGACATGAGTTTGTAATTATTATACGTATGCTTTAAATTATTGAAAATATATATGTTATTTGAAGATTTATCTAATAATTAAACCATAATTTTGCAGGAAGTTGCCGTGAAGCGTCCTACGACACGCCGAGAGGAGAAGTATGAGTACAAGCATGGACTTGTGGCCCTTTTGACTCAGCTACAAGAGGAGGGAGAGGACGTCAACGGGTATGCATTACCATGAGGGTCTTCTCACTCAGTGATTGTTTGCATATGTACAATTTTGTAGTGCTTATGTTTATGGTATGGCACATATGTTATGGTTAAGATTTGGTAGTCAAGTAAAGGTTATGATTTTGCTATGATGGTATGGCAATCATGTGATGGTTACGGTTACGGTTATGGTTATGGTGATGGTTATGGTTATGGTTATGGTTATGGTTATGGCTATGGCTATGGCTATGGTTATGGTTATGGTTATGGTTATGGCTGTGCAATGATGGTATGGTTGTTATGGTTATGGTATGACAAGAAAGTTATGGTAATGGTTATGGTATGGCAAAAAGATTATGTTTATGGTTTTGCAATTTTCGACTCATGTTTTAATTATGGTTATAAAAGTTTTATGCCGTTATATCATGATCAAGCTTTTGATTTTGTGGTTATGTTTTTCTTACAATTTTGCTAATTGCCATGCACTCGCTCTTTAGCGTCAGCTTGTAGGTGGAGTGCGGTTGCTTTTGCACTCTTCCTTTGGGCAGTGAGGTTTGTTTTCTTTTTTTGCAGTACATGCAGCATCAAATCCCAGCCCTCTTTTCCCAACAAAATTTGCAGGTTTAGCCATCGGTACACAGTATGGTATAAGCGTCGGTATAGACCTCAGTAGAGGCGTCGGAATATGCTATAGTATTACCGGAAATTATTTCATTGCGTATTCTAACACTCATTTCATAATTTATTCTGACGCATAATTTACCGGTACTTATATTGACGTCACGATATCGGCGTCTCTTTTAAGGCCTATTTCAGAGCTTTTTAGTTTAAAACTAACTTTATTTTGTCGGTATTTGCACCAATTTTTGTGCGTCATGTTGTAGTGCAACTTCAAAGATTCAATTGAACAACTTCTTTCACAAAGATTGAAGATGCTCCTCCTTTCCATTTTGAATCATTGTTTGAAAAAATATGGTAGATGTCAGGAAGGCCATAGCATCCACCACACAATGGGCACATCATCGTCGGAATATGCTTTACATCTTTGGTCATGTGGAATATTCATGCCGCGACCAATTATAAGAGGCGATTTTGGCTCCAATCTACGAAAATCAAAGCCCTGCCATACCCTAAAAGGTGGTACTATAGCCTGTTGGAGCTATATATGGCTCACTCTACTCAACTTGGTCTCACCTATATATTTGTATCTTGTCCTCAATATGAATCAGTCTTTGGGAGCGTATATGGTGTGTCTCTTGTCTCGTTTCTCTCTCTCTTTCTCTCTACATCTCAACATGGTATCAGAGCAGTAACGATCATGCGTCGATTCAATTCATGGTGACAAAACAGTATGTGTATGCGATTTGCATGTAAGATTCAAAAATTTCTACAAATTTTATTTTTGAGCATTGATTCTTGTTAATTGTGGTTGTTTTGTGTTAAGAAGAATATGATTAGTGTTTTGTGTGACGTTTATTGCTAATCAATCTAATCGTTGATTACGTTTTCTTGTTCATGACACCCTGAACTTCATCTCAATTTTTCTTGCTGTTCTGCTCAAAATTTGGAGAAACGAGAGAAGCGCAATGGCAATTTTCATCCAAAACTTGTTCGTCTCCTCGAGCTCTTCGATTTGAGTTCTAGGTTTGCGTCAATCGGAGTTCGCAGCAGAAAGTTATGCTGTTTTTACTACAATTGAGCTTGACGCAGCTTTCTTCGTCCTACTTCTTCGTGAAGCGTCCGCGATCGTTTTTCTTATTTTGGCGTTAACTTTTTCGAGAAGATTTAGCTTTTTGCTATTCATATTGTGGCCGTCAATTTTGCGTCTCACGCCACTCTATTTTGAGGACTCTTTTATTATTAACGTCTCCTTTACCCTGCCCTTTTTGGGTGATGTCTCTCACATCTTTGGAAGTTCCTTGAGCATCCTTCTTACGTTTATCGTTGACAGAACGCAGTCCTCATATATCTCTCATTCTCAATTGCGGCCTTCACCATATATGGTGTGCAAATTCTGTGATCTTATCTTATACGTCTTCTCGCAACAAGATATGGCTATGAATATTCTCGTCAACGGCTTTACTTCTGGCCAGCGTTTCTGTTCCTCCTTTCCAAGGTCAAGGTTTTCCAGGCTGGAAAGCAAAGATGTTGTTAATTCTTGAAGGCGATGAACTCTCCGATGTTGTTCTTGGAAATCGTGTTTGTCCGCCTCAGCCTGTTGATACGGATAATGATAACGTGCTTATCACTGAAGGACCTATATTTGAAGATTGGAATGTTGCCTATACGGATTGGAAACGACGTGATAAAGCAGCTCGTCGGTATATTCTTTCTGCTCTTACTGATTCCCTTTTTCTTGATATGTATGAACTGCCTACTTCCCACGACGTATGGAAGTACCTTATTGCAAACTTTCAGAAGAAATCTGTCACAGAAATACTTTATTTGAGAGGGTTGCTTAACAAGTGACAATATGAAGTTGGTACTGCCATGACGGGACATATTGAATCTTTCAAATCTATTATTAATCAACTTGCTGCTGCCGGTGATCCTGTTCCACAAAAGCAACTAATTACACTTCTCCTTGATACGGTGAAGGACTCTTCTTATGATAACATTGTTACTATTCTCTCTAATTAAGATGGTCTTGATTTCGACCAAGCCTGCATGTCTTTAATTGAATACTCTCAACGTCAAGAACGTCCTAATGCTAGTCATGATACGCTATGATTTCACACGAGGAGACTGAGTCACAACAGATGGAACGGGCTTTTTATACTCGAAGGCGTCCATTTCAACGAGGAAACCGCAGCGGTGGCCGTCGCGGTAATATTTTCTCTCGTCTCAAATTTCCTAATAAGCAATGTTCTTACTGCAACAGAAATGGCCATACTGAAGATGATTGTCGGGCACGTCAATATGATGAAGAACACAATATTACCACAAAACAACCACGTTTATCTAGAGACTCTTCTTCTTCTTCTTGTGAATATTGTGGACGATCTGATCATCCCACTCATATGTGCTATAAGCGTCGATTCGACACAGATCGGAATAGAGCATATGCTACTGAACAGCGAAACAACATTGTACCAGAAACAAGTTGCGTCCTATGTTCAGTTGCTCCAGACAGAATACTTCATGTACGCGATGGATCACTTTTTATTGTCGATTTTGGTGCTATAGGAAATATGACATATTAGTCTAAGTGGCTCCATAACTATCATCCACTGCCAGTTCAACGTGTTGTTTATCTTGCTGATGATACTACTTGTCAAGTAAAGGGTATTGGAGACTTATATCTTGGTACCTTATCTTCTTCCACTCGAATTTTGCGAGGAGTATTACATGTACCAGATCTTCAACGTAATCTTCTTTCAGTTGCTAAGCTTGTTGATCTTGGTCTGTTTGTTGGATTTGATCATACCAAATGCCGAATTGAGAAAGATGGACAGACTATAGCCACTGCTCCTCGAAATGGTAATTTGTTTGAACTTTCTCTCAACGATGCGGTAGCAAATGTTGTCACTGCTCCAGGTGATCATGATTGCAAAGTATGGCATCACCGTTTTGTTCATGCTAATTTCTCAAAACTCCTTGATCTTCAACGTCGTGATCTTGTTCATGGCATGGATCTTAAAGCCCATCCTCATATGGGAATTTGTGAATTTTGTGCTCTTGGGAAACACAATCGCAAACCCTTTCCTCTTTCGAATACAACTCATTCTCATGACATATTGGATCTTGTTCATACTGATATATGTGGACCTCTACCTTCTTCGAGATCACAATATCGCTACTTCATTACTTTCATTGATGATTTCTCAAGGTATACGACAGTATTTCTACTTAGACAAAAATCTGAAGCCTTATCTGTTTTCAAACAATTCCACAAGGCTGCGGAACTTCAAACTGGTCGTCGCCTTAAGAAGCTTCGTAGTGACAATGGAGGCGAATATGTTTCTTGAGAGTTTGTGAGTTACTGTGCTGCCAGTGGAATTCATCATGAACACACTATTCCATATTCGCCTCAACAGAACGATGTTGCTGAACGAAAGAATCGCACTATTCTCAATGCTGTAAGATGTATGCTGATTCATTCTGGCTTATCTCGTGTTTTTTGGGCTAAAGCTACTTTGACAGCAGTATTTATTCAGAATCATCTTCCTACTACTGCACCCTCTGGTAAGATACCCATCACAGCATGGACAAGTGACATTCCTTCTGTATCTCATTTTCGAACCTTTGGATGTATTGCTTATATTCATGTTCCCAAAGAAACACGAACAAAGCTTGATGCTCCTGGTCTTAAAGTTATTTTTATTGGATATTCTGACACTTCCAAAGGCTACAAATTCTATGACCCTTCCTCCAAGAAATTAATTATGAATCGTGATGCTACTTTTAACGAACAGCTTATGGGAGGCTCATGGTCCATGGATGATTCTGATGATACTAAATCATTGCTTCAAGCTTTTTCATTTCTTTCAGAAGATGAAACTCTTCCTGTAGAGCAACTTTCCTCTTCACAACCATCCATTCCGAATGTCGCCACTGATGATATTGATATTTTTGTTGATCTGCCTATTGATTTTGAACATGGCTCATGTCATGTTTATGATGACGATATTGCTGATAATGCTTTTTGTACTTTCGAAGATCCAATTACTTATGATGAATCTATCTCTTCACCACAAAAGGATCAATGGCAAGAGGCTATGGAAGCAGAGTACGATTCTCTTATCTCTAAAGGTACATGGATACTAACTGAATTACCTCCTGGTCGTACAGCTATTAAATGTAAGTGGGTGTATAAGACAAAAGTAAAAGCAGATGGATCTTTTGACAAGTTCAAGGCGCGTTTAGTTGCAAAAGGTTATTCCCAAGTAGCTGGTGTTGATTATCAAGAGACTTTTTCACCAGTTGTTCGCATTACAAGTGTTCGAGTTTTATTGGCATTTGCTGTTCAATTTGATTTAGAAGCTCATCAAATGGATGTGCGAAGTGCTTTTCTTAATGGTGACTTGGAAGAGGAAATTTATATGGAACAACCAGAAGGGTTTGTTATTCCAGGTAAAGAAGACCTTGTTGCTCAACTCCATAAGGCACTATATGGTCTCAAACAAGCTTCGCGAGCCTGGTATACAAAATTTGATCTTTTTCTCACCTCTAAAGGATTCATCTCTTGCTCGTCAGACCCCAACTTATACATAAAACGCCAAGGTAGCAGTTTTGTGATTCTTGCTCTTTATGTGGATGATACCATCCTTGTTTCCAATGATTTGGGATTTCTTCAGCAAGTGAAAACGTTATTGTCTTCTGCATTTGATATGGTGGATCTTGGAGAGATTCACTCGTGTCTTGGCATTCAAATCCAACGGAACCGTACAAAAGGTATTTTATTCCTTCGACAGTCAAAGTTTATTGCAGATACTATTCAAAAATTTGGTATGGAATCTGCACATTCAGCCAACACACCTTGTCTTGCAAGCTCTACGAAGAACACTTCTGACAATGGCGGTCAACTTGTCACAAATCAACCTTATGCTAACTTGATTGGATGTCTTCAAATTGTTGGCATGAACACTCGTCCTGATATTCTGTTTGCTGCTAATTATCTTGGACAACATCTTGCATGTCCTTCTCTTAAGCATTGGTCTGCTGCAAAGTGTGTGTTGAAATACTTGAAAGGCACTATAGATTTTGGTTTAGTCTATCGACGACAACTCACATTGGATTCTATGCAATCTCTTTCTCTTTTGGGTTACACAGATGCAGACTGGGCAAGCTCACATTTATCTATGCGATCTACTAGTGGAAATTGCTTCTTTATAAATGGTTGTCTTGTTTCTTGGACTAGCAAGAAACAACGTTGTGTTGCAGTTTCTACGACTGAGTCAGAATATGTTGCGGCATCACTTGTAGCTCGTGAGTTGATTTGGCTTCGACAAATGCTGGTTGATATTGGTCACTCTCCTCTTTCTAGCACACCCTTGCGGTGTGACAACCAAAGTGCTATTAGTCTTGCAAAAGACTATGTTCAACATAATAAGTCAAAGCACATTGCTGTCCATTATCATTATGTCAGGTATGAAGTACGCAAAGGAACCATTATGGTTGAACACTGTCCAAGTGACCAGATGATTGCAGACATTTTGACCAAAGGCCTCAACGAGTCATGTTTCATCCTCTTATGCTCGGAGCTCGGAGTTGTTTCGACCTCACTATTTCTAGATTAGCTTCTTTGCTATTGTAATAGCTTTGTACATATGACATTGTAATCTTTTAGGTACCATGCACTATGCACACTCCACATTTGCACATTGTGATCTCTAAGTCACTTGAATATTTGTACATAGATGCACAATTCACTTTCACATCATCATCGCTGGTTCATATTTTTACATTGTATAGGGGCTTGGGTTTTTCCCTTGAACTCCCCAAGGGTTTTTTCATCCAAAGCTAGAGACCTTTGTTTGAGTGGGGGTGTTGGAGCTATATATGGCTCACTCTACTCAACTTGGTCTCACCTATATATTTGTATCTTGTCCTCAATATGAATCAGTCTTTGGGAGCGTATATGGTGTGTCTCTTGTCTCGTCTCTCTCTCTTTCTCTCTACATCTCAACATAGCCTTCTTTAAATCCGGAATGATAGTTACAACAAGAGGGAAGGTCGTTGCAGTGACTTTGCATATTAATTTGTTTGCAACAAATCCAGTTTTTTTGTGAGCTTATGTTTGCTCAAGATAAGGTGGTGTCCATGAGAACGAACAGTGCTAAGTGAAACAAGATGCTTAGATCTCTCTCTCTCTCTCTCTCTCTCTCTCTCTCTCTCTCTCTCTCTCTCTCTCTCTCTCTAAAATGAGAAACAATATTACTATCATTGGCAAAAACTTCATTATAAACCAGGCCTTATAAAGTGTATTTTTAAGGGCCAAAATTGAAAATTCCAGGCTAGAGTTGAGGGTGGCATTGAAGGAAACTGGCTAAATTTGGAGGATTTTAGTGTAAAACTCGATAAAAATCCATTTTTTAATAAAAAGATATTCAATGTTCTTTTTCCCATTGGTTCCTACTAAAGGTTTTGGTGAACACTTCCTTGCAGGGTCCTCTCTCTCTCTCTCTCTCTCTCTCTCTCTCTCTCTCTCTCTCTCTCTCTCAAGAGGATAGAGGATCCTTGGAACACCATAAATTTTCAAGTCATAACCAAAACTCCTGTTAACTATTTCAGTATTCAGAACTCCACTTACAATTTTAATTGGTCTGGATCTTCCAATCATTCAAATTGCCTTGCTAAAAAGTGGATATTTATAGCACGACTCCATCAATGCTGATGACTAGCGTGTCGGATGCATATAACACATAAAAAAGAAGCTAAACTATAGACTATCACATAATGGCTCGGCCTAAAACACCAGTTAGTAGGCAGCATGGACATGTTTTTTCCCCCAACGCAATAGTTTAAGTCTTCTGGTGAAAATTGGCTTAGACAAAGCAGACAACCCATTCAAACCAAACTTTTAGCATGGTTAATAATCAAGCCACTTGCAAGACAGTGAGACAAGCTCTAAAATTCTCCTTTGCATGTACATTATTCCTCACAATTGCATTGGTATGATCAACACACTTTTGGAGGCACATTTTCTTCATAGAGCCAAGTACGTATATGGCAGTGAGTTTGTCCTACTGCATAACATCTTTAACAAGACAATTCAAGACATCAGATGAGATAGTATAGCAAAGGAGAAAGTGGGCACCCTTGTCTTATGGATTTATGCAATGGAATAACATCTGTAAGAGTACCATTAACTGAAATTCTAGCTGACGCATTCCCAAAAAGAATGTGAAAAAGAGTTTGTCCAAATCCATATCATATAGACTTTGAAGTATGAACTCCCATTCAATTCTATCATAGGCCTTATCATATGCTCTGTGGTCGATTGTTTGCGAGAAGATTTTTTAGATTTTTTTTAAAAAAAATATTTTGCAGTGTAGTGATTAGCATCATATCTAATAAGCAATGACTTATTATGCTCTTCGAATGTTGTGCGCTAGTGCTAGTACTACTACTTGTAGTCAACTGAAATATTGGCGGCTGCAGGAATCATATCATAGTAGTGCAAGCTTCTGCTCATGCCTGTTGAGATGTCGAGATCTACATCTTGAGCTGGTATCCACTACCGGTCTTGGTCTCTTACGGAATTTACTCACTGGCGTGTTAGGTGACCGACACGGAGGATCTCTGCTAGTGATTCTACAGCTTGACTACACTTATAGTGCCAGCCTAGTACGCTTCTAGCGTGTTCACACTTAGTGACCACATGTACATATGTGCTACTTTTCAGCTTTATCACTTAGTCATTTTGTACTCTCTTTTCTGTGAAAAGAAGAAGAAGCTTTCCATCTCTGTGTGGTGTGTGCTTGTTTTGTGTAGCTCTCTTGCATCCTCTTTATTTACATGGTATCAGAGCTTGGTGCAGGCAAGAGAGGCTAAGAGAGCAAGAGCATCACAATCCCTTCGTTCGCAATCCACGACCAGATGCCGAACAAGTACAAGTTTCTGAACAATTTGTACAAGAACATTTTAGGGGTTTTTCGTACAAGTTTCTGAACAGTTCTTCAAAGTGTTGTACACAAAGATTTGTTGTACAAGTACAGTGGTTGTATGTACTCTTGATTGTGGACACTCATTGAGTGTAGAAAGCGTTACAGGTACCACGCTAGCAGGTTCAGCAGATTTGCAAGTTTTTACAAATTGTAGCTATTTTGTCTTAGTGCTTCAAGATGTCTGACGGTTTCAATCAGATTGTTACTGAGAAGCTTGAGAAAAATAACTACCCTGCATAGAAGTTCAGAATAACAAATTTCCTAAAAGGAAAAGGTTATTGGGACTATGCAGAAGGAGACAATGAAAAGGAACCAGAGATTCTCGAGGCAAATGCTACAGCAGAAGAAAGAAAAGCTTTGAGGCACTGGCAACAAGGCCAGAGCAAAGTGATGTATTGGCTTTCTATGAGCATCACAGATGCCATGATGGGCTATCTACAGGATGCTGAAACCCCCGCCATTGCATGGAAAAACTTAGGCAGAGTGTTCGAGGTGAACACCAAGGCCAGGAAGCTTCAACTAAAGTCGGAGCTAAATCAGGTTAAGAGGAACAACCTCTACATCAATGATTATTCCTTGAAGATCAAGAGTATCATTGAGGCTCTTGGATCTATTAAAGTCTCAGTGGAAGACGATGACATTGTCCGTGCATGCTTGGATGGCCTAGGAGATGAGTATTTACATTTCAGGTCTTCCATGAATACACGAGATGGCATCCCCGTGTTCCAAGATTTGATTTCTATGCTTATTCTTGAGGAGAAGAACCTTGACACATCTTCTTCTCATGGCATAAATAATTCTGAACAGGCCTTCTATTCTAACTCCAGCAGAGGTAGAGGTAGAGATCGTGGTCAAGGCCCAAGTGGTTGCAGGGGCCAATTTTGAGAAGGTCAATCAAATCAAAACAATACAGGTGGCAGGGGAAACCAGTCTCAAAGTAGGGGGAGTCAAAGAGGTCGTGGTGCAGGATCAAGCAGGCAGCAACGTAGTGCAGATAGCAGAGAATGTTGTACTTGTGATGAAAGAGGTCACATGTCACGTGACTGTCCAAAGGGAAAAGCAAGTGGAAAGAGAGAACAGGGCAACTATGCATCTACTAGCAGAGATGTAGATGACAACAAAAACGAGCGCATGTTTGTTATGCAGCGTGTAATGAATACAATGACTGCAGAGAATTCCACCCAAGATGATGTTTGGTATGTGGATTTAGGTGCCTCTAATCACATGACGTCTCGTGGAGAGTGGTTTAGAGATATGCGCAAACCAGATGTGTCAGGCTATGTGCAGAGAGGAGATGAAACAGCTCACCCCATTGCTCATGTAGGGGACATACCTCTAAATACAAAGAGTGGGAAATCAAAGTACTTAGCAGATGTACTTCATGTCCCAAACATTACAAAGAATCTTGTCTCTATTGGAAAAATGGTTGAGCAGGGTTTGCAGGTTCACTTCAATCCAAATGGCTGTTATGTAGAAGATTTCCAGAATGGCTGTAAGCTGATCACAGAGGACAAATGTGTGGGTAGAATGTTTACGCTGAATGTAGACATGCTTGAGGTAAAAGCTGCATTATTTGCACAGGGCACAGGTGTTGTGGCTGATGGTGACATTTGGCACAAACGCATTGGCCATGTCAATGAGCAAAGATTGCGCAGCATGCAATCAAAACAGATTGTAAAAGGTTTGCCCAAATTCAAGGTGGATGGTATGCATAAAGTGTGTGCAGCATACCAATTTGGAAAACAGTCAAAGGGCTCATTTTCACATGAGCGCAATGTATGTAAAAAGCCACTTGAGGTGGTGCACACAGATGTTTGGGGTCCAACCAATACTGCAAGTATACATGGTTGCAGGTATTATGTCTCTTTCATTGATGACCATACAAGGAAAGTATGGGTCTACTTCATGCGTAACAAAAGTGAAGTGTTTGGTCACTTTCAGGACTTCAAAGTCATGATTGAGAAGGAGATAGATATGCAAATCAAGACATTGAGGTCAGATGGAGGGGGAGAGTACTTCTCCAATGATTTTTTAGATTTTCTACGAATGCATGGTATACGCAGGCAGTTTACATGCAGATATACTCCACAGCAGAATGGGGTCGCAGAAAGGAAAAATAGGCACATTGCAGAGGTTGCACGTGCATTGATGAATGAGAAGAACATGCCTCATCATTTCTGGGTTGAAGCTGTAAATACAGCTATGTACATTATGAGCAAGACACCTACAGCTGCGGTGCATGATCTAACGCCTAAGGAAAAGTTTACAGGTACAAAGCCTGATTTGGCACACTTGAAAGTGTTTGGCTGCATAGCTTACGTGCATGTACCAGATGAGTTGCGTATGAAATTGGATCCTAAAGCAGAGAAATGTATCCTTGTGGGATATTCCCTTGAGCAAAAGGGGTACATGTGCTACAATCCTACTACAGGAGAATTACGAGTGAGCAGAGATGTAGTCTTTGATGAGATGAGTAGTTGGTACAGTAATGCACATGGCACTATTGGGGCTGATGTAAAAGATGATGTGGTTGTACAAAATGTAAGGCCACTGTTAGGAAATAAGACGTAGCTAAATAGATAATTGAGTAGATTACTTAATGGAGAGAGACAGATTTATATACACGAGATTATAGAGTAGAGAGAGAGAGAGAGAGTACACACGATATACGTGGTTCACCCAATGTGGGCTACGTCCACGGGAAAGCAGCCACTCAATGGCTTTAGTACTTCAAAACAAGAAGTAATTTACAAAGGGATTATACCCTTAATGGAGCTCCCACCTTGCTTCACTCTCACCACCTCACACTCACCTTGTTGCATCAACTTCACACTATGAAATGTGTGTAGAAATGGCCTCCTTTTATAGGCCAAAAGGGCTTCCCTCTCTTATGAGAGAGAGCCATGTGTAGCCTCCCTTGTGCGAATAAGTCCAAATCGGACCCTCCAATCCGCCCAAGTCCGCTTTTGAATTCGGCCATCGGCCACCGGCCATTGACTTCCGACCACCAGCCAACCGACCGGTTGTTTTCCGACCACTTTCCGGCCGCCGTCCGGACATAATATTCCAGAAAAAAAGAATATTCCGGCGAAAAAAAAGTCTCAAGGGCCTCCGCCCCCGAGGCCTTTAAAGTTGCCCTTGATTCTTGTCCGTGAAAATTTTGGTTTCCGGTGAGTGATTTTCCTTCACGCAGGATGGCTTCTCCTCATAATGGGGGCCTTACAAATGTGCGCTTTTACCACATAAAATTACGAGGGTAAATCAGGCTCCATACTTAACAATCTCCCACTTGGAGACTGATCTCCAAACCAAACCTGTGACTGCTTTCCATTCTGGCTTCTTATCCTTGAATGCCAATTGAAGATGAGCAAAAGCTCAACTTCTCCTTGTTGACCACTTTTGTAAACATGTCTGTAGGATTTTTACTTGTATGCACCTTTCCTAGCTTTAGTTGTCCCTCTTCCAAAAGAGTGCGTATGAAGTGATATCTCACCTCAATGTGCTTTGTCCTTGAATGAAAGGCTGAGTTCTTCGCAAGATGGATAGCGCTTTGGCTATCACTGTACAAGACACAATTGTCTTGTTTGAATCCAAGCTCTTCTAAGAATCTGTGAAGCCACAAAATTTCTTTGCTTGCCTCCGTCATTGCTACATACTCTGCTTCCGTGGTAGAAAGTGAAACCACTTTCTGCAGCTTTGAAGCCCAGCGTACTGCTGTGCCTCCAACCGTGAACACATAGCCAGTAGTGCTCCTTCGAGTATCTTTGTCACCTGCCATATCTGCATCAGCATACCCTTCTAGAAAAATATCAGTTCCTCCAAAATACAAAGCATTTGTTGTTGTCCCTTTTAGATACCTAAGTATCCACTTCACAGCTTGCCAATGCTCTTTACCTGGGTTGTCCATGAACCTACTCACAACTCCCACTGCATGTGCAATGTCTGGCCTTGTCCAGACCATAGCATACATTAGAGAACCTACCGCTGCAGCATATGGAACTTTAGACATATAGGCTATCTCCTCTTGTGTCTTTGGACACATATCCTTCGTTAGTTTAAAATGACCAGCCAAAGGTGTAGAAACTGGTTTTTCATTTTGCATTGCAAACCTTTCTAGTACCTTCTTGATGTAATCTTCTTGAGATAGCTTTATTGTCTTCTTCGTCCTGTCCCTTGATATTTTCATACCAAGTATCCTCTTTGCAGCACCTAAATCTTTCATTGAAAAAGATTTGGACAGCTCCTCTTTTAGGTCTTTGATGTCCTGCATGTTAGCACTTGCAATCAACATGTCATCAACATACAACATTAGGATGATGAATTTCCCATCTCCCAAATTCACCGTGTAGACGCATTGATCCGAGTTGCATCTTGTGAATCCATGATCCAACATCCATCGATCAAACTTCAAGTACCAATTTCTTGATGCTTGCTTTAAACCATACAAGCTCTTCTTTAATCTGCAAACCATTTTCTCCTTACCTTTTACTTCATACCCCTTTGGTTAAAGCATGTAGATTTCCTCCTCTAAGTCACCGTGAGGGAATGTCGTATTTACATCCATCTGCTCGAGATTTAGATCATGAGCAGCCACAAGGCTTAAGACAAGCTTAATTGAGTTCATTTTTACAACAGGAGAAAATATTTCATTGAAGTCAATACCTTTCTTTTGAGAAAAACCTTTTACAACAAGCCTAGACTTGTACCTTTTCTTCCCACCTTCTTCTTCCTTTAGCTTGTACACCCATTTGTTTTGAAGTGCCCGCTTACCTTTAGGCAACTCAACCAACTCCCATGTTTGGTTGCGATGTAGTGAGTCCATCTCCACTTGCATGCTCTTCGTCCATTCTTCTTTGGATTCATGTTGCATAACTTCTTCATATGATTCCGGCTCTCCAGAATCTGAGATCAAGAGATGGTTGAAGGAAGGAACAAACCTTTCTGGAGGTCTACTTGCTCTTGTAGATCTTCGGGGAATAGGTTGAGGCTCCTCATTTGGTTGACGTTGTTGCACATTGTCACCGTTTGCAGTCCTTGAGTCTTCACCGTCCTCAAGCTCCATGTACTCATCACCTGTTTCTTTTGTTTGTTTTCTTTCCAAGTAATCTTTGTACATATTTTGTTCATTAAAAATTACATCCCTACTCCTTAAGATTTTACCATCTTCAGGATTCCATAGGCGATACCCAAAGTCTCCTTCTCCATAGCCAATGAAGAAACACTTTTTGGACTTTGCATCTAACTTTGATCTTAGGCTTCTATCTATGTGCATGAAAGCCTCACACCCAAACACTTTGAGAAATGCATAATTCACTGGTTTACCTGTCCATTCCTCTTCTGGAACTCCCCCATCCAATGCCGTTGAGGGTGACCGATTGATTAAGTACACATACGTACTTATACTTTCTGCCCAAAGCTCAAGCGGAAGGCTTGCATGTAGCCTCATGCTTCGTTCTCGTTCCATGATTGTCCTGTTCATCCTTTCCGAAATCCCATTTTGTTGAGGTGTCCTTGGGGTTGTCCTTTGCCTCCGAATGCCATTTCTAGCACAAAAGATTTCAAAAGCTTGGCTGCAATATTCGCCTCCATTGTCGGATTTGAGCCATTTAACCTTGGTACCTGTTTCATTCTCCACAAAGGCTTTCCACCTTTGAAATATGGAAAATACATTGGATTTATTCTTCATGACATAAACCCATGTTTTTCTAGTCGCATCGTCTATGAATGTTACATAGTACAATGAGCCACCAAATGATGGTGTACTTGCACAACCCCAAACATCAGAATGAACCAACTCAAGTTTTTTATTTTTTCTTTCATTTCTTAATTTTTGAAATTTTACCCTCTTTTGTTTACCATAAACACAATCTTCACATAACTCTAAGTCCACTTATTTCAGACCTGGTAGAAGCTTCTTTGTTTGAAATATTTGCATTCCTTTGGCACTCATATGCCCAAGTCGGTAGTGCCACACCGCACTGTCAACTTCTATAGTTGCTGCACAAGCTGAAGGTTGCGTGCTAATAGTACACAAGTAAAGTGTACCGACTTTTTCACCCTTGGCAACCACCAAAGATCCCTTTGAGATCTTCCACCGTTTGTTTCCGAATGCAATGTTGTGACCTTCATCGTCCAATTGTCCTGTAGAGATCAAATTTTTGGGAAGAGAAGGAACATGCCTAACATCTTTAATCTTCCATTCATTTCCGTTAGCAGTTTTGATAGAAACTGTACCTTTGCCGCAATCTCACAAGCTTCATCATCTCCCAAGTATACATACCCAAAATTACCTTTGGTGTAGTCTTGGAAATGTTTCTTGTGTGGTGTCGCATGAAATGAATCCGCGGAATCTACTATCCAAGAATTAGACACATTGTCTAATGAGAGAATTAGAGCATCTTGCTCTACTTTACCTACCACATTGGCCTCCAATGTTGGCTTGTTGTCTTGAGACTCTGTCTCCTTCTTCTTCTTCTTGGACCAGCAATCGTTCTTGACGTGGCCCTTCTTGCCGCAGTTTCAACATTCAAGAACTGACTTTGTGCGTGACTTGCTCCGCCTTGAGCGATCACGACCCTTTTGGTTTTTGAACCTCTCCTTAAGCCTTCCTCTTGTTTCCACTAATAGTGCAGCACTTGATGATTCTCCTGTGCTTCTCCTTCGCATTTCCTAGCTTAGGAGAACACCCACAACATCATCAAACTTAAGAGTATTTGTGCCAGAGATAGAATTACTTACAGCCATCACAAGGCTGTCCCAACTATCCGGTAGAGATGATAGTATAAGGAGAGCTCGCACTTCGTCATCGAAATTGATTTTCATTGATCGAAGTTGACTTATGTTTGTGTTAAAGTCATTTAGGTGTTCTGCAACTGAACCATTCTCTGCCATCTTTAGATTGAACAAGCACTTCATAAGAAATACCTTATTGGAAGCTGATGGTTTCTCGTAGAAGTCGTCAAGTGACTTCATCAAGTCCTCCGTGGTCTTCATCTCCGAAACATTGAAGGCCACCGTTGACGCCAAGCTTAACCGGATTGTTCCCAGTGCCTTTCGATCAAGGACAATCCATGCTTCATCTGCCATTGTTGCGGGCTTCTTCGCAAGACTGCCTAGTGGCAAATAGAGGTCCTTCTTGTAGAGATAGTCTTCAATCTGCATCTTCCAATGTTGGTAGTTTTTGCCATTGAACTTCTCAATCTTGAGCTTCCCTTCCTCCGCCATAACTCCCACTCAATTCAAGGAATCCTTTCCTTGAGATAATTTAGCTACGAGCAAACCTTGCTCTGATACCAGTTGTTAGGGAATAAGACGTAGCTAAATAGATAATTGAGTAGATTACTTAATGGAGAGAGACAGATTTATATACACGAGATTATAGAGTAGAGAGAGAGAGAGAGTGCACACGATATACGTGGTTCACCCAATGTGGGCTACGTCCATGGGAAAACAGCCACTCAATGGCTTTAGTACTTCAAAACAAGAATTAGTTTACAAAGGGATTATACCCTTAATGGAGGTGCCGCCTTGCTTCACTCTCACCACCTCACACTCACCTTGTTGCATCAAATTCACACTATGAAATGTGTGTAGAAATGGCCTCCTTTTATAGGCCAAAAGAGCTGCCCTCTCTTATGAGAGACAGCCATGTGTAGCCGCCCTTGTGCGAATAAGTCCAAATCGGACCCTCCAATCCGCCCATGTGTGGCCGCCCTTGAGAAGACAAGTCCGCTTTTGAATTCGGCCACGGGCCATTAAATTCGGCCACCAGCCACCGGCCATTGACTTCCGACCACCGGCCATTGACTATCGGCCACCGGCCAACCGACCGGTTGTTTTTCGACCACTTTCCGGCCGCTGTCCGGCCATAATATTCCCGCAAAAAAGAATATTCCGGCGAAAAAAAAGTCACTAAACAGGTTTTTCATAATTGAAAGCTTTGAAGATACGGCAGATACGGTTCAAAGATTTTTGATGGGCACCTACCTAATACTTAAGCTAGAACATTCATGATAGGGTATAAGCCTTATTTCATTTTTCAAATTTTTACCAGTTACATGAGTCTGATGATGGAAAGAGCTTAGGGTACCTAAAGCAGATGTAGATTGAAGTGCAGTTGGCACAGATCGGAGGCGATGCAGGTTCAGAGGGGGTGGATGTCGTGCAGCTCCGCTCCCATGCTAAGAAACATGCCAAAAAAATTTACGTCAAGATTATTTGAAGCTTAATTGATTAGTGGTCAGTGATCAGGGCTTGTTAAGAGGCCAAATTTAATGATTAATGTATGCCAGATGCGGCTTTAAAGGGCCAATTGATGCCTTAATGATGCTAAAAGGGACTATTCTTGAAGTGAGTACAAATGGGATGATATGATCTAAAAGTGTAGTGCTTGAAGTGCTCTACCAGCCTATCTTTACGGCTTGTCGATTGGAGCTATAGTGAAGAAGTTATGGCAGTTTGAAGTTTAAGTCGATTGCAAATTTGTACCGGATTGGGCAACTGCAGCTGAGGGTACAAAACTAAAATGAATGCATCGGGCTGAAGTGCTCAATTATTGGAGTGTGTCGATCCTTTTAGCGCGGTGATCGAATTTACGGTTGTCAAGTTATTGACTGTTAAAGATTTATCGGGGGTCGGTGTTCAGCACCAGTCCGGTCCACTCGGTTGGAGGGCCATCTCGGAGTTTAAGTCTCTCGACCGGATTTTGGAATGCAATGATCGCAGGATATACCCAACAAGGCAAGACCAAGAAGCCGGCTATCTGGAGCAGATGAAAAGAGAAGAAAATTCTCAGAATGCATCCACTTATACTTGCATCTTGAAAGCTATGGTGCCATTCAATGCACTAGAGTAGGCAACAGAATTCACGGTGATATTGCTAGTTCACGGTGATATTGCTAGTCAGGGGATGTTGGAAAATGAAGTCATGTGAGGAATTGCCTTGGCCGAGATGTATGCCATGTGTGGTGCCCAAGTCTGGTGCCCAATGCCCGGCAAGGCCACCCGCTTAATCCAAGGGCCGCCCGCCCATTCAAATAAAATGAAGGGATTTATTGTGTACGCAAGAAAATAGAAAAGCAAAGCATGGCACAACAGGCGGCGTGGAGAAACTGCGCAGGCACGAAGAAGCTCACGGCGGGCCATACAGTGCTCGGATGAGCTCGATCGAGAGATGAAGAAGATGAATCTCCTCAAGACAGACTCTCTCTCTCTCTCTCTCTCTCTCTCTCTCTCTCTCTCGGCTTAAGCAAGAATGAAGTCTCTCTCTTGTCTTCGAATACCAAAGCTAGGAGAAGAGCAAAGAGTGACAACAGAATATATAGAGGAGAGGAGATGTAAAAGAAGAGTAGGGTTATGAAGGGAGTTGGATGTTTGAAGGCAGAAGGGGCTCAGTCTCTCCCTCTCGTAAGCAAGAGAGGATCGTGTTCTCTCTCTCTCTGTCTCAAACTTGATCTCATACATAAGCAAGAAAGCTGAAAGGCTCTCACTCTCTTGAGCTTAAACAAAAAGCAAGCAAGGCGACAAGCTTGAAAAAGAGGCTAGCCGGCAAGGGAAGATTTGAAGCAGGATACAGGCTATCTCGCTCTCGTGCTGAGATGAAAAATCAAGGGGCTCTTTCTCAGCATAAGCAAAGGAATTGACCTAATTAAAGAAGCCGAAGTAAAGCACAAGGCGAGCCCAACAAGGCTTAACACTAGGTTGGTAATGGGACACTTTTATGTCCTGGGACACTTTTATGTCCTGTTAAGTGACCATTTTCCTTGAATTATGTCAAGAGTTTCAAAATGGATTTTGAGGTGCTATCTGTCTAGAAAGTTGTCTCATGA